>NC_056725.1:727924247-728281747 GCF_019279795.1 Protopterus annectens | reverse complement strand
TGTGATTTAGGGAGGTTTAAGTTGGTCCTCATTTCTTGTATTGAACAGTTAAGGTAGGGATAGATATCTTGGATTGTTTTATCTTTTAGTCTGGGAAAAGGGACTAAGTCCAGCATCTTATTGTTTATTTTTAAATTTGGGTTTTTATGAAGGGGTTGCAGTATTGTCATGGCATGTCTAAGGTTCAAGAATTGAAAGAGTTTTTGCGCTAGGTTGATAGAATGTTTTAAGGGCTCTATAATGTTATAAGTTTGTGTTTCTTTCTGCTTCAGGAATGGAAGTGCTTTGGGATTGAAACCTATAGCTTTAATATATCTATAATATATTGTCACCCAGAGATGAGACCAATTTTCCATTGACGGGTTATGTTCAGCTATTCTCAATATTCTGTTAGTGTTAATGATCGAGTAGTACATTTCAAAATCTGGTAGATTTAGTCCTCCTTTGCTTTTGGGGAGTGTTAATTTTGGATAGGAGATTCTGGTTTTTTTGGGTTCCCATATAAATTTTGCTAGGAAGGTATGAATTTGTTTGAAGAATTTATTATGTACTGTTGTCTGTGATGTCATGAATATATACATTAATCTAGGTAAAATGTTAATTTTGATTATTGATACTTTGGCCAAGAATGGTAGTTTTAGGTTGTTCCATCTTTTGCAGTCTTGCATTATATTTTGCCATTTAAGGTTTACATTGTGTTGGTAGAAGTCTTTGTTACTCTGGAAAAAGGTGATTCCCAGGTATTTAGTTTCTTCTTTAATTTTTATTGTGTTTAACAATGGTATTAGTGAGATGAGTTTGGGTGTTTTAGGGAAAATATTAGTTTTATTAAGGTTTAGTTTGTAGTTAGACATAGTAGAAATGTTCAATTGCAGCTATTATTTTGTTTATATCTGAATTTGGTGTAGTGCAGTATATGTTTAGATCATCTGCAAATGCAGTGAGGTATATTTTGAAGTTGTGTATTGATGGAGGATTGTGATATGTATTTTGTTTAATGTATAGAAAGAGTGGTTCTAGGTATAGGTTAAACAGGAAGGGTGATAGTGGGCATCCTTGTCTTGTTCCATTTTTTATTAGGATCCTATTTGACCAAGTTGTATTTATATACAGAGATGTGTATGGGTTGCTATAGAGAGTTTGGATGATCTGAATGAAGTTATTGGGTATATTAAATTAGGGTAGTGTTTGGAGTAAGAATTCTAGATTAACCCTATCAAATGCCTTGTGGGCATCCACTACCATTGTGTAGATGTTGATATTGTATCGGTTAGCGTAGGATATTAGTGCATCTAATGTTAATGTATTGTCACTAGTCTGTCTATGTGGTGTAAAACCGGATTGTTCTGGGGAGAGGATTTTTTCTATCAGATTTTTCATTCTGTTTGCAAGTATAGAGGTAAATATTTTAGTATCTATATTTAAGAGGGATATGGGTCTGTAGCTGTTGGGGTTTTTGGGGTCTGTGTGTTTTTTTAATATAAATATAGTTTTAGAGGCATTAAAGTGGATATCATTTATTTTATAGTTTATTATGTAATTCAGTGTATAGTATAGTAGTTTGGCTATCAAGGGGAAAATGCTTTGTAAAATTCTGATGTGAGTCCATCGGACCCGGAGCCTTATGCACTTTTAAGTGTTTGTTTGTTGTAATAATTTCACTGATGGATATCGACTCAGTTTTTTTTGTTGGTCTAAATTGAGTTTAGGGAATTTCAGTTTTTGAAGAAAAAGAGTTCTATCTTCCTTTGAGGTTTGTAGTATTTGTGCTCCATATATTTGAGAGTATATTTGTTCAAATGTTTTAATAATTCTTCATTTTTTGTGTAGTTTTTGTCTCTGTAGTTTATTTCTGATATATTGGAGGCATTTTTGTGTTGGCAGATAATTCTGGCCAGAGCTCTAGATGGTATTTGAGCTTCTTCTGCGTAAGTGGCTAACATTCTGGCTTCATAGAAAGATAGGTTCCTGGTTTCTAACATATATAAATCCCTTTGCAGTTTTAAAAGTTCTGCTTCTGTTTGGTTCTTAGGGTTATTTATTAGTTCTTTTTCAAGATGCTCTATTTTCCCTTTCAGTATATGCTCCTCTTTCAGTTGTATTTTTATAGTATGCTGCTTTTTGATAAACAATCCTCTGATTTGTGCTTTGGTTGCAGCCCATTCTATGTCAGTTGGTACTTGGGAGTTAGTGATATTTGTAAGAGCTATTTTTAGTATTGCTTCTGTTTCTTTTATTACATCCATTTTGGAAA
Organism: Protopterus annectens; assembly: GCF_019279795.1. Taxonomy (NCBI): domain Eukaryota; kingdom Metazoa; phylum Chordata; order Ceratodontiformes; family Protopteridae; genus Protopterus; species Protopterus annectens. The sequence goes on along the minus strand of NC_056725.1, from coordinate 728,279,493 downwards.
GTAAATTAGGGTTTAATGACCAATTATGACCCCTATTCTCTAAATATATCTTTTTGTCCCAGTTAATGTTCAGTATGATTTTGGAGTGATCTGAAAAGAACCTGGTATGTATAGTTATTGTTGGGTCCATGTTAATGAATATGTCAGAGATTAAGAAGAAGTCTATCCTTGACCACATTGTGTGGCATTGCGAATAGAATGTGAATTTCCCTGTTTTATCTGCACTGTTTCCATGTTTAAAAGGATCATATAGTTTGAAATCTTGTTTGAGTTCATTAAGGGCTAATGTGGCTTGTTTATTATGTGATTTGGTCAGATTAGATTTATCCTTTTCTGGGTTTTGATATGTATTCCAGTCACCTCCAGGCACTAGGTAGTGATCTTTAAATTGGTTTAAGGTTGGGTATAATGACATAAAAAAGTGTTGTTGGTTATTACAGGGTGCGTAAACATTAAGTACCATTATAGGTTTTGGTATTGTAGGACTATTAAATGTTACATAGCACCATCTTCCCTCCTTGTCAGCTTTGGTTTTAAGTATTTTTTCCTTAAATTGGTTTTAATTATTATGGCAGCCCCAGCACTGTTTGTTTTCCCCTCTGAAGCTATGATTTGACTTATCCATTTCTTACTGCTAATTTCTGCCCATTGATCTGCAGTCAAGTGCATTTCTTGTATTAGTATGAGGTTGGCTGTGGTTTTTAATGTAAGGTGTAAGAATAGTTTTCTTTTCTTCTTGTTTTGGAGCCCTTTAACATTCCATGATTCTATTTCCCACATTTATTTATTAGGTGTATTCCTTAGATATGCCATGTATATTAGTTTGGTTTTGTTAGTTTTGTATGTGTTACTGTGTGATGGTTTAGGAAAGCATCTATTTATCCCCGTCCCTACACTGTGCCTAACCACTATATCCCTGGACCAGGAATAATCAGGGGGGGAGGATGAAGGTTCATTATATGGTTTACCTTTACGTCTAATCTTGGAATGTGTTTTCTTTTTAGATATAGATTTACTCCATAGTATCCCCCCTGTGTTACTATAAACAATGTGGACAAAGCTGAACAAACTAGTTCCCTCAACAAACACCGCTACTTAATATCCCTAGCCTCTTCCGACATATTATTTATACAGTGATGGTATTGCATTTAAGGTACAGCATGTATTGTTTTTGTCTTGTGACTAATTCTTTCTAATAGTATTTTTAAAACAGCATATTAATATACATTCCTCAGTAAATTATAGCAATATGTGTACCATAGTAATATTGTTAAACAATCAATCTTGTCATTTTTACATTTTTCTCTCATTTGGCTTCTTTTTCCTCCCCTTTACTTATTCAGGTTTCGGCCTTCTTTGGTGCCTATAGTGATGTTTTTCCACATCAATCTGTGTGGGTTATAAAATATATACTTGGCACCTATTTAACAGAAGTAGAAAGTATAGAGAGACAAAAAAAAAAAAAAAAAAACAGCTTAGTCAAACAGTCCTTCTGCTATAGTTGACATATTAAGGCTATATTTACATTATCCCAGGATTGTTAGGTTATTTTACTAATTTCCTGAGATAACCTCTCTCCAGGATCTTTTAACACATTTCTAGTATTTACATAAAACATTTAGCAATTTTTTTCCCTTTTTTTCCCAATATTAATCTATGAGCTAGCATAATTCTGACAGTTTATTTCTTGCCTATTATTTAAGGCTGGAGTTTCATTCACCTACACAGTACTGGATGTACTGTTTTAGTGAATGGTTCAGTTCAACAGTACCTTATTTCTTCAAGGTTTTGCTTGCAGGTTGGTTGACATCTATGGTGCAGCTTTCTTCTTTTAGCTGGTGCAGATCAATTTTCATTTTTCAGGCAGTAAAATCCTTTGGAGCTTGCTGAAATCCATTTTGTCTGACTGTTCTTAATGAAGCCATCAAAAGCCTAGGGGGACTGAATTTGCAAGCCAATATCCAAGATGGGAACTTCCTTCCTATATTCGTGCATCGGAAACAGCAGTTCATTTTTGGTTCCCACCCAGGCTGTACTTCCCTTTCCTGTGTTCCTCATGGCTCACATCAATGACCCAAGGACCTAGACAGCAAGGGGAAGATTTCAGAGTTGGATCCCAGCTAGAGTGCTCATGAATGGAGTCATTTTTTCATCCAAGGGACCTTTATCTTTTTTTTGTGGATTTATTTCACTTCTGAAGGTGGAATTTGCTTGAAAACAGCCAGGAATGTCTCTTTTGCCTCTTTGGGGTTAGCAACCATGTATTTAACCTCTTTGATGTAAAAGATTAACTGATTTGGATATTTCATCTGGAATTTGATTTTTTTTTCTATTAGGAACCTGCAGTATGGAGATAGTAGTTGTCTTGGGAGGTCTTGAGCAAGGGAGATTTTATTATTATTCCAGGTGAGTGTGCCTTTTTTCTTTGCTGCCAGTATGATTTTATTTACATCTTGGTCGTTTAATATTTTAATATAGACAGGTCTTGGTTTCAGTGATGTTTGCATTTCCCTCAGGGCTCTGTGGGCTCTCTCTATTGTTATTTGCTGCATTTCTTCAGATTCCTCTAGGAGGGAATTTATTATTTGCTTGATTGTTGGTATTAGATTGTTATGAAGTACAGTTTCAGGTATTCCTATGATGATGATATTGTTCCTTCGAGATCTTGCTTCCAGGTCTGTTAATTTTGCTTGTAAGTTTTGTATTTCTTTGTCATGGGCATCAGTTTTTTTGAGAAATAGAGTCTATTTTTATTTCATTTTCTATTATTTTGGACTCAGATTTTTCCATTCTGGATATTATTTAGCTGAATGAGTCACCAAAGGTTTGAAATTGTAATGATAAGTCCTTTAATGCTTGCTGGATATGTAATAAGGCAGATTTTATGTCTTTCAGATTAGCTGGCTGGTCTGTCTTGGATTTATTTGTATTTGTAGAGTTGTCAGTTTGTTTAGTTGTCTTTTGTCTTTTTGAAGTTGTGTCTTTCTCAGGTGAGGCTAGTACTGAGAATTTGGTCTTAGTTGTTGTTGTTTCCATATTATTTTCCTCTTTTGACATCTTGCTGTATAGTGTTTTACCAATCTTGCAGTCAGATGCAGGGCCTTAGTAGCACATTGCTTAAGCTGTTATTCAGAAATCTTAGTTAATCCTGCTGTTTCTGAGCTGAATCTGTCACTTTTTCTTCCTCTTTTGTTTGCTGGATGATATTAGCAGTAAATATCTACAGTTATTTCTGTATTATTAATTCTGTGTTGCCTTCTGGGTTTGTTTTAATCCAGGGTATATCGAGACCTAGGTGATAGCAGTGCTCACAGAACAGCGGCCATTTTGAACTGATCAAGCCTTCTTAATGAACTTTTAAAAGTACAATGATTCTTTACTAGTTCAAGATCATTAATGTGCTTTATAGCCAAAGCTTTGTTAAAATATAAACACAGAATACAACTTTAAAACATAATGATAACAGTAAGCAATAAAATTATAAAACATCAGCCATCACTATCATAAGCCAGATCAAACAGATACGTTTTTAAGGGCTGCCTGAAGTACTGGGTACTCCCTGAGCCACTGACGTAGTGAGCTCCACATGTAGGGACCTTGATAATAAAATGAATACAATCCAGAAGTTTCCAAGTTCACCCTTGGAAATGCTATCAGCCCCTCAGTGGATGAATGCAGAGCCTGCAGAGAGCAGAGTGGCACAATAAGCCCCTTCAAGTTGTGGTGGCCCACGTCATAAATGGACATATAGTCTAGCACTAGGACTTTCAAAGCAATCCTATAATGGATGGGAAGCCGGTGAAGGCTGGGCAGGATAGTTGTAATGTGCTAGCAATGCGAAATACCTGTAAGTAAGTCTTGCTGAACAGTCATGCACCATCTGTAAATAACCCAGTTCAGCGTTAGGCAGTCCCCAGGTAAAGGACACTGCAGTAGTCCACTCTGGAAGAGACAATTGCATGAACAACAATTGAGAGATAAGCTCGCGCTATTAGTTGCTTAACCCTGGAAATATTTTTCATATGGAAACAAGATGACTTCACTACAGTTGGCACCTGGTCCCAAAGCATCAGTCATTCATCAAGAATGATCCTTAGATTCAGTAAATTTTGAATCAATTCAAACTTATATCCATCATATAGAATATAGTTTGGTAAATATGGGCAGAGGAATCTCTCAGAGTTGCATAAATAGCCATGGCCTCAATTTTAGTGGTGTTCAGTTTTAAATGATTGTCATTTATCCATATGTTTGGAGCCAAAGTCATCAACCATCTCATCCTTGGGAAGGAAAAACAAATGTGAGTACTATCTTCGTAACTATGGTAAGCTAACACCCTTCCCCTCAATAGATCTTTTAAGGCAAGCATTTGCTCAGTGAATAGTAAAGGGTCCAACCCAGAACTTTTTGGAACTGCACATTCGAAGTGGTAAAGCAAAGATGTATGTATGCTTAGACAGGTAGGATGGAAACCAATCAAGAATCATAGCCGTTATTCCAAAATAAGAATGTAGATGTCCTGTTGAGATACCATATCCAATATGTTAAATGTTGGAGAGACATCCAGGTGGTTGGACATTGTATAATGCCATTGGTCTCTTGCCACAAGGAGATCATTAACCATTCTAATCAGAGCAGTTTTGGCATTGTGGTAAAAATGAAAATGCAACTGGAAAAGATCCATGAGCCCACTATTTTGAAGGTAAGATTCCAGCTGCTTCTAAACAACTTAATTAATAATTTTAATAAAAATTGAAGATTAGCGATTGAGCAGAAGTTATTTGGATCAAGAGATGGTTCCTTGAAGGATGGGATAACGAATGCCTCCTTCAAGGCTAGGCAAAATATCCCTTCCAAGATCTATGTTATAACCTAAAAATACCCATAACATCAAATGTCATAAGGTCAATAACATATGATCGAATTGCCAGAATGTCAAACAACACTAAACAACAAAAATCCTATGTCTTTGCAGCACCCCCTGCATATTATATACACCATCTCTGAGACTGTACTACAGTGGGGAAAAGGGTAAACTCCCCTATCCCAACTTTACCAGGATCTCCAGACTTAAGCTTCGACGTTCTAGCAATTTGATCATATGGTCTCGACCATATGGTGTTCAATGCTATGAAACTTTGATCTTCTGACATACACCCCCTTCCCTCAAAGATGTTACTCAGATCTGATAGATCATTGACCCCAGCACATTGAACCTAAGCAAAATCCACCTAGCCAGACAGGGATGCAGCCTGCATGCAGTTACTTGCAAACTGGTAGCATCAGTAATGAACTCTTGAACAACAACCAAGACTTTAAAGGAACAGAAGGACTTCCTGCACCACCCTTGGAATCAGTCAGGAGAAGAGCAGACCTAATGAAGGCAATTGTCTTAGTGAAAAATCAAGCAGCCACCTTGCACTCACCTGCAGACAATGCTCTTCTAGTGAGCAAGCAGACTGGGCTGCACAAACTGTCCACCATCTGAAAGTGAAAAGCTGGTCAATTAGCCACTGACAACATTTCCCTTGACAGGAAGTCTGACTTTTAAGGGAAATCTCTGCCTGATAGTTAGCACAATACTCATCAAACTCAATCTTGTCACTCCAAAGGCCATCCATACAGCAACAATGCTCACTCTGTGCCCAGCTCTACTCATAACATGATGGGAATGACCAAACCAAGGGTTCACATCTTTTAGTAGAGACAGGGAAAGCCTGACTTGGAGCTAAGGAATCCAGGGCATGGCAGAGGGAGTTATTATGCTCCTCTACCAGGAGATCCTCAATATCTGCACCACTCTCCAACAGGAAGTGAAGGAATGCACAAGAGAATGGCAGCAGTAATCTGACTAGTATTGCAAACCTCCCTCAGTTCAAGATGAAGGGGACTCTGGAATGTTAAGGCTAACTCTAAGTAAAATAGGAAAAGGTCTTGACCACAAGTCTACTTCTACCACTAGGTTCTAGGTGGACACATCTATTTTCATAATGTTACTACAAAAATGACAGGGTTGGAATTACTCATAAAGGCTCCAGGAACTACTATTACATTTATCTCTTTCTTAACTCCAGGGTAATACCTGAGCCGGTTATATATGAGAGTCTCTTCTTTTATCACTTATATGGGAGCCAACACCAGATCAGGGAAATAATGTTATTAGTAAATATCATCAATACTGGAAGATCAGGTTTCATTTAAATGTAAGCAAAAACAAACAAACAAAAAAATTCAAACTGCTCATCAAGCAACCAACTTTATTCACCAATCTGGTACCTCGGCCATTTACATTCACTTCTTTTATACAAGTACAAACCCAATTAATCCTATTTAGCAAGCAATTAAACAATGAATCACTTAATCAATATTCATCCTAATAAATTTACATTTTTATATAAACGTATAAAAATTCTCATATCATAAATTACCTATTTAAGTATTACATTTAAAAACATACAATAACTTCCTGACTCAAACCCTAGGGAACATGCCTTGTAATTTAATATCATCTTCATTTTCAGGTCAATTAAATTCTTTTAATAATCACATCCCCGAGGAAGATAAGATTGTGCTAACACATAGAAAAAGAAGCATGCATCTGAACCCCATGGATTTTATTAAAGTATTCTGCCACTGGACTCTTTAAATTTTGACTTCTTATATCTCCTAAGTGCTCCAATATACAACCTTTACTTTGTTTTGTCTGACCCACATACCAGGCTGGGAACATACAACTGCACCCTATAATATAAACAACCCTCCTCAGCTCACAATTAAAAATATAATTCGCAACCTATTATCTTCCATTAATTTTTGTACCTGTAAGATTTTTTTTTCTTTTGAACATACCTTGCAATGTCCACATGGAAACATACCACTATGTCCACTCAGTGAATTCTGTGGTCTATACACAAACTTCAAAAACTCCTTTAAATTGTTACTCCTTTTATAGGAAAATGTATCATGCTTTGGAAACAACTTATAAATAGAAGTGAAAAAAATATTTTTTTCTTTCTAGATACTCCCTTTTTTCTCAAACTTTGGAAGATATTATAAGGGTTTTTTTGCATGTAGTGAGTAATGATGAAGTAATAGGAAAGTTGTTTCTGAAACCTGTTACATTTTCCCTATAGAAGGAGTAAAAAAGCTTTTGAAGTATGTGTATGCACCACAGGATTCACTGAGTGAATGTAGTGGTATGTTTCCATGTGGGCTTTACAAGGTGTGTCCAAAAGTGCAGTTGTAGTGACCCTGCCTGGTATGTGGGTCAGACAAAATGTAAACTAAAGATCTTATATTGGAGCACTTAGGGGGTATAAGAGATCAAAACTGATGATGTTTCTGGTGACAGAAACCTTTATTAGAATTAATGGGGGTTCAGATGCAGGTTCCTTTTCTATATGTTAGCACAACCTTATCCTCCCAAGGGATGTGATTATTTAAATAAATTAAATAAGTTGGAAATGAAGATGATATTAAATTATAAGACATTGTCCACTGGGGGTTTGAATCAGGAAGTACATGTGTGTTTTTAAATGTAGTATTTAAAGAGGTTATTTATGATATGAGAATTTTTATATGTTTATAAAAAAAATTATATTTATTAGGATGGAATATTGCTTAACTGATTCATTGTTTAATTGTTTGTTAAATAAGATTAATTGGGTTCATACCTATATAAAAGAAGTGAACATGATTGTGTTTTTAAATCCTGTGAAGTCGAATGGCCAAGGTACCGGATTGGTGAATAAAGTAGGTCAGTTGCCTAGCAGTTTGGATATTTTTTTATTTGCTTGTTTGTTTTTTTGCTTATACTTTTATGAAACTGTGTTCATTTAGATGCATTTTGTTAGACAAAAATACAGTATTCTCTTTGCATAAGCCTAGAAATGCAGCCATATTACAGCAGGCCTTTACAGGTTGCATACAGTTTCAGTGAATGCACTTTCAGTCAGTGAAAATAACCTTCAGTCAATAATACTTATAAGAACAGATAGTGTAGTACATTTGCGGACAATCACATTCCCTGGGATTCATGAAGCTTGCGCCAGGCGCACGCATAGCGTAGGCATTATAATGCCAAATATGGCTGCCGAGTGATTCAGGTATGATCTAATTCCATGTGCACTACCGGCGTACGCCAGATCTGCGCAGCCCCCGGCGTAGGTATGCAAATCACCCCATGTGCAGTGTTGCATCATGCAAATGAAGGCATATAGCGATTCATGAAGTGGTGCAGGCGTAGCGTAAGCCCACGGAAATGTAAACCAAAAAACACGGTTTACATTTTCCCAAACATAACATTGGAGCTATGGAAGAGGGCCAGACCCAGGTATCACAACGTGAACATGTGCCAATGGCGAAATACCCAGCCAATGGCATAAGAAAAGATGCACAACACGTAAATAACAACATTTAATGTCATGTCGACAGTAACGCACAGCAGAACCGCAGGGCATGTGTGCGGAAGCTGTAACATAAAGAAATAATATAAAAATGTCATAAAATCGCAACGTAATAGAAATCAGGTTTACAGCATAACACACAATGGTAGGCATGGAACACCACAACCAAGGTGCAAGGGTTGCTAAGGGCTTGCGATAGTGTTCGGCGCGGTAACTATGAATTAGTAAAAAACTTATCAAAAGGAAGGTGCCGGCTTCACAAGTAAACAAACAAAAAGCACCAGTTCCACAACGATAAGGCTCAAAATAAAAGTAGAGGTTTATTAGGGCTCCTGCCAAACTCAGTAGACACAATACAATACGCTGTGTAAAATCACATCAAACGTTTCGTCAAGCCTTCTTCAGATAATACAAACACATAAAGCCACTTGTCAGTTGTTTAAATACATTTGAATATAATTGGATCAACACATCAACCAATGAAATAAAAAGATTAATTAAGTACTTAATGATAATTGTAAAAAAGTAATAAAGTGCCATTTACAGTGCCAAAGTGTAACTATAAAACCTATTTACTGGATGAACAAGCCATATACACTGTCAATTCTAGCAAATGCTTATCTGAATCTCATTCAAAGTTAAAATTGAGAGTTAAAACCTCATTCATTAAAATTGTAAATTAAAAATTAAAAACCTTCCTTTAAGTTACAAGCTGTTAAGTAAACAATACTACACTCTACTGGTCAGAATTGATATTGCAACTTCCGATGTTTAAAAGGAATAAGCAGAAAAAATACATGTATAATGTGATTTAAAAACTTTTTCTTAAAAATACTTCTAAAATTAACATATCATAGTTTAGCTGCCCTTAATTTTAAAACAGGTGCTAAGGACACCATGTCATTAATCCCTGGATATTTATTTGATTCCAGGGTAATCTGCCAAAATAATTCCCTGTACTCCAGTAATGTTTCCCACATTCCCCCTCTGTAACATAAAGAAATAATATAAAAATGTCATAAAATCGCAACGTAATAGAAATCAGGTTTACAGCATAACACACAATGGTAGGCATGGAACACCACAACCAAGGTGCAAGGGTTGCTAAGGGCTTGCGATAGTGTTCGGCGCGGTAACTATGAATTAGTAGTCAATGCCATGCAAATGAGGCAGATAATACTGAATCACAAATGTCCCGCCGGAGGAAGGTTGTACCATACGGCGCAGCGGTATAACACCGAGTGGCTCAGAGGAGATACATGACATCAGCAGAGGGGTGTGCCACTGTAGCACTAAGCACATTGGAGCATTGCAAATCTGGCCTGTCCATTGCTAAGCAAAGCTGCGGGATAGGGGTGGGGAGGAATCGTTTAGCTGAGAGCACACATGGTGGCCAAAAGCACATGTGTATGAGGATGAAAACGTGCCCGAAACCCAGTAATCGGACGCACGCGCCGCAAACAATAGCAGAAACAGGAAGGTCAGGGGAAGGAAAGGAAATGCGAAAGTAGGATAATTGGAGTACTAATGAGCAATCAACACCAATCAACCCACGAAGGCCAATCGACGGCAGCTGACAAGTCCACTTGCAGAAACCTGCAAAACAGGATAGGGGAAGCATGTGAATGCAAAGAAAGGAGGGGAGGTATTGGATTGCAAAGATAGGAGACCTGACGCAGCAGAACAAAGCAAACCAACAGCAGACCGGCAGTAGCACACATAACGCAAGATACGCCAGGTCCAGGAAAGCACAAATGAAAGTAGGCTGCAGGATGCATGCCAGAAAATGGTAGGTGCAACATGCAGAAATGTAAAGGGAAGGTCAAGAGGTAATCCACGGCAGGCAAATGTAATTCAACACCAAAGGCGTCACAATAGTAGTTCCGGCAGTAAAACACATGACATAACCTGTAGCTACGAACGTACATACACACCCTATGACATCATCGGTGTTCACAGCACAATAGTATAAAGTGTGTAAGCACCCAACACACACCTGTGTATTCCCAAACACCGCACCATAGGTGTAAAGACACGGGGAACTTTTAAAATGTACATGTTGGGAGCTGCCATAGCTGTGATTCATCAGCATGTGTTAGAGACTGACGGTGTTGTGGAGGATGATGCCGACAACCACCGCAGGCCTCAGAGGAGAAGGAGAGTGTTCAGACCAAGGGTAACCTACCAGGGGCTACATGACCTGGAGATGGTAGAGTGTTACAGGGTGGACAGGGACATCTTACAGCAAATAGTGGAGCTGTGCCGGCCACGCCTGAGAACCAGAAACAACAGAGGGGAACCCATCCCAGTGGACATGAAGGTATGTGTAAGCCTGCGAATACTGGCCACAGGTACCTTTTAAAGGCCAACTGGAGATATAATGGGTATCTCACAGGCATCAGCATCCAGGGTACTACACTAGTTCCTGGATGCCATGTTACCACATGCCAATGAGCGGATATAATTCCCCAGAACTCAGGAGGAGTTGGCCAGCAATATGCGTCATTTCCACCGTGTGGCACAATACCCAGAGGTACTGGGTGCGATAGACTGCACGCACATACAAATCAAGTCACCACCCGGTGAGCAGGGTATGCGCTACATAAACCGCAAGGGATTCCACTCCATCAACTGCCAGGTCATGTGCAATGCCCAGGGCATTATCATGGATGTGTGTGCTGGCAGTCCTGGAAGCTACCATGACTCCGATATCTGGCATGCCTCACAGCTGTATCAGGAATTTGTCAGGGGGGACATCCCACATGGCCATCTCGTGGGGGATGCTGGCTATGCACTGGAGCCGTGGATGATGACTCCCATCAGAAATGCACACACACCCATGCAAGAACGCCATAATGAGGCACGCGCACAAACCAGAATCATCATAGAGCGTGTGTTCGGGATGCTGAAATCACGGTTCTGGTGCTTGGATACATCTGGTGGAGCCTTGCAGTACTCTCCAGGCACGTGTGCCCACATCGTCATAGTATGTGCCATGCTACATAATATGATCCTGTGGAAGCAGCTGCAGCAGGGACAAAATGGTGAAGGCCCTCATAGCCCATCACAATTGCCAAGGACAGTACAGGCACAGAGGGATTCAGACCATGAACACACTGTGCCAGCTCCAGTAGGCAGACAGAGGCGTGCCCAATATGCCTACACCTTGGCAAAGAGGGAACGTATAGCACATGCACTGACCGTGTAGGCCCCTACGGACTGACACCTCTCCACCTGCACACACAGTAAAATGATTGGCACACAAACATGACCACCTGTAAATTGTAATGTATAGGTGGCCCAATGTGTGACTCCTACATAGGCAGCCCTCAAACATTGTAAACACAACAGCCAGTGCAACACGGAATGCCAACACCTGAACAGTACATGAGTCTTACAGCATATGGTGGTGCTGTGTGCCTGTCACGTTCCCCGCCAGATATAGATAGATATATATATAGATATATAGATATATATATATATATATATATATATATATATATATATATATATATATATACATATAGATATATATATATATATAGATATATATATAGAGATATATATATAGATATATATATATGTACACATATGCATATATATAATACAGATAGAAAGGGCAATAGAGGGATATATGGTGATATAGATGGATTCAGCGATATCTGCAAATATGATAGATAGTTCAACGACATTCATAACATCTTGGAGGTACAAATAAATAGGATACCGCCAACCATGGAATGTGTAACATTCCAACATGCGTAACCACGAGGCTGAAAGACCGATAGAATGCAGTACCAGAACAGTACATCCGCGAGTAATAGTATGATGATATGAAGGGACGGTTAGTCACCTCTGACGGTGTCACGGTCCACGTAGGTACTGTGTTCAACCGTGTCTGTGAGTGCCGTAGTCTGTGTAAGTGTGCGTTGAGGGTGCTGTGTGCGTTTCTGTGTGACTGTAATGTGTGTGTGTGTCCGCAACATGTGTATGTTGGTGCCAAGTCAGAGGCAGACCAGTATGGTAGGTGTGGGTATAGCTAGCCGTAGGCATACGGTTACTACCTGTACCACAGTAGGAGGGACATCCCCACCCTGGGCAGGTGTGTCCTGACATAAAACAGTACAAAGGGCAAATGTCCGAGATGGTAGGACATAAATATGTCCCATATATAATGTAACAGTCGTATTTAATAGTTATGCCTGTATGTAATAAACTTAAATGTTACATGCAATATGATAAGTATCCAAAGTCACAACAATAGGTATGTAGTGAGGATAAAAGTATGTGCTACCTGTGTACTGACCGTGGCTACATGTTGGCCTGTAAACACTGCTTTGTGTCCCGCAAGTGTCCAACAATGACCATATGATAAGGTGGCAACCCATGGCAAACAGGCTCTTTTAACAACACAACCACAATGACTGCAAATATCTGGGACAGAAATACAAGGGATAGCTGTCACTTACACATATCCCCTGATATATCGCTGCAATTACAGAGGTATACAAGTAACAAGCTCACCTGCAGACGATATAGAAACCAATTAACAATGGCCCAACATACAATCCCATAACATAAGTCTACTAACTGTTAGCTCTCTAATCAGGGATGGAGCCCACACACACATATATACGGATTATGTAGAAATGCAAGGCCCACAAACCGTATATGTTACGTACAACCACCGACATCCCCCACACTAGAAACTAAAGCAATACAAACTGTAATAGCAGCACAAACATCCAGTCAGTCAATTACATCTGCAGAACCCTCAACATACCGTGTGAGAGACACAATTAAAGGCGACATGCAAAATTGCAGGTGTTGTATAATGGAACAAACAGCCATGTTACAGGTATTGATTGCAATACTCCATTAACAGACATCGGGATGACAGGTACACCCACATGTTGAACCAAATACTCTACCTGTCACACACAATCCACAGGGGACATGAATCCAAACTATACTTTTCTCCATGCATAGCAGTTGCAGTTACTCATAACAAAACACAATACAGACCGTCTCCCCAAAGGTAGGGCAAATAGGCAACGCCCAAGTGGAGAATCCAATTATACCCCACTGTCGCCACGTAATGTGAGAATGGAGTAGCTGCACAGCTGATATGCAAGTAATTAGTCACTCAGGAACACCAATTGGCGGGAAGAATCCACATGTTTCAGGTATTGACGTTTATAAGGATGACTTGCCAGACATTCAAACCATATGCTCATACCAAAAAACAGTTGAAACACTGTGAGAGAGATAGAAACAAAACGCCGTAATGACAACAAGGTATGTAGAACGCCCAATATGTAAGGTTATGTATAGCATGATCTGTATTAATTAGTTTTACTTTATGTATAGCCTGGTTTGCATTAATTAAACGTGTCCGCAATGCATAAAGTGGGGAAAGGTATTGATGTAGTGATGTCTTGCTGAGCATACTAACGCTTGTAGAATCTGTGCTTCCAGCAGTGGGACACAAGGTACACAGCACAGACACCAGAAGGGATGCTACATGAGGCCATTAAACAGAACAATGCCATACAACCCGCCGTCAGTGGTAGGGTATGTCCAACAAGGACGTGCCATAGCAGGGGATAGTATATGTTGATATACTGTCACAGCACGCATGTGTATGGGTAAATAACGTTAATGACATATATAAGGTGGTCCCGCTGAGCAAGTATGCTTTGCATCATGGGATACTATGTGAAATATGTGTAATGTATAGTATTATAGGTAGATATGACAGATATTCTACACAGCATAACAGGCATATCATGCATACCACAGGTATCGTCTATTGGTATGTACAATAACAGGATACATATGGCCTGTAGGTATAGGACATAGTAATAGCATGATAGCTAAACTAAATGGAAGGGCTACCAAGTAACCATGCACAAAGGACATGTAATATATTTGCACAGGTGCATAGTGGGGTACTATGCAGTCTGTCAAGTCCATGTGTAAGCACAACTACAGTGTTCACACTAGTGGCACCTCTCCAGGGTAGTGTCCTGTGAAGAGCAGAGCCAGGTGTCACCTGCACCACTGCACAGTACAGCCACTGCAGTGATCCCAGGCCTACATGTGTCTCACAACCACCAAGGGAGGTATCACATGAACAGTGCTACTGAGTGTCCCTGTGTGATGTACAGAGGACTTATGTTCCACAGCATGGTGAGTGTCCTGCTTGGGAATGTAACCCAGAAGCACATCCCACTCATTGTGGCGTGTGTGCTCATATCCATGAGCATGTTGCTCACAGTGGCCTCTGCTTATGTTGCATATGAGGAGTATATCCATCAATAATGTTGTGGACATGGGCCCTGTCTGATCAGCAGAGGTCACCCCTGAGTATGTAGTATGCAAATGTGTACAGATGTGGTGTCCGTAGTGCAGCCTTATATTTAAACTGTCGGAGCTCAGTAAACGTCATGGCGTGTTAATGTTGTGGCATGTAAAGCTGTAGCTGTTGTGTAAGGTACACCCTAAATGGGGTGGTGTACCCTTGAATGTGTGTAGATGTCTTGAGTTCAGAGGTACAATGGGTGCCTATGTACCAGTTACACACCCAGTACAGATAGGTGTGGCCACGTAGGAGGACATCCATGCCACAGTGGCAATACGGTAACCACAGGAGTGGGTGCGACATATGTGTGTACTGCAAACATGTACAATGTGATATGTATGTAGGGGACTACCATCCATGTGATAGTCAGTGGGTGAATGGTGTAATGCAAAGGTGATGTGCATGCACCTTGTGTCATGCAGCTTGATGCCATGATAGCCATATTATGTATCTGTCACAGCGACACCCGTATGGTTGGAGTCAGTATCAGCTGGTGGAGCAATCATGGCACCCGGTATGTAGGGGTTCTAAAGCTAGGCAGGGAAAGTCCCCTGTGCCAGCCTGTTCCGCAGGAAAGCATATACTTAACATGAGGGGCCCTATGACTGAGGACTGTGGTATGCCAAAGTACCTGACATGTAGTAGGTACTATGGTATGCTGGACTCACTGTGTGTCCTGTCCATGAGCCACATAGCATAACATCCTGAGACACAGGGTACAATGTGCAGGTGGATGTGTATGTTGTCAATACCAGAATGGGTAATGGTGCTGAAAGGAAATAAGAGGACAATGTAGGATGTGTGGACTCCCGTACCATCAGCAACTGCCCTGGTAACTGTATGAAAGGAGTCCACCATGTGTGGGGGCCATGCTCTGGCCTTAACAAGCCCAATCCGGGTGGCAGCAGAGGGCGGGAGACCAACAATGTCTCTGAGAATGATGTCCTTGATGATGTGCCTCATAGCCATGCAGAACAGTCCAGTCAGGTGTGTAGGACTATAGTCCCACTAATGCAATGCGGTGCCACCTGTGTGTAGTGTGATAAATGCTGCTGTGTGCCATTCAGGGTCTACAATGTCTGAAACAAGGCTATTACTGAATATGGTGGCCTAGTGGGGAGACATGTAATTCAGAGGTTGGTGGACATCACAGCCTGGGACGTTGGAAGGTGACATGGGGCCAGTGTCCCAGGACACATAGAGTGTAGGTCAGTACTGTGTAGGTGTGACCACAGGGACACCACAATGTTCATGTATGGATTGCGGCCCTGTAGTGAGTGAGAGGGTGTACTGTCAGCATTGAATCCATCGTCCAGCATGTTGCCAACAATACCTGGGTCTGCAATGTTCCTGAGTGACTGTTGTATGTGACAGCAGATGTGGGTGTTGCCATCGAATATTGACATACCACCATAATGCCTGGTGGTACACCCCGGAATGTGTGGCAGTCATGTTTACGTAGCTAGTCTTGGAGTATGTGATGAGGGACCCTATGGCCCCACCACGGCTGACCAGTGAGCCACCCCACACATGGGAATGTACACCACTGTGCAACAGCCTACCCCTGTTGTTGTACATCATATGTCCGTGGAACATGACCACCAGAGTGGCATCTGTTATCTGGTGTGTACCATCATGGCTCTATGTGGAATAGCATGATCCATGCAGTTGTGTACATGCTAATTAAGTGCACTGGGGTATGTGTCAGCATTTGTATGTGCATTGTCCATCTGCACGGGTGTCATGATGTTAACAACCGCTGTCAGCAGACGTCTGTAGTAGGTGTAGTAGTACACATGTACTGTGTATGCTGTGATGGGTGTGTTTCCGGGATGTGGCTAACAAGGTAGATTAGCATATGTTCAGAATCCACCAATGAGGGGATAACCCCAGGTGTGTAACACCAGTCACATGGTGGTAGTGTTCATGCCATGGGTAATGTAGGTCTTGGAGGTGGTGTGTATGTGTTGATCCAGCAGAGTGGAGGGTATGACTCATGGATGTGTCGGTACATGAGTGGCTATCCCAGTGAAGTGTGGGGTAGTGTCAGTCACTCATCAGTAGTAGCTGAGGCCCACTATCCACTATACCACCATAGAAGGTATGTTACCCATGGGGTATGATGTTGACTCTGTCGCTTGTTACAATGTGTATAGCGGTCCTGGACACAGTTAGTTGCATGTGGAGCACCTCTGATGCATTGTGCAAAGCAACTTGCCAGGATGTGTGCAAGACATAGTGGGATATGGGAACCCCTTAGCTGTGGGTGTGCCAGTCCAGGTATGTGCCTGGAAGGTATGGTCCATCTATAACCTGTCATTGCAGGTGTGCTCTGCAGAGCCTACAGGCAGGTCCCAGTCACTGCAGAGATGTTGGAGTGGTGCACTATAAGGTGTGCCTTGCCTGCGTGCATCACAGGGGAAGATGCAAGCAATGTGTCACATGACCCCATGTCACGCATGCCAGTTACCACCCTGCCGGTGACAGTTATAGGAAACTGTGCAGGACAGGCAGTATAGCAGCAGCAAAAGCCTAGCATGTGAGCTGTACTCCCAGGGCCGACAGGTGCAAGTCATCTGTGCCACAGCATTGTGTTTGACCAGGACAGTCATAGCGGACAGATACCACATGCCTGTGGAATGACAATAGGAGCATAGGCAACTGTTGAAGTGACACAGTCGGTAATTGTACAGTGGTATTGTGTCTGGATGAATGCAAAATGCTCCCCAGGGCTAGGCCCATACCCTCAGGGCTATAAGACTGGTGAGCTATTGCATGTCCCTGCACACGTAGTCTGTGAAGTGGCATCACAGGGCAGTCACACTAACATGGTGAATGACAGACATATCGTACCTGGTGAGGTGTGGCATGGGTGCATAGGTTATGTTGCAGAAGCAGTTACCCGACAGCAAGATGTAAGTGACTAACGCCTTGTGTAGCCTGCTGTGTGGAACTGCAGTGTGACACCTTACAGAGTCAGCTATGACTGGTGTGTTGTGAATGTTATAACACACTATTGGCTGTATGTGATGGGCACACATGAGTCTGTGAGCTATAAGCTGGTGATGTTGTCTTCCATGATGGGGGCTACCTCTGGTGCCTACAGTGAGTATGGAGACATACTGCACAGGTTGTCCTCGTAGGTGTGGCTAGTGGTGTAGATTATGTGAGACTATGTGATGGGTGGGGTGTGTTGCGAATGTTACACATCCCCAAATGACTGTCAGGTGCAGTCAGGGTTGGCGACAGCATTACCCCCAGCCATAGCTGTCAGCCTTCTGTCCCCAAAATGAGGAACATTAGCCCTCATACAGTGTGACAAATGGGCGAAACGTGGAACACTTACAACTGGCTTACTAACAGCGTCAACTAGGAAGGGCATATGATGGCTAAAATAGGCTGGTGTTACGTATAAAACAGATATTCCAATGAATTACTATGATTCCCATCTATCTAGCCATGGCTAGCAGGTAAACTATGTACAACAATGAATGTGTGATAGACCCTTCCAATGTGGAACCTTGAGGAACATGCACCTTTTAGAACCCCAAATGAGTGCGTTCCCGTAATGAGGTACACCTGAGAGCTATGGGCCCAGCACGGCTGCAGACGTGCATCCCCCACAGGCTGTAGTGCCGTATGTTGGGAAGTGAGCTTTGAATGTGTACACGAGACAATTGCTCTATTGCCACATGTACGACATATCCCTCATATAGACAGGAGGTAGCACTGGTACGTGACAGTTGGACATGCCTGCATTTACAACCATGTCCCACAGGATATGTGCGTTACGTGTGTACAACAGCTGTCGTACCTTAAGCAAGCTGGGAAGTGTAGGACAGCCAGTGTACCTGTGGGAAATGGTGTGGAATGGGCGCTATAGTAATCATTAGCTCATGACATGCTCACATGTTCTGAACAAGTGTCTAGCATGACCATACAATACAGATAGGGTGTTGGATAATATCAACCCACAAGTGGTGATGACAGTCATTTAGGGTGGCACCGCACTATAACCCTGCTGAGTATGGTGTGCATGTCCATGAACCATTAGCATTGTAGATGTTAGCAGTACAGATGTACACGATAGCACGGATATTTGATTACAAATACCTTTGCATGTCACAGGTGTGTTCCACCAGTGGCCTGTTGACAGACCCACAACTACAAAAGGTGCAAGAGTGACATGTGCACAGCACATCTGTGTCAGATACAGTAGAACAGGGTTAATGTGTTGTACCCCACCCTCATTGTAGCCCATACCACACACACAAATGTTAGGCATCTGTGTATGTAAGGCTGTGAATGGCCATGACCTATCAGTTTAGCTGTGTCAGTGTTGTGAACAACATACAGAATGGGCTGTGTGTGTGAGGTGTGTGACATATGTGCACAGTCTGATGGATGATACCAGCAGTGTCACCGCTAGGTGAACATCCCTGTACCTATAAACTGCTACCTAGGCTGTGGTCAACATTATGGACACTGTGTAAGGGATGGTGCTGTGCAGTGCACCCCCGACATGGTGACGTCTCCAGGCCCCTTAGGTAGTCATCTGAAGTACCCATGTCATGTCAGGGTGCCATCCATGAGCACGGAGATCAGTGGCCAGGCATATACAGTACTGTGGTGACCAATATTGGATCACATACCACCTGTAAGGGGTAATGGCTATGCATGGATGTGCGATAGCCTTCACAATCCACACCTCCACTATGCAGCATGCCGTCTACCTTGCAGAAGGACATTTGCTACACCATGATGATGGACATGCTACATGTCCATATCCTGGTCTATATGACATATGTCATGGACAGCCACCGTCCTAATACTAGGATCGCCACAGGCTGGACAGATCCCTGTGCCATATATGTGCCATACTCCCACCATACCATGCAACCCTGTCCATCAAAGCTGCAGATATCATCCCAGTCATACATGGTGTGATGGCCGCATGGTAGATGTACTATCAACTGACTGGATCAGTAATGTGGCAGTGATGCAGCTTGCGGTGGCACAATGGCTGTCTGTAACAGCGTGGAAACCATGCCCGCACATGCTATGGTTGAAGACCATCCCTGTGAATGTCGTCTGACTATCCATAGTCCCATGTCTATCACATGTGTAATACAGGCGATCCGTGTCAGGATGTTGAACAGTTGTACAGTGCTGTGTAGATGTATATGGCAAAACACATGCATGTACAGGTGTCCATGCGTATGTGTGTATTGTCACTGCTCAAGTCCATTCCGGCTGTGTCTGTGTTGATATGTGACATATACACAGCATCCAGGTCAACAGTAGTACCGTGGACACATCGAGGCATGTGCAGATAGGTAAGAACACAATTGCAGGCAAATAGACATGCCCACAGCAAGACAGCATGTACATGGAGTATGAACACTGTAATGAGGTGACACACATATATGGTGATGATATCCAATGCATAATGGGTGTGACATGTGTGACACAAACACGTCAGTCATGTCAGTGTCATGGTGCTTTGCAAAGATAACTGTGCAGATGCAGTAGATGTCACAGAAATGTATGTGCAGCAGTATCTCTGTACATCTCTGAAACTGTGACCTGTCACCATCATTATGTTTTACAGATAATGCCCCGTACACGCCTCCCAGCATACACCCACCAGGAGGATGATGTCCTCATCCCACAGCTCCATGACAACTATGACTTGTTGTTCAGCCATGTGCCACAGCATGCCCAGCAGCGGGATGATCTGTGGCAGGATCTACGCAGGAGGGTGAACGATGTGGTTGGCCATAACCGCACCTACCAGCAGGTGCGCAGACACTGCACGGACCTGATATGAAATGCAAAACAGCGTGCCACTGCAATCGCCAGGGAACAAGGTGGAACAGGTGGTGGGCCACCAACCCAGCCCCCACTCACACACACTGAGGAGCTACTGGCCAGTCTGGAGACACCCAGGGAACAGCATCCAGAAACACTAGCTGCCATCGTGGAGGTGGGTGTCTCCCAACCAATGAGCCTGGAGTTGCCTGGTAAGTCAGTAATGCACATATGGCTATTATATCCCATGTAGTTGCATGTGTCACTGTACATAATGTAAAGTAACAACATATGCCAGGTATGTGGACACACATGTTGCATACTACAGTATGCTACGTTGTGTATGCACACATGTGCATACTATATGCTATTACACAGGTGAATGTGTGCACATGCACAGTGCAACCTGTGGCTGTCATACAGTCATGGATAATGTTCATACTGGTGTGTCACCCCTATACAGGTACCTCTGGCATGCCGCACAGACATGGGTCTGTTGCAGGTGAGACTGTCATCAGTATCAGGCATGTACTGCACACATGTGCATACTATATGCTATTACACAGGTGAATGTGTGCACATGCACAGTGCAACCTGTGGCTGTCATACAGTCATGGATAATGTTCATACTGGTGTGTCACCCCTATACAGGTACCTCTGGCGTGCCGCACAGACATGGGTCTGTTGCAGGTGAGACTGTCATCAGTATCAGGCATGTTACAGTGTAGATCTATTTGCCATGTGGCCAGTTAACACTTGCACACCTGATGTTTGTTCCAGTCACGATATGCAGGTTGCACCACCATGCATTCACACACGCCACCCATGTGCAATATATTCACACGTAATGATACACAGACATGAAATCACAGTACTTGTCATTGCGACATGTGTGGTCAGCTGTGCATACAATGGTGGAGGTGTTCTACAATGGAGGCATATGTAGTATGCATTGGAACAACATGTGTAGTACGCACACAGTACCACACAGTGAGCTGTGATATGGGCAGCCCACAAGTGTCACCATTGTGTCATATGCCCCTGCATCGGGTGCACACATTGTGATGTGCCACGTGACATGTCCCAGACATGTAGTGTTCTGTCTGCAATATTGTCACACTATCACATGACCTATACCCCACATACCAAACATACAACCTGTTGTCTGCATAGACCTGTGGAATGTGACATATCTGACATGTATGGATGTATGTCATATGGGACTGCACAGACATGTGGAGAAGATGCCCATCACACACAATTGGCCACCACATGTGCACACATGGCCATGGGGGATGGCCAGAGACATGTAGCCACACAGTACATGGGATGTGTATACACCCTGTTGCACATTGTCCACACATGGTCCAATTATAGCCTTAGTTGACCGATTATACAGTTGATGTGGTACAGTGGACAACCTAAAAGCCTGTGCACAGCTACTGGAGGTGTCACTGAAGTCTACCATATACGATCTGTCGAACATCACGACTGTGTTGCAGTTATGGCTATGCAATGTGTACATATTATGCATTCTACAGCAACATACATGCCTCATGTTGCCATGCAATGGCACAGTGTCTGTACTTCACACTGTATAGCAATGTAGATGGCTCACACTACCTTCCTGTGCTCATGCACATTTGCTAAACATGCATTCTATCTGTAGGGCATACACACAACACTGCAATGTGAAGCCCATTATGATGCTGTACATGTGTCAGAACACCATTGTGTCAAACATGTATGCATGTTAATGCACATGTCAGCAAATTACATGTCAAGGTCACGTCAGCCATGTGTACTGTTATCCTGTTCTGGGCCACATGGTGTATCACGGGGATGCATGCATACAACCATGATTGTGTGAACTGCATGGCTACTGATATGACACCTGCTTGCTGTAGTGTGCACCCCAGGGAGGTATGCTTACTAACACTATTAATGTCTGAGCTGCATGCCCTCTGCTCTATCGCAGGCATGCTGCATGCCATCTGACAAATCACATGCATGGTGTGTCTGTGTGTCTGTGTGTGTCTGTGTGTCTGTGTGTGTGTCTGTGTGTGTGTCTGTGTGTGTGTTTGTATGCGTCTGTTTACAGTATTTCTTTACATTCACAGGTGATGTAGGTGCGTTACCCTCCTGCAGTCCATCTGATGTTAGTGTCCCCACAGATACTAGCGGTGATGAACATATGCATGAGGTACAGGCAGGGTTGTCAGGGGCTGAATCTGTGCCAATGGTTACCATCCCAGCTATGTCCCCCTCTTCCCCGCACACATTTCTGCTGCCAACACATACCGCATCACCGGTGGCCATAGAGGAAGGACAGTCAGTGTCTGTTGTCGTGGAACAGGAACGTGTGGTGGCTACAGAAGGTGTGTCTACATACCATAGTGTCAGTGTAATGTCTGCAAATGTGCCACACAGGCATGTGGCCGGTGCTGCTCGTAGGATGACCTCTGGCAGACATGCAACTGCAGGACAGAGTGCAGCAGCTGGTATCACCAGACGCATGTTCCAGACTGTAATGGTGGCACAGGCATGTGCTGAATGGCAGAACAGAGAAGGGCAGAGGCTGCAGAGGGCTGCTATCAATACCCTAAATGACAACATCCAGGCATTGGCAAATGCTCAACAGCAGATTGCTAATGTTCTGGATAGGTGACTAGGTGAAATGGCAATCCGCGAGAGGGAGTTGTCTGTGCTGGAACACCTGGTAGGAGTGAGGTGTAGGCCACATGGACGTAGGCCAGTAACACCACCTAGTGTAGGTCGACGTGAGCGTGCCACCTCACATGCCTGCTCCCATAGTGCCGGTAGCAGTAGCAGTGCAGCTGCTGCTGTGCTGTCAACACCAGGACACAGCAGGCCACGTGGACGTGGCCCTGGACAGCCTCAGTGGGGACACATTTCCAGCGAACATGTGTCGTCGGACCGTAGCCACTCTGTACCTCCATCTGGTAGTGCCCGTGCAACCCCAGGCAGGCACAGGTCACGTGGCCATGGATGGACACAGTGAGCTGTACAACCTGCACTGTACAATCTGGGGCTGTCAATTATACCCCGTGTAGGCATCACAAATGGCAGAACTGTGTACACACATACACGCACACAGCAAACACAACTGTAGGGCTCCACAACATCCACATGCATTCTGCACAGACATGTCCAGTCAACTCACTGGCCCTTACACACACACATGATGTTATCCATTGGTGCAGCCTATGCCCCTGGCAAACATATCACCCTGTGCATATGATGAAGCCTGTGCTGCATCCCTGTCATCCACACCATCGGTGCAGGGTTACGCACAAATATTCTGATGCACAGGGTGAACAGCATAGTGAGAGGTGTATGTAATACCTGTGTATGCATAGTGAAGGATGTGTATGTTGCAGTGGTTGTGTGCAGCCTATGCCCCTGGCAAACATATCACCCTGTGCATATGATAAAGCCTGTGCTGCATCCCTGTCATCCACACCATCGGTGCAGGGTTATGCACAAATATTCTGATGCACAGAGTGAACAGCATAGTGAGAGGTGTATGTAATACCTGTGTATGCATAGTGAGGGATGTGTATGTTGCAGTGGTTGTGTGTGAATACTGAGTTGTGTATGTGACATAGGTTGTGTACTGTCAACATGCACCAGTCACACCATGTAGTGCAGGTGCAGCATGCATTGTGATGTGTTCACGGTATGTGTCTCGGTTACATCTGTAGCACCATGTTGGTTGTGATACCCTGGTTCCCTCCTATGGTGTACTTGCATGTGCCTACAGGTAGCAGTGTTTGCAGTCCCCCATGTGTAACTGTGGAGTACACACAGGCACGTCTGGCAATATCAGCATGCTACATGTACCTTCATCCTGACTGTTGGACACACAGACATGACACAGATGTCCGCACATATACTGCACCTGATGCATGTGGCCGGTGCCACAGGCTACACTGGACAGAGATGTGACATACATAGCAGGACACATTACAGGTATGGTGGCATGGTGCAGGGGTTGTACACAGCGGCCTGGCCATTGATGATGTGAGGTGTCACTTGGTAGCTGGAGGCCACACTGTGCAGCAGTAGGATCCTGTAACAGTACATGAACATGGCCGCAGTCACGGGGTGTACACCACTATAATGCACACCCCATAGTGTGCAGCTGGGGACCCTTGCCTTTGTGGTCATCACCCTCACAGTACTATGCACCCACACGTGTCACAGAGAAGGGACATGCACAGGTAGCCAGTATGGCTGGGACCTATGGCATCAACAGGGTTGTGCAATGCATCACCCTTACGGGTTGGTCAACACGTGGGGCCAGTGATAATTTCCCACTGTATATTAGCATACACACCCACACCAAGCACCAGACATACATACAGACACACACACACTGTGGTGACCACACATGTGTATACGGACAGCCGATGTGTGTGATGCACCTCACCGGTGAACGTCATGCTTCCCACACTGACATATGTACAGTCCTCTACAATGGTGTACAGGGATGTGTAGCAACTGGGACATATTCCCCGTGATATGTGGCATCCCTGGTCACACATTCGGACACACATGGCAGTGCTGGGAATAATACACCAGCCATATGATGACACATTTGATGGACATGCAGCGGTATTGATTGCATTATGTGTACCAGCGCTATATCTGGCAAATGTGCTGCTATATACACACGAGAGGTTGTAGGTGTTACAGGTGCCATATGACATATAGTTGTTAACACCTGACCGCTATGTATGCATTATGTCAGCACCATCACGTAACAGCGACATAGCGTACAGTTAGCACATGGCATGATAGGATGGTGTGTGACACAACTGTGAGCCACCCCTGCACACATACATCTAGACAGGTGGTTCACCACGTTATGTACACACATCCCTCCATACGTGCTGTTTGTATGTCACCGTATACAGATGTCAATGATGGGTCTGCATTGTGTCTGCATGTCGTAGGTAGGTGCAACTATGTTACGGACATCGGCCACTGCACATGCATGTTTACTGCATGCACAGTACAGATGTCACATGTGTCTCCTGTTGCCATGTTTGTATGCATTGCTATTGTTGGACATGTGTGTTGACATACATAACACATGGACTGTGGTATGATATCATGGGTGTCACAGGCGACCAGTACAAGGGTATGTGTCCCGGTCAACACTGCTACCCCCTGTAGTGTGAGCATTCAACAGACATGGGCCCACATTCAATTCGCATGTGTAGTATTGATTAGGCCAGTGTTATGCACGAGGTACATCAAAGGCCATGTATGTATGTGTTGTGTGTGCAGTCCATGCACACATCCACACAATCACATGTATGACATACCCAGACGTGTATTCATTGGTGTACAGCAACAGTCAGGTGTTACAGCTGTGTAAGGGCCATGGTATGTCTTGAGCCGACCTGTTCATGTATACTGGTATCATTGCAATGCATAACACCTGCTGGATCCCTGTTGGTACGTGTGTACTCTGCACAGCTGGTGTACACCACTGTACAGCCCAGTGGTCATGTGTCACATGGTGTTGTTGGACCGTAAGGCTGTGTAGTGCTGCACCAACGACATGGTGCTGACTTGACAGCTACAGTGTACACTGCAGTGTGTACGTGTGTGACCTGCACCTGTGACAGCTGTGATGGCAGCTGTGTGTGTACAGGTAACTGCATGTGTGACTGCCCTATGCGTGAGGGCAGTTATACCTTACTGTGCCCTTCTGTGTGTACACTCCATCTGCATGCAAGATTGCCCTTTGCAACAGCTAAGTGTGTGAGCATGCCCAGTACGGCGTTGTGTAGATGGACACACAGTACATTCCACACTGCGCCCCTCCGTGATTAGACTCCGTGTGCATGCAAGATAGCCCTTTGCAACTGCTACGTGTGTGAGCATGCCCAGTACGCCGTTGTGTGGATGGACACACAGTACATTCCACACTGCGCCCTTCCGTGATTAGACTCCGTGTGCATGCAAGTTGGCCCTTTGCAACAGTTAAGTGTGTGAGCATGCCCAGTACACCATTGTGTAGATGGACACACAGTACATTCCAAACAGACGTGTGATACTAAGCGTGTGGGCATGGCCATTGACATCCTGTATAGCCATGGTGGTCATCCAGGCACTAGATGTCCAATTCCAATGTCATGATGGATGCCTACATTGAACACACTTGTTGCTCTCTCGAAGGGTGTACTGTCTGTGGCGTATCCCATATCTATTCAGTGTTGTTGTGCTCCGTAGATATTTAGTTGGCCCGTTGACAGCACTGGCGTGTTTGTGTACGTCTACCTTGGGACGATAATATGCTTTCAAACCGCTCACTCTCTAAACATTCCCTATCAGCATCTTTGCCTTTGCGGATGATGTCACCCACCTAGAAGTATGCCTCTGGGAGTGCTGTGTTCAGTAATCTCGGTAGCGCGTTCTGTAAATGCGTAATGCTGTAGTGTGTTAGAGTAGGTAGGTGTGTGTTCAACTCCCGGCCCTTCCAAGTGTTTGTGTGTGTGTTTCCAGCTGCCTGGGGACACAGTAATGCTTTTAGATGCCTCACAACACATACATTCCCTATCGGCGTCTTTGCCTTTGCGGATGATGTCACCCACCTAGCAGTATGCCTCTGGGAGTGCTGTGTTCAGTAATCTCGGTAGCGCTTTCTGTAAATGCGTAATGCTGTAGTGTGTTACAGTAGGTAGGTGTGTGTTCAACTCCCGGCCCTTCCAAGTGTGTGTGTGTGTGTGTGTGTGTGTGTTTCCAGCTGCCTGGGGACACAGTAATGCTTTTAGATGCCTCAAAACACATACATTCCCTATCGGCGTCTTTGCCTTTGCGGATGATGTCACCCACCTAGAAGTATGCCTCTGGTAGTGCTGTGTTCAGTAATCTCGGTAGCACGTTCTGTAAATGCATAATGCTGTAGTGTGTTAGAGTAGGTAGGTGTGTGTTCAACTCCTGGCCCTTCCAAGTGCGTGCGTGTTTCCAACTGCTTGGGGACACAGTAAAGTTTTTAGATGCCTCACAACACATACATTCCCTATCGGCGTCTTTGCCTTTGCGGATGATGTCACCCACCTAGAAGTATGCCTCTGGGAGTACAGTGTTCAGTAATCTCGGTAGCGCGTTTTGTAAATGCGTAATGCTGTAGTGTTACAGTAGGTAGGTGTGTGTTCAACTCTGTGCCTTCCAAGTGTGTGTGTGTGTGTGTGTGTTTCCAGCTGCCTGGGGACACAGTAATGCTTTTAGATGCCTCACAACACATATATTCCCTATCGGCGTCTTTGCCTTTGTGAATGATGTCACCCACCTAGAAGTATGCCTCTGGGAGTGCTGTGTTCAGTAATCTCGGTAGTGCATTCTGTAAATGCGTAATGCTGTAGTGTGTTAGAGTAAGTAGGTGTGTGTTCAACTCCTGGCCCTTCCAAGTGTGTGTGTGTGTTTGTGTGTGTGTGTTTCCAGCTCCCTGGGGACACAGTAATGCTTTTAGATGCCTCACAACACATACATTTCCTATCGGCGTCTTTGCCTTTGTGGATGATGTCACCCACCTAGAAGTATGCCTCTGGGAGTGCTGTGTTCAGTAATCTCGGTAGTGCGTTCTGTAAATGCGTAATGCTGTAGTGTGTTAGAGCAGGTAGGTGTGTGTTCAACTCCCGGCCCTTCCAAGTGTGTGTGTGTGTGTGTGTGTGTGTTTCCAGCTGCCTGGGGACACAGTAAAGCTTTTAGATGCCTCACAACACATACATTCCCTATCGGCGTCTTTGCCTTTGCGGATGATGTCACCCACCTAGAAGTATGCCTCTGGGAGTGCAGTGTTCAGTAATCTCGGTAGCGCGTTCTGTAAATGCGTAATGCTGTAGTGTGTTACAGTAGGTAGGTGTGTGTTCAACTCCGGGCCTTCCAAGTGTGTGTGTGTGTGTGTTTCCAGCTGCCTGAGGACACAGTAATGCTTTTAGATGCCTCACAACACATACATTCCCTATCGGCGTCTTTGCCTTTGTGGATGATGTCACCCACATAGAAGTATGCCTCTGGGAGTGCAGTGTTCAGTAATCTCAGTAGCGCGTTCTGTAAATGTGTAATGCTGTAGTGTGTTACAGTAGGTAGGTGTGTGTTCAACTCCCAGCCCTTCCAAGTGTGTGTGTGTGTGTGTGTGTGTGTGTGTGTGTGTGTGTGTGTGTTACCAGCTGCCTGGGGACACAGTAATGCTTTTAGATGCCTCACAACACATACATTCCCTATCAGCGTCTTTGCCTTTGCGGATGATGTCACCCACCTAGAAGTATGCCTCTGGGAGTGCTGTGTTCAGTAGTCTCAGTAGCGCGTTCTGTAAATGTGTCATGCTGTAGTGTGATAGGGTAGTTAGGTGTATGTTCGATTCCCAGGCCTGCCAGGTGTGTGTGTGTGTGTGTGTGTGTGTGTGTGTGTGTGTGTGTGTGTGTGTGTGTGTGTGTGTGTGTGTGTGTGTGCGCGCATTTTCCCGTCCACCTGGAGACTCAGGTTATGCTTTTAGATGCTTTGCAACACAGATGTATCCTGCTGATGTCTTTGTCTTTGCGGATGTTGACACGCACCTAGTAGAATGCCTGTGTGTCTGCTGTGTTTAGTAATCTCGGTAGCGTGTTCTGTAAATGCGTCATGCTCTCGTGTGATAGGGTAGTCATGTGTAGGTTCGATTACCAGTCCTGCCACATGTGTGTGTGTGTGTGTGTGTGTATGTCTCTCTCTCTCTCTCTATATATATATATATATATATATATATATATATATATATAATCTATTTTCTGCCCATAACTCTGCTCTTGCATGGACAGCTGACTGTTTCATGTATCGCATATTTGCATAGCTTTCACATACCAATGGGGTATGTTGCAACTCCCAACATTGTCCATGCAACGGGCGGTGTTACACGCCCTTACAGGCATTTGCTGTATATCTTGGCAGACATCTATCCTTGCTGTACTCTCACTGTACTCGTACACGCCGGAGGCTTCATGTATCATGGCCTAGTTTTGATGTGTGTATGTCTATTTGTGCTGTGTGCATGGCTCTGGGTATGTCCCACTATCATCATTTGTAAAGGTGACAGCCCTATAGGTTCTTCATGTAGACTGCTGTGTCATTTGACATGTCAGCACATACCTGCGGACAGTACTGCACATCCTACTGCAGCGCATTTCATACCTTCTGCATTATCTTGCAGTCGATATTGCTGTTTCCTCACACATGGATCTGTTTCTGTTCATACCACTCCACCTCCTAGAGCAAGTTGCTGGACAAGGCCTTATCTGATAGTGGGACACATAGGGGCAGTATTGACATGTTGCTCTTACAAACGTATATAGTTGACACAATAATAGGTTTTGCATTAGTATGGCTTTTCTGTCGGATTTGGTGTCTTACTCACATGTTTGTCATTATTTCATGTCTTCAGTTATCATGAAAGTGCCAGAATGTTACTGTTGTTACGTGGAACACACCAAACATATGAGGCAGAACTCTGCACATTCTGTGTAAATCTGTACAGTTGCGGAGTATGTGTCTGCAACAAAATATCAACTTTCTGACACCAATACACACACTGTATGGCGGCATCACAGGCCACATGCCATTACATTTATATTGCAGGACACACCCACCCAGACAGTTGTATTCCTCACACAGGCCAACAGCTGCTTATCCACACTAATGGGTCTATCATGTACCGTATGTGTGCACCAGAATTTGCGCTTTCCGTCAGTGGCAGAGCTCACGTACGTGTCTGGAGGACTGGACATTGTTACGGTGACACTGCATGACACCCTGAGGGACACATTACTTTTGTGTCTATTAACCTTCCACATTGACATTCACAGGGCATACGTTGTCATTCACATTTGTCGGAGTACATGCGTGTGTCTAGTACATGTTTTCTCATTTGTCCTGCTGTCTTTCTTCTCACCTGTTCACCTAGTATCACTAGTTCTGTACATGTATTTGGGACAGGTTGCCTTCATACCCCTAACCTGTACACATTATGGGT
This sequence comes from Protopterus annectens, assembly GCF_019279795.1. Classification (NCBI taxonomy): domain Eukaryota; kingdom Metazoa; phylum Chordata; order Ceratodontiformes; family Protopteridae; genus Protopterus; species Protopterus annectens. Next base: position 728,248,871 of record NC_056725.1, on the reverse strand, counting down.
GAACGCCCTGACATTTGACCTTGTTACATTTGTCATAGTGATGTGCCTTTCTGGTAAATTGCTGGCAAGGCATTACGGACTGTGCGGTAGATAATAGTGACTGACATTTCCATTACATGATTAGTAACACTCATAACATCCATATTCATGGGTACGCCAGTATTCTCACAACGTTCTGACTTTGTCTGGGGTATATCTAATATAGTCCCTATTTGTATTTCATGTACTATGCCTTAGTGCAGCTGTGTTATTCTGACAGTTTGCCAGTTATGGGTACCATCTTGGTAAACGCATGTCCATCCATGATAATCACCTACATGACACTGATATAGGGCCCTACATATTGCCAAAATGGTTTCCGCAATATCCAGTGGATGGTTTGCCCCATTATTGAGAATATAGGCGGGTGCTATACCCACATCACTCCCATGGGGCGGGCCTACAAAATCCCTGCCAAACAACACCTAGGCCCATTTCTGCATACCCATGATTCCCATACCTGACAACCCTCTACAGTACCCATTACACATGTTTAATGTGTGCGGTACTGAAGTGTGGAGACACTTATATGCACTCCCCACTCTCCGGATATCAGTTCGTACGTCATACATTCTATCGACACGTGTCATCACACTTGCACCTGATACTGCTGCATGTACAGCTATTTCGTATTTGCTGCGGTCACTTCTTTTGCGTCAATGTCAGTTGACACTACGTAAGATTCAATTTTTGGAGTCCTGCAATGGACACCTATCTGCATGTTTAAAATGTAGAACTTGCTGGACTGTCACTTTCTGGCCAATGGTTTGGAATGCTGCGGTTTATTCACCTTTCCTGCATGTCTGTTTGTCTACCCATATTAGATATAACGTCGCCTATTTATGTACATATGTCATATTTACGGGACATATGTCTGTTGTGTATACATATATACATGTACAATCCTCATTTCATAACTTGCTTTGGTTTACGTCTGTGGATTATGTGTATACACATATATCTATATCCATACCATACCTTTCCACTATACAGATTGTCGCAGAGTGTACAGCTGCTTGCCCCTTTATCTTCGCTGTGTTTTAAATAAACCTGTGTCTATCTGGCAATGTCGTGGCATTTCATTTGAGACTTACAGTGGGGATTTCTGGCAAGCAGTTCAGGTTACGACTGCATACCCTTCAGAGAATCCATGCTACTGATGCACCCGTTATTCTATCCACTTTCTATGTTTGTTCTGGCACATATCTGGTGTTGGTCCCTATTTGTACCGGTAGTTTGCATGGCTTTGTCTGGTTTCATACTTTACGAGGTTAACAGGTTTGAGCCATGTATAACTAACATGGGGGAAACAGCATTCATTTACTATGCTGTGAGCGGATCACACACGCACAGGCGCACTTGCATTTCCTTATTGTGGGTTGGCGCATGGCGCATGCATATCCTTATTGTGGGTTACATATGTTTACTAAGTCTCTGTGCTTACGTGGGCTTTATTACTTGTGACAGTACCAGTAATCATCTGTAATACGGTTAATGGACGTTTGCGAAACACACGTTCACCTTTACATATTTAACTGTCTGTACAGCACAGACGCATTCATTACACTTTCACATTATATGTGCTGTAGTCGTTGTTCAACCGGGACTGCAGTCACGTTGGCCGGATGCTGTAACCACTATACGTTTGGTGTTCTGACTCATTTATATGCATACCCATAGTACATAGCTACATTAACATATGCCTCACCGCTTCACTTACGTCACAGGCATCCATTCTCCTGCTGGGAAAAATGCGGTACTACATGTTACACATTCCCTATTCCCTACTGCTCTGGACCCATGCTGCATATTTCATCACTGCAGGGATATTCAGAACCCAAAGGCTTATAGTCCTGACACATACAGGTCTTTAATTGTCAGGGTGTTCATGTGGTGATCTGGGTTTAGGCTTGTCCGCCTGGTGAACGGAACTGCCCTGACCGTGTTCAAATGTCAGACAAAGCACATGGACAGGGTTTGTCCATTTTAAACATTTAATCTGTATTTACAGACACAGGTGTTTGGGCACCTATCAGCAGCTTATGATGTTGGCAATACATAATATGGGTAGGGGCGGTTACGATACATAATCCACGGTGAGTGGTGTTCCCATTCACATTTGACTATTTCCTGTATTCATTCTTATGAGGGTTATTATTTTGCACATGACTTAACTATGAATTAACTACGGGTATGCAGTAGTACAGTCAACATATGTGACGGCTTGTTACAGTATATATGTACGGACCTCTGTAATACTGGGGACTACCCCACATCCTTCACAACATTTCCTGCTTATGTACATACTATTATTCCTCGAACTTTCGAAGCTTGTGAGAGCAGTAATTACATCTGTCCCTATTTGTCCACCCATCCTTTTAGGCTTTGTCCAGGTTTTGTTGCTGTAATAGGTTGAGAGGTGGTGTCGGTATGTGATTGAGTTGAATATATACTGTCGATAATTCAGTGGGGAGTAGGGTTACCACTTGTTCCTCTTTGCGAGGGGAGGTCCCACTTTGGACAGTTGTGTCCTGCGACGACACCTAAGACATGGCAAATGTCCTGTGATTTTAAGACAATAATATATTTCTTAATTTCTGTACTAGTTGCATGATACAGGTATTTTGTATCTGGTACACATAACTATTATTTGGGATAGCATAAGCTATTCAAATGCTATGGCATTAGCTTTTATCTTGGCATACACGTGTAATTCTGTACTTTGCACAGGGCGGGGGTATGTTTTAGCCTGCAAATTCTCACATTTCTACAAGGGATGTCCCACCTTGGCCATCTGAACAGGTGGCAACCCTAGTGGGGTGACCTGCATGGTGGACAGCTGTTCCATCCTGCGTAGTATGAATTGCATGTTTGTGTAGATACTGCACAGTACCGTGACTACACATACATGTTTTGTCCAGATGTGTACAGTAATGGACACCGTGGCATGTAAACAACTCTGATGTTTCAACAGGTTACTTATCCCACGCAGGATGTACACACATTTTGCCGTAACATTAACGCGCGGGCATTTGGATTTACGTACCTGTGATGGGATGTTTACAAACGTGAGATACATATTTGCAATACGGACACTGCCTAGGACGATACTTCCTACTACATATAGGGAATACCCGCTATGTGTAGGTGCACGGATGCACAAGGCTGGTAGCTGGATTTGGTGGACATTCGGACATGGGTGCGGCTTATGTGCTATACAGGGGTTGTTGCATATTGCATTTGCATGCATGGGTTCTACTTTTGGATATCCCGGTTCCGCATATAGCATCCTATGTGTATGTGACAGTTATGTTCCTGTTCATGTGTATAGCACATTTTAATATACATATGTTTGTGTGTGTTTGGTATACAATATGGACTGTCAGGTTTCTTTACAGTTGTTATATATCCACAACTGCCCTGCTGTGTACTATCACTACCACTGTGGGACTGCTGGTGACCATACCCATGGGGCTAGACGTGTGTATTGGCGGCGTGCTGACATGATGCGCTTCACTTCCACTGGGTATAACTTCTGACAGTGCAGTACATTATGGACACACGATTTTAAATGTCATTTGTTCCATGGACGGAAACTCATATTATGTTGTGTGCATTTCTGTTTTCTTCTCCATTTTGTGTGGCCGGGAACTGTCTTGCATGCTTTGCATACGTTTCATTATCCACGGACACTGATAGGTGCAATTACTATTGCAGGCAGGCTATAATATTCAGCAGTTTAGGTTGCTCATCGCCAGCTGACATTGACACGCCTCCAGGCGCAGCTTAGTAACGCCCCATGCACTCGCGCATGAGTCCTATGCACATGGATGTGGTAGCGGCGCACCTTCATTAATATGCATATGGCGCTACTACACCATTTATATGCCGCACAGCCGGCGCAGGCCTTACACCGGCCTTGCGCCAAGCTTCATGAATCCGGGGGATTGTGTTTGTATGGTACAAGGCTGTGAAACAGGTTAAAGAGGTGTGTAAACATTAACAGAGTTTTGGTATAATTAGGAAACACTTCAGGCACAGTTAGTTAAGTTAGCTCATTTGTACTGACATACAGAAATTCATTGCAGTACAAACACTGGAGTATGAGTGCAGACATCAAGTCATTCCAGAATATGAATGAAATTATTCAGAAGGATCAGAATATGATGAGTGCAGAAACTATGGACATAATTATCAGCTCTGTTATTGGAGACAGTGCATTTCTGAGTAAGGAATTTACACACAGTATAATGAGCGCAGAAGCTACAGACATTAAAATTTGATTCAGATATTGTTGACTTCTACCTAAGCTGTATATAATAAAACATCTTAATGGAAGTACAGTGTGTGCAGACATTATTCTGAAAGGTACAAGAATACTTGGTCCATAAAAAAGAGAGTGGCACCTGTTCACCACAAGTTTGGGTAATTAACAGATAAAGACATTCATTCCAGTCTCATTCCAGTTTCTTCCAGTTATTTCTAATTCATTCCAGTATTCTACAATCATATCAATTTTTACAAATATAAAACTCTTTCGCATATGTGTTACATAGTACTCTCCAAGATTATGCATTACAATTAGCAATGAGTGATTACATTTCTAAAGTAATGATTTTGGCATATACTTGGAACTAGAAAATATCAGCAAAGGGTTATATTAATCAAGATTCTTTCAAGGCCAATGAATGAACTTACTTCTCCACATCTTCTGTCATTCTTGTTCTGGATCACCCCTACACGTTTCCCTGACATGATCTGCTGTACCCATATAATGTTATTCTGGCCACCTCTTGTATTTATTGAGAAGATCTCCAACTCTTTCTAATGCCTTCCATTTTGCTTTCTGCTCTGTCTCTCACCCACATTTAGTAGCTGCTTTTGGTCTCGCTCTGGCAATATTATGTCCCTTTTAGTCTTTGTCAGGCAGCATTATGTCCCTTTCCTTGCATGCCCACTAGAACTGTGCACACTACTTAGGTTACAGCCCAACAAAAACTCAGCCAAGAGTTTAATTAACAGGCTGTGGCTGTTGGACTATCCAGCCCTGGAGCTGCACTTGAATCTCCTATTTTTTATTTGTTTCTTTCACTTGGCTGTGATCCTGGTTGCACATTTGAGTGGATACTTTGAAGACCAGTGACATACAGATTTTTATTTGCAAGCATTACTGCGTACAACCCTTGTCCTTCATTGTCTATGAATTTTAGAGAATACATCTTCACAATGTTGTCACGTAAGTTGGTGGTTTGGGCTTATAGGTGTTGTTCCTTTGATGATGTGTTCACCTCACCTTTCAATAACTCTTGGTCATTATTGTTGTGCCAGTCTTGATCCTATATCAGACAACTCATATGATTTAGCAAAGATTCACACTTCTTTCACCTTCTACATCATTGCTTCTTACTGGTTTACAGATATCCTCAGTTCAGCTTAGGAATCCTTTATAGACTTGCTTTCATATAAGAATTCTGTGATATGAAGGATTTGGGAGCTGCTCAGATGGTTACATCTACTAACATATATTTAAGTAAACCTAGCATATGGTTTTCAACTTTTGTGCCATGATGAGTGATGTGGTGGTAAAGCTGGTCACTTGGTCATATCACTTATTCAGTTCTTGAGTGATTAGCTTTGGTAGAATCTCTGGACCTAGGAAATATGTAATTCAGTAATTATGGCCCAATTATCATGAAGCCTGAACATTCTGAATCATATCTAGCTTGACAAGATTACAGTGTTACAGACCCAGAAGAAGTGGAGCCTATAATCTGGACTTCCTCACTTCACTGGACATCTTAGCCCCATGCCATGTTTATCTGGTTCATCCTGTTTTGCATGAAACACAGTTTGAGTATTATTTTCTGCAAATTTAGGATGATTAGCCAAAAGATGAAACCCAAGTGATGGTGTACTGTTCTGGATGAGGAGAACATTACCCTGGATATCAACTATTCAGTATATCAAGAAGAGATCTACCTGAAGAAGTATGTGTACTTGTCACAAGGATCTCTGCAGCTGTAGATTGACCAGTAGCACTGTTCTAGGTGGTGAGGGGGTTGTGCAGTTCAGTATGTCTCACCATAAGTAAGATTTTATTAATGAAGAATATAGTTTAGCTTTTGACACTTTTTCCAACAAGCTTTCTCTGAGCAGATCAGGAATAAGTCAGACTGCACCTCAGATCATTTCAGTGATCTTTGGCAAGTGACAGCACTACCTTGGAACTGGTGTGAGTTTTCCCCACCAGATTGCAATGTTTTATTTTTTTTTCCAATATCTGCACTGCTATCAGAGGGATGTATTCTTGTCCCACCAGTTTGGCTATTGTCTCTTTGGAGGTAATAGGCATATCAAACATCTGGAAGGTCACAAAAGCAATGGATGAGGGCAAAATGGTTCATACTTCCTACCTTGACCTGGCAAAGGCATTTGACACAATACCCCACTAGGGCATTGTTGACAATCTCAGGAGATTAGGTACAGACTCTTATGTCACTTGATGGACAGCTAGCTGGCTCACAGACAGGATCCAAGAAGTTAGAAATGGGGATTCCACCTTTGTAAAGAGGTCAGTCAGAAGTGGAGTCCCTCACAGATCAGTCCTGGGACTACTCTTTTTGGCATTTACCTCTCTGAAGTCAATACCTATGTCAGTGGCATCTGGCTAGCTAAAGTTGTAGATGATTGCAAATTAGGATCCGTCATTCAATCTCCCCACTCACACAGATGTTGTCTTGTTGAATTGGGGACACAAATAGACAGTGATATAGACTTTGACCATCACATGTCTCTAGGAGTGAGGAAATCATTCTGTGCTATGCAACTTGGAAATAAAGGTATAGAAGTCATTGTTCCACTGTATTCAGCATTCATCAATCTATCATTGAGTACAGTGCCCCCCTTTAGTATGTACCTAATGAAGCATATCCACAACTGGAACTTCTACAGAGGTTCCTCACTAAAAAAATACAGGATGCAAGTAACATGTCCTTTGAAGACCACCTCAAGGCCTTATGCCTGTATTCTGTCTCCTGCAGGCTGTTGAGGGGAGATCTACGGCTGGAATATAAGGTGTTGTTAGACCCACTTTAATGGACTGTCTGCATGTCCACAAAACAAACAGCATAATAATTACCCAGTCTCAAGACTTAAACCTTGCCTGTGATATAAATAGGACGTGCTGGAGAGACAGGTACATATGCCAGAGATTTCCCCCTTCTCTAGAACAGGCTCCCCATTCATGTGAAGCAGAGTTCCTTCCTATCCCAATTCAAGTATAACTTGGACAATTCAGTGGGGGGCAGGATATGTATCCATGTTTTGGCACCTATGTCTCTAATGGACACAGGCAGCCTGTAAATGGTTAATTTCCCAGGCCTGTGCTTGTAAATGCTTCATCTCCCAAGCCCCTGCTTACACTTATCAAGGGTACAAGAACTTTTCAGCGATGTGGTATGGAATGCTAGGCTTAAAAAGTCCATTGTGGTCATTAGCCTAGTAAACACCTATGAGCCAGAAATTCCTAAATACAATGTTAATGGGCTTAAAAGACAAGATCTCTCAAGAGAGACAGGAACTACTGTCTCTTTATTTAATGTTGTATAGTCTTCCTAAAAGGTGATTTGTGTCTTGCCTTGTCTGTTTGGCAATTAGGGATCCAGAAGTCCTAGATATCTTATATTTCCATATATCAGACAGAACCACTAAAATTAGAACCAGGGATCTAAACCCGATTCATAAAGTAAATAAAACATGGTGGAGAGAGATATTTGTCATGCAATTCTTACCTCTTCTCTGGAACAGACTTCCACTCTAAATTAAACGATGCAACATACTTTCTTCCTTCATAGCAAAGCCAGACAACTGGATGGGTAGCCACAAATACACACCTGGTGCAATTGGTATGACTGGCCTGATGCTCCTGTAAAAGCCGATAATGGCTAAGTGTGGGTGCAGGCAATGTGTAAATATCTGCTGGGCCTATTTGCCTTGCATTTTGTATGATTGTATGATTCTATGACTCTTCTTCAAGGGTCCAGTGGAGGAAGTACCAGATAGACTGCATCTTTAAAAAAAACCATGGTCTGAGGCCTGGTCAGAGCCATAACTAAGGTAGGGAGAATAGGGGTGGAGAGAAAGCCAGAGAATTGTGTGGCAAGTGCTTATGATGCAGGAGTACAGTATCAGCATTGCTTTACAAATATCTGAGAATATCATGGTTTCATAAATATGCCAATTTGCAATCAGGCTAAAGAACAGAAGTGCTTAGTGTGCGACCATAAAGTAAATGCAGGAAATTACTTGTCATAGTTGCAGCAAGCAACTTGTTTCAGTTACAGGAATGGAAAAAAAACTTTTTTTATTTGAGGGGGAGGTTTGAATGTGTGGAAGTGCAGGGCACTGAGTGCCAGATGAGTGAGCTGTGGTTTTGGTACAGCTACTACAACAAACAGCTTGAAACGGGACTAGAGACTCTGCCCAAGCAATACAAACTCATGAACGGTGCAAGCATCAGCTTAAGTCTCCACTCAAATGGCAAGGGACACATTTACTCAGAAAGCTTCCTATGAAACATATCAGAGGACTTCTTATAAAAAAGATATAGCAAAATGTGGTTTGCCCTATTTAAAAAGTACATATACATTTAGCAAGTACTGTAATTAAAACAATTTTGTGCAGGTTTTGCTGTTTCTACCTATGACGGCAAGAACATGACTTAACAGAAACCATGAAAAACAGACAGCAACTTCAATTTACCCCTCACTTAGTTTCCTTGACCCCCCCCCCATTTTGTTTTGAACACCAACCTGCTTGCTTGTGGATACTTAGGTACAGGGGCTAGGCAATGCCATGACAATATGACAGTTTAGCAACAGTTTACCTCGTATTCAGGATCTCTTAATGACACAGCTGAGTTAAAGTATAAATGATCATTAGTAGCATACTACGTTTTAAGGGTGGTAAAATTATTAATTTACTGTAGTACTACTACTAGAGATGCCTTTCTCACACATTTACTGTACTGTTATTAAGTAAGTGTGATCACTGTTGTCACTTTGTAAACTGTCAAACCATTAAATTGCTGCTGCTTTGATAATGTTCTAGCAAGGTTTAATGAGCCCTGGGGATGGATTAATGAGTGTGTATTGCATTTTTATCATAAATCATATTTGTCAGTGTAACTGATTTGATAGTTTGGCTACAGGTCTAAATAATATCATGCAGACGCCAAAATGCTGAGCTTTTTTTATTAAACTGCAGCTGTGCAGGTGGAGCAAAAAAAAAAAAAAAAAAAAAGATCAACAGTACTGGTTTAAGATCTAGAACAGATCCAGAATGCATTACATTTTTTTAAAATGAAACACCAATGGTACCAGAAGAGACAGGTCTTTTAGCATAAAACACTTTAATTCTCTATTCATCAGAACGACTTCATCAGAAATACAAAAAACAACTGCAAAAAGCACACTTTAGATACTGCCATCAATTAAATAAAAAACAATCAAAACCCTTTATAAGAATTATCACATTAAAATACACCAACCATACACTGTTAAAATCTAACTGTTTTATCTACTTAAGTGTAAAGTGCAATTAAACAAAACCTTTTATTTCTTAATATTAATTTTTCTGTTTTTTAAAAAAACACTTTATATTGACTGTGTCATTTAATCCAGGGTACATATAAGAGGCCAATCTTAATTGCCATTCCACCTCTTTTTGCTCCACTGTGTTCCTAAAGTCTCCACCCCTAATATCCTTATTCACTACTTCAAGAACTGAAAATGTGAACTTTTTCCAGTTACTACACATGGTAGAATGCTTATATAAAGCATTGTTACAATTATTTTGTTCTTATCGCATACAAATGTTCCAGTATGTGTTTCTTCAAACTTATAATGGACATTCCCACATAGAAAGCTGGACATCCACTACAAATAGACGCATAAACAATGCCTTCACTACCACAATCTGTTCTACCAGGGACAGTGATGCTGTAGTCCAAGTGTTGCAAAAAAATGTGAGGACCAGTATAGATAGACGTACCTACGTACCTTGCAACCCATACAATTAAACATACCCCTGTTAACAATGTCAGAGTATCGGGAACCACTTCCCCTCTCCGGCATATCTTTAATGTTCTGATTCTTCCTGTACACAAAAAATGGCATGTCACCTAGTACATTAACCATGTCACCATTACCTAGGATAAACTTCCAATTTTCACCAATGATGTTATGAATCTGACTATTGTCAACACTCATGTCCAAACAAAGCCTTGATCTACTCAAAACTCCACTATTGGTAGCCATTCTTTTTGTAAAACTTTTTACCAAAATTGGGGGAAAAAATCAGTCTCCCTTCTGGATGTTATTTTGCTAGCCCTCCTATCCAACAAGTCTCATGGGTATCCCCTTTCCAAGAATAACCTCTTGATGAATTCCACCTCTTCCAAAAAAGAGGTGTCATCAACTGTCATCTGTGAAGCCTGGATGAACTGACCACGAAGAATATTCTTCTTAGTAAAAGTAGGATGGTTACTTTTGAAGTGTACGTAACTGTTGCAAAAAGTATTTTTGCGATGAATACTACTAAAAATAATGTTAGAAGATACATCCCACTTTATAACTACATCCAAAAAAGAGACCACACAGCCAAAAATCACCTAATGTAAAAGTCAAAAACTGGGTAGTGGTACTCAGAGCATCTATAAAGTTGTCTACACTAAAACTGTCCTTCCTTACAATGAAAAAAAGGTCATCAACAAATCTTTTATAAAAGACGACTTTATCGTATAAATGCACTTGAGGAAGAATTTCAAGCTCCCACCATCCAAGGACCAAACTCACATAAGTGGGCCCCACAGTTGCCCCCATTGATACTCCTGACAACTGCCTTAAGAAACTACCATTAAACATGAAATAGCTGTGCTCCAACAGTAGATCTAACAATAATGTGTAAGTGATGACACTGTGATTACTCAAATTAGTGTATTTTGCCAAAAAACACAATATAATCCACCCCCACTTCTTGGGAAATACAAGTGAACAGTACTGTTTACTTCTATTTTCCAAACTGTTGAAAAACAACCTTAAATGTTCAAGAAAGTCCCACAAGTTGGCTATGTAGGATGCCAACTGCTTCACCTAAGGTTTCAATAAATGATCCAAATACAAGGAGATGCAATCTGTGCAGCTCCCTGAACCCGAAATGATAAGCCTAAAAGGTGGGTTTGTAATGCTCTTATTGAGCTTGGGTATTCCAAAAAGCACCCCTATCTTGGGGTCTTCAACATGCAAAAAATGAAATACTTCCTTGGATATTGGACCGTCCATCAGCAAACCATAAAGAATAGCATAAATTTGACCATAACATTTCAAGATGTCAAACTTAAACATCCTTTTGTAGCCCTGCCTTTTATGTGGGAAAAATGCTAGGGTTTTTAAAACCAGAATATATGAACACATCTCTGATATTGCTAAAATGGTGACAACAAATGCAATAAATAGACATATTGTGAGATACAGTGGTCATAAATTTCGATTTTTAGTTATTCAACAAGTAACTAATGATGTACAGGGCAGGGTGGTACCAGAACAGTTGGAGGAATGTGAGGTACATTGGCAGTTGAGGCTAAATGCCACTGTTTTTCCAGGTTTAAATGAATGCACTAGTATATTGAGTATATTAAAAATGAAAAGATATGGTTGTTTTTTATAAATATTAAATTAATTTATTACTGTATATAATTTATACATTTTTATATATACATTCATATAATATATTTTAAATATTTTTCTAGTAAAATTAGCTGATGTGTTTTTAAATGTAATGATGTAATTAATTGATTGATTGGTGAGGATATATAAGGGAAGTGCAATTTACTGATGTTGTTCTGATGAAGTCTTGTTCTTGATACAGACGAAAGCGCTTAACTGAAATAAACTTTTTTCTGGAGCACTTTGGTCATAAGCTTTCTGTATTCTCTTCAGAGTGAACTAATTACTACAATTGTTTTATGACTTCCAGCATCTGCCAAATATCTTAGGTTTATGTATTTTCACAGGTAGATGCTAAATACTGCTAGCTTCCAGTAGTGGGGGTTTCACCTGGGATAGAGTCAGATGACAAGAAATTATTCCATTATGCAAGCTATCCCAGCAGTAATATTTGAGATATTAATTTGATAAATATCTGAGAGAGACAGCATTCTGTATTCTGTCTTTCACCTGACAACAACTAGAAGATCCATTCACACCATCCGCCTTGCTCTTAACTAAGTTAACTAGAGTACAGTAATTCTCTTAGATTTAGTCAGGAGTGTAGTGAAGCATAGTTCAGATGTTTTCCTTTATTTGAGACTATCCTGCAATGTTGTTTTAAATATTTCCTTTGGTTTTGAACTCTGATGTCATTGGGAATATATATATATATATATATATATATATATATATATATATATATATATATATATATATATTTGGTATTGTCTTGATCTTTTATTATTAAATATATTTAAATTTCCTTTGTGGCTGATCTATGTTGAGATATTTAAGTTCTGAGAGTACTTGCATATTTATTTGTGACACTGTGTAGGCCACTCCTAATAGCCTTGCTATTGGTCAAACTACAGTGTCTATTAATAGCAACTTTACACAGTAAGATTGAACATGCTTTGTTAAGGGCCTTAAAGTACCTGATAAGGAGTTCACTAGTGGCAGTGATAACTACCTTATAGTCTGGGCAAAAGGGGACATAGCTAGTAAATGTGTACCTGCCTTTCCTAAGTGTGAGTGTGTGTGTGTGTGTGTGTGTGTGTGTGTGTGTGTGTGTGTGTGTGTGTGTGTGTGTGTGTGTGAGTGTATAAATCAAAGAGTATGAGTCTGTCTGCTACTTGGGCAGGGACACAAAGCACTGGTTGGACAGAGAGGGGTGCTGGAGGTCTTGGCTTGGCCACTCAGCTGAGATATCGGCTCTATAGCTGTGCCAGTGGTGTCTTATTGGGGATCTGGAGAAAGAAGGAGAAACCAGCCCTGGACTGACTGTGACCTCTGTGTGCTCTTAAGGGAAATTGCAGTTGATGCAGAGAGCTGCATCTGGAAATACTGTGTGTGTACTTGTCATCCTCCCAGTGTACGTCCCCCACTGTTGCCAGTGGTGAGGACTGAGACTCCTTAATTACTGGTCTCGTGGAAGGTCATCACAAGTACCTCCACATGGTAGACTTTTTTCACAAACTCTTGTCAAGATGACACTGATATATAGCCTGTATTTTATATAGCATATAACATGGACAGAGGTAAAAAACAGCTGGATGTATAAGTCCCGAGATAAAAAAAAAAGTGCCCATCCTGGTCTATGCACTGGTGCCAGGAATGAAAAAAATGATAGTGTAGAATCCTCAAGACACAGAAACATTCCTGCAATGGGGCTAGGATAGACCCAGGGGGAGGACCCTCCCCCCCATTATAGAATGAAGTAGTAGTCCACAAAAAAACAGAAAAACTGATTGGCCAAAGAAGAGGCATAAAGTCTCTCTATGGGTTCTCATCCTAACAGCTGGCATAGATATTTGGGATTATCTTCTTTGCTTTATGTTGTGTGTACCTGCTTTTCTGTGTGTTTTTTAAATACATTTGAAATTTATTTATTTATTTATTTTTTTATTTTTGGGTACACCTGGATGAGGCACTCATCTGCAAGATGGCAGATTTTGAGAAATGAGTTTTCATTTGCTTTAATGTTTTATGGAAGTTCTTTGTTGGAACTTGTAAAAAACAGGGAGAAAATAATTGATCTATAAAAATCTATAGGGTCATCAGATCATAAGACATTACCAGGCTTATGACTATGGGGCCTATACAAGCCTTGCCAACATTTTATCCCCAAAAAAGAAACCTCAATCACCACCTGTCACCACTGTCAATGAGGGACACAAGTGGAACCCTGTGACAAATTTGTGGTTACCCATCCACTCATTCAGGTTTGCACTTGAAGAGGGTCAGCAACATATTTTGTTTGACGTGTATACGGAGTCTATTCCAGAGATGGGGCAGCCTCTGGGAGACAAACCTGTCTCTCCAGCAGGTTTTGTTAATGTCACATTAGATTTAAGGCTTTTCATCATGTACTACCCAAGGAGTTAGCCTTACAGATATGGAGCATCTCTAGTAGAGCAGGGCGGTCTGAGATTGCTGTGTAGGAGAGACACACATCACTTCTGAGCAATCTGTATGATACAGAGTAAAGTGATAGTGATTTCAGCCTCTCCACATAGGACAGGTGTTGGAGGCCATGGATTCTCTTTGTGAGGTATTTCTGTGGCCTTTCCAGTTGGTGCAGGTGTTTGGAGAAGTACATACCAAACGTGGCTTTGTACTCGATTATTGGCCTAATGAGGGAGGAGTACAGAGAGGTTATAACCTCCCTTTTTCTGGATGCAATCCCTTTACTTATGAGATAAAGAGGGTTAGGAGGGTAGCCTAATGGTTAAGGTATTTGTCTTACAAGCACAAGGTACAGGGTTTGAGTCTCACAAGGGATAATCGGCTAGGCTTAAAATGGCTAGCAAGGACAGTTAGCCTAGTACTAACCTATGACTGAGTGGACCAATGAGGATAAGGAAGAAATTATGTATTACTACTATTATGCAAGAAGCCCAGAATTTCCAGAAAATACTCAAAATTTTAAGATAGAAATTCGAGGAAGGAAAATACTTGCACAAGAAAAACAACCAAAAGCTACAAATGCAAATTTATGTTCATTAATACAACAAATCTATGAAAAAAACATTATATAGACAAATAAATTGATTGCTTGGAAAAAGAATCAACAGATGAAGTGCAAAAATATAAAGAGCAAAACCTAGAGACTTCTTATTTATTTATTTTATTGCAGGATTGCAGCTGAAAGCCCTCCAGGTGTAGCATCTCTAAGCCACTGAGGACCTGATCACTTTGGGTCCCCCCTCCTACTTGTGTGAGCAAGGAATCCTCTCACTCCAGCTAAAAGCAAAGAAAACTCTAACCAGCAATCATCCAAAAATAGATGCAGTCCCAGGTTTAACTCCAGGAACCTTATTGTTGCTGCTTGTGTAGTGTAGGTGCCAGTTTTTGTGACAACTGTTCATCTTCTTTTGGCTGTTCCCGTTAGGGGTCGCCACAGCGGATCATCTGTTTCCATTTCTTCCTGTCCTTTGCATCATGCTCTTTCACACCAACCGCCTGCATGTCCTCTCTTACCACATCCATAAACCCCATCTTAGGTCTTCCTCTTTTCCTTTTACCTGGCAGCTCCATCCTTAGCATCCTTTTCCCAATATACCCAGCATCCCTCCTCAGCACATGTCCAAACCAATGCAATCTTGCCTATCTTGCTTTGTCTCCAAACTGTCCAACCTGAGCTGACCCTCTAATATACTGATTCCTAATTCTGTCCATCCTAGCCACACCCAGTGCAAATCTTAACATCTTTAACTCTGCCACATCCAGCTTTGACTCCTGCCTTTTCGACAATGCTCCCGTCTCCAACCCATATAACATAGCTGGTCTCACTACCCTCTTGTGACAACTGTTGTGCCTTGTTAAAAATCTGTTACAGAGTGCATACCCCAGGTGCAACAGCTGCAAACAATCTTCCTCTTAGCCCACCCCCACCCCTTTCATCCATTTCACTGTTCATAAGTTGCTGTATGTTAAGGTATTTAGCCCCTCTCAATTGTCATAGCCTTCAGTCCCTCCTCCTCAATACTTGTTCTTCACTAAACACTAAACAGAGGTGCAAAGTCTCCAGCTGCTTTTATCTTTAGCTACATTGTGTGCATCAAACAATGAGCAAAGGGGAATACAAATATAAAAGAGAATAAAATCTGCCATTGCAGACTAGTAAGCAACATACAACTTCTACCTGTGGTGTACTCCTACACATAGTTTTCTTGGAGAAACCTTCCAGTCCTTTAACAAGGGTGCCTGTATGTTTACCTTATTTCCTTGACTTTCCTTTGATAATTAGCTTGGTTAGAGGAGTGCCTTGGATTCTCGTCTGCTACTTTAAATTCCAATTGATGGTTTCCCTCCCTTACCCCACCCCCAAGTGATTGATCAGGTACAAGACACTAAAGGCTTTAAAAACCCTGGATGCCATATTTGCTCTAATTGCAGCTGAAAGCCCTCCAGGTGTAGCATCTCTAGTAAGTGATGGTATTATTTTTCTTTTTCTCAGTGTTGTCTTCCACACTGTAAACTCACTGTCCCTGCATAGAGTATTACAGTAATTTCTCTCTAAGGTAGCTTTCCAGTTATTTTTTATTTTTGCTGGTGTAGTTTATATTTGGATATTAGAAGCTTATGTTTTTGTTTTTGCTTGCTCCCAATTTCAGTAAACCTGATTCAGGGTTCCTCAAAATCTGAAGGTCATGCTACTCAATGCTAGAAGTCTAAACCTCAAAATGCACTCTCTCGAGGCACATATCTGTGCAGTAACTGAGACCTGGTTCAAGGCTCCAGAGATCATCCCTGCAATACCAGGCTACAACTCTTACCACACTTTTCGGACAGCAAATCAGGACTGAAACACTAAATGGAGGCGTGTCCATATTCACCAACAATATTCACACCACCAGGTTAGTTGCCCAACACAATGCGTCTGAAATTCTCCAGATGTAACTAACACTAGGTAAGACTGCAATCCAAATTTTAGCTTGCTGCAGATCCCCCACCATGCCCTAAGATTCTCACTACACCTTTCTAAACATACTGGAAAATATTAATATACAACCAAACACCCTAAATCTGGCTTATTTCAACTGCCATTAACTGGGAAAACTACTCGTGTGCCAACATGTTTGCCCAACGGTTCTTGGAATTCATAAATTCCAATGCCCTGGATCAACTAATCCATAGTCCCACCAGGGGCTCCAATATCCCAGACCTGCTCATTACCAACATAGGAAATCGATGCTCCACACCTATGGTCACTCCCTCGTTGGTCAGGTCAGACCATAAGCTAATCACCCTTAACATCCACATCCCACCCCCACCCCCAGTAAGGAAACCTCCATAAAAAACTTCTCCAAAGCCAACTTCATGCTACTCAAGTCAGAAGTTACAAACGTCATGACACCCATGCAGACGGGATCTGAAAGCTCGACTGCTGAATCCGACACTAAGGCACTGTACGGGCACATCCACTCATGCATGACTCATGCCATCCCAAATAGAACCACGATGCTCTCCTCCAAAAAGAGGAAGCCAGTCTGATGGTCCCCTGCCATAAACAAACTTTACAACAAAAGGAAAAAACTGTTGCAGAAAAGAGAAAAATCCCAGGATGCAAAAAACTCCTTTACCAGCCTCAGTAAGAAGCTGAGATCCCTCATAAAATCCTCCAATGCTAGTTACAAAAATAAAAGTGCCAAATATTCCAAAGACAGCCACAAGGCATACTATAACTATGTCAAGAATCTAATGGCAATGCTCAGATCTGCTCTGAGCTACAACAGAATGGCATTAAATATACTGTTCCCAAGGATATTGCCAATATCCTGGCAGATCGATTCAGTGCCAACTTCACCCCACTCTCACCCCCTAAATGGCCCATCTCAATACTGGAAGATTGCCAAATTCCGGTAATAACGGTCACACAGGTAAAAAACGCACTGTCCAAAGCTAAGAATACAGAATCCATGGGACCAGATGACATCCCAGGCTGTGTACTACATGAACTACAAAATGAACTGGCACCTCACCTAAGTATCATGTTTAATCATACCCTCACCTCAGGCTTCGTGCCCACTGAGTGACGCACAGCTACAGTTATCCCACTCCACAAGGGGGGCTCCGCCTTGGATCCCGGGAACTACTGCCCCATCAGTCTGACAAGCCTGATCTGCAAGGCCATGGAACGTATTATCATGGAACTTATAAACAAAGACATTGGCAACTTTAAAACACTGGACTCCACACAGTTTAGGTTCATGAAGGGACAATCTTGTCTCCTGAACCTTATTGACTTCTTTGAATCAGTCTACAGAGCCGTGGACGAGGATAAAGCAGTCCTCACAGCCTATCTAGACCTCGCCAAGGCCTTTGACACCATCCCCCACTCTGGAATCATAGATAAACTTACTAAGCTGGGCATTAATCCCTACCTCACTCAATGGGTTGCCAACTGGCTTACTGACAGAACCCAGACTGTAAAAGTAGCCGACTCTAAATCCAGCTCCAGACAAGTGACAAGTGGAGTACCTCAGGGTTCAGTCCTGGGACCTCTCTTGTTTGGCATCTACTTCTCTGAAGTACAGGCTGAGACTAAGGGACTCTGGCTAACAAAGTTCACAGAAGACTGCAAACTGGGAGCCATTATTGAATCCCCAAATGATGTGGATACTCTACAAAAGGGCCTTACAGAAACAGATGCTTGGTGCCAGAGCCATGGGCTCAATCTCAATGCCAAGAAATGTATAGTTATCCCCTTTGGGAAAAAAACATGTACGCATGAATTATCACATGGGTGGCAGTACACTAAACACAGGAAGTGTAATAAAAGACTTAGGGACACAGGTGGACAGTGGTCTCACCTTCAATAACCACATTGCCACAACAGTCAGGAAATCCTTCTATGTGGCACACCTCATTACTAAGGGCTCTTTATCCAGAAAAAAGGAGGTCATTGTCCCACTTTACTCATCCCTCATTAGACCCATTATAGAATACAACTCCCCATTTGGTATGTACCTCTCAAGACATCTGCAACAACTGGAAAGGCAGCAGAAATACCTCACTAAAAGAATTACAGGCCTAAAGCAGATGCCCTATGCTGACCGCCTTAAACTCCAGCTGTCGCATATCGTCTACTCTGAGGCGATCTCGGATTAACATACAAGGCCATGTCAAACCCAGAGCTGTTGGACATGCTACACTTAAATAAATCCCAATCCCTCAGAGCCACATGCTTCAGGGATCTAAATCTTGTCATCACAATAAACAAAACATGCTGGAGGGATAGGTTCCTGACCCAGAGACTCCCCAGTCTCTGGAATAGACTGCCCATACATGTCAAGCAGAGCACCTCTTTGGCCCTCTTCAAAAGGAACCTTGATGATTGGATGGGAGAAAGGAAATTCACCCCGGGGATCACGTCAGTCACCCTGCTAGGCAGGGGTCCAGGGAAGTAAATAGTGTGGGAAGAAATAGCCAGGGAATTGTTATGGCTAGGCTTGTATAGGCCCTAGGGCCGATAGCCTAGTACCAACCTATGAACCTATAAATGATAGTGCTAAGGTAGAAATACTCTTTCTTTAAGTGCTGAATGATACAGTAGATGCAACTAAAGCTTTTGATAGAATAAACTTGTACTTTCTCTTTAATATACTGCCTTTACATGGTTTTCCTCAAGAAATCATTAAAATGATCCAGGTTCTGTATCAGAAAGCTTCTACCACTATACAGGTAAATAAACTTATAACTAACCCTATACTCTTATCCAATGGTACAAGACAAGGATGTCCTCTTTCGCCATACCTATTTAATCTTTATCTAGAACCCCTCCTTCTGTTTATTTCACAAAAAAATCTTTCTTCATATTCCCAGAATCCACAATACAAATCTTATATACTCGGCCTTTGCTGATGACTTAAATATATACTTCCAACTCCCCACTACTGACCTCCCAAAAATACTTAGTTATTGATGAGTTCTCGGTAGTTTTGAATTATAATTTAAATTTAAACAAGTCACACATATTTCCCCTCAATCCTATAGGGCATAAAGAATTATACTTTCCTATGAGTAAGATCAAAATAAACTACCTTATAAAATATCTAGGAATAATATTTACTTCAGACTTCAAAGATATTATAAACGATAACCTACTAACTACATGGACTAGTATCAAAATGATATGGATAGATGGAAGGACATTAATATGTCTCTACTGTTAAAAGCTAGTATTGTCAAGATGAATTTTCTACCAAGAAGACTCTTTCAATTAAATGTTACCTTTTCAAATATTCCCCAAAACTTCTTCCTTGCCATGGAAAAAGCTATATCAAGATTCTTATGGTATCCCAAATCTACCAGAATTAAATATGCAAAACTTGTACTCGCCAAAGATAAGGGGGGATTGGGGTTACCTGATTTTAAGCTTTACTATAGTATAATTACTGTATACAGACTAATACAAATAATAAACTATGACTCATATATAAATAATTGGACACCCCAGTGGACCAAAATCTGGTATGAACAGTTGAAATCCCTTGGCTGTAATATCAAATCCTTACCATTCTTGAATTTAAACAAGGCTAGCATATACATAAAGAATTTACACTCACTAATTAAAAACATGATTCTTACAACACAGAACCTATTTAAATCATTGCAATTAGCTGACACTTTTGCCCTTATACAACCGTTACATTTAAATCCTAATTTACTAATAAATTATAAACCAGTAAATCCAACAAACTACCACCTGATAAAAGACTACACAATATGGGATATATACCAATGGAAAGACTCTAACACAGGGCAAATGAGACTTGAACTCAAACTTCCTATGAAATATAGTATTATCCTTAACCAACTTTATCATCTTATAAATGCTAAATTCTCACAAATACACACTGACTTACAGAACATAGATTTAGTTAAATTAATACTTGTAATGAGTGCAAAACATCAGAATTCTTTATTATTTTCAAACTATTGGCAAACGAAAAATCAATCACTGACTGAAGAAAATAAGAAACTAGCCATTGAAAATACAATCAAATTCATTCCTTTCAAGAAGCTATTATATACACAAATTATGGTAAATAATCTATATTATACCTTATCTAAATTAAATAAATTCAATCCTAACTTTTTGCTTATATGTCCTAATTGTCCGGATCAAACAGTTGATATTTTACATGTCATGTGGAACTGTACTAAGATACACAACTTATGGTGTTCCTTGAGAGTAAGATTAGAGAAGATGGGATATGAAAAATCAACCCTTACTTGGGAGACAGCTATACTGTACATTAATATCAATCAACTCCCAAAAATATTTAAACATGTCTTTATTATGATGTGTGCCCTTATTAAATTCTTTATTACAAGGAATTGGAATGTCATGTCACCAATTACATGGGAAAATTTTAGCAATCTTGCTATCAAATAAATCTCATCTCACAAATTAATTTATTCAAAAACAAAAAACAAACGCTATTATCAAAATATTGGGGTTACTTGCTAGATATAATTCTTGACAAATAAAATTTGCCTACAAATTGTCATGAAAAGCTAACCTTTAAATAAGAAATGAATGTAGTATAACCAGTCTTTCTTGCATCTTCTCCCTTTTCTTAGTATATGTGTAACTAGATATTTTCCCTAAACATACAAATAAATGGTTAAATTTCTATTTTTACTTTATATATAGACTATCCCCATTAATGAACATAAGAATTCTCATACTTTACTTGACGATGTAGTGACTTCTTGTGTATATATTGTGTGTGTGTGTGTGTGTGTGTGTGTGTGTGTGTGTGTGTGTGTGTGTGTGTGTGTGTATATATATATATATATATATATATATATATATATATATATATATGTATGTATAATTTTCTCGGAACGAGAGTGTTGTCTGTTTTCTTTAGATAGGTATTTGTATTGTTTATTTGTGTTTTTGAGTTATCGTATTGTTGTTATTATTTGAAAAAAGAAAATTGAAATAAAGAGATTTTGAAAAAAAAAAGTGCTGAATGATATGTATGGTAAACTGGTGAAACTGCTACATTGTTGCAATATTGTCTGGTAATAGTATATTCCAACTACTTACACTGACTGCTGCTACTCAATACTCTTTCTGTAAGTTAAACATACATTGTAAAGTGCAGAATAATATTTATGGCAAACTGGTGAAACTGATACATAGTTGCAATATTGTCTGGTAATAGGATAGTGCAACTAGTTATACTGACTGCTGCTGAATAAGACTGGTTGCAGAGTCTGAATGTATTTCTTTTGATGATTTCTAATAGGTATGTCCACTTGTTCTGCTTTCTGTACAATATTTATGATGACTGTGCTTATTTTTATGTCCTTATTTTATTGCTTTTAATCTTGCATTCTTTCCTTTTCTCTTCTTTGAAATTTTTAGAGCCACTGAGGACCTGATCGCTGTGAGCAAGGAATCCTCTCACTCCAGCTAAAAGCAAAGAAAACTCTAACCAGCAATCATCCAAAAATAGACTGCAGCCCCAGGTTTAACTCCAGGAACCTTGTTGTTGCCACTTGTGTAGTGTAGGTGCCAGCTTTTCTGTCTAATGTTATGCCTTGTTAAAATCTGTTACAGTCAGCTAGAGTGCATACTCCAGGGGCAACAGCTACAAACCATTTTCCTCTTAGCCCACCCCCACCCCTTTCATCCATTTCACTGTTGATAATTTGTTATATGTTAAGGTATTTATCCCCTCTCAATAGTCATAGCCTTCAGTCCCTCCTCCTCAATACTTGTTCTTCACTAAATACCAAACAGAGGTGCAAAGTCTCCAGCTGCTTTTATCTTTAGCTACATTGTATGCATCAAACAATGAGCAAAGGGGAATACAAATATAAAAGAGAATAAATTCTGCCATTGCAGACTAGTAAGGAGCATATGTCTACCTGTGGTGTACTCATACACATAGCTTTTCTTGGAGAAACTTTCCAGTTCTTGAACAAGGGTGCCTGTATGTTTACCTTATTTATTTGGCTGTCCTTTGATAATTAGCTTGGTTAGAAGAGTGCCTTGGATTCTCCCTTGATACTTTAACTTCCAATTGATGATCTGCCTTCCTTCCCTCACCCCCCAAGTGATTGCTCAGGTACAACACACCAAAGGTTTTAAAAACCCTGGATGCCATATTTGTCCTAATTGCAGCTGAAAGCCCTCCAGGTGTAGCATCTCTAGTAAGTGATGGTATTATTTTTCTTTTTCTCAGTGTTGTCTTCCACACTGTAAACTCACTGTCCCTGCATAGAGTAGTACAGTAATTTCTCTCTAAGGTAGCTTTCCAGTTATTTTTTATTTTTGCTGGTATAGTTTATATTTGGATATTAGAAGCTTATGTTTTTGTTTTTCCTTGCTCCCAGTTTCAGAAAACCTAATTCAGAGTTCCTCAAATGATACTGTTAAGGCAGAAATACTATTTCTTTCTTAAGTATTGACTGATATGTATGGTAAACTGGTGAAACTGCTACATTGTTGCTTTATTGTCTGGTAATACTATATTCCAACTAGTTACACCGCTGCTACTGTATGTTCTGTAAGTTAAACATACATTGTAAAGTGAAGAATGATTATTATGGTAAACTGGTGAAACTGCTACCTAGTTGTAATATTGTCTGGTAATAGGATATTCTAACTAGTTATATTGACTGCTGCTGAATAAGACTGGTTGCAAAGTCTGAATGTATTTATTTTGATGACTTCTAATAGGCTATGTTCACTTGCTCTGCTTTCTGTACAATATTTATGATGGTTGTGCTTATTTTTATGTCCTTATTTTATTGCTGTTAGTCATACATTCTTTCTTTTTCTCTTCTTTGCAACTTTTAGAGCCACTGAGGACCTGATTGCTTTGCCCCCCCCCCCCAATTGTGTGACCAAGGAGTCCTCTCACTCCAGCTAAAACCAAAGAAAACTCTAACCAGCAATCATCCAAAAATAGACTGCAGCCCCAGGTTTAACTCCAGGAACCTTGTTGTTGCTGCTTGGGTTGTGGAGGTGCCAGCTTTTGTGACTACTGTTATGCCTTGTTAAAATGTGTTACAGTCAGCTAGAGTGCATACTCCAGGGGCAACAGCTGCAAACCTTCTTCCTCTTAGCCCACCCCCACCCCTTTCTTCCATTGCACTATTGATAATTTGTTGTATGTTAAGTTATTTAGCCCCTCTCAGTAGTCATAGCCTTCAGTCCCTCCTCCTCAATACTACTACTTCACTAAACACCAAACAGAGGTGCAAAGTCTCCAGCTGCTTTTATCTTTAACTACATTGTATGCAGCAAACAAAGAGCAAAGCGGAATACAAGTATAAAAAAGAATAAAATCTTCCATTGCAGACTAGTAAGCAGCATACAACTTCTACCTGTGGTGTACTCATACACACAGTTTTTTTCTTGGAGAAACCTTCCAGTCCTTGAACAAGGGTGCTTGTATGTTTTCCTTATTTCCTTGGCTGTCCTTTGATAATTAAAGGAAAACTCTACCTTAGAACTCAAAAAACATATTTTTTTCATTGTATCTTTGTTTTTGCGTTATTTTAATGCCTCAAAATCACTCCAAGTGCTTCTTTTACAATTTTAATGTGTTTCTCTCAAAATGGCGGATGATGGGGCCTGCCCTGGTAATGTGATCTTTTCTTGCTTTCCTTCCTTTTTCCCAGAATACATTTCAAGTCCTCTTTATATGACTCATGCCAGACATAGGGAAGTGGTGCTGTTTTCTCATGCCATTAAAATATAATGGCAGGACTGTGAAGCACTGTCATCTAAACACACCTTCTGTAAAACAGTTGCTTCTCTGTTTACCTGACTGAGCCTCATTTATCTCTCTCACAGAGCTTGTGCTATACTATAAATAGCTGTTAGTTACTTGCAACAAAAGAAAGCATATAAAAAACAGTTTTTATGTAAGAGGAGTCTTTTGTAGTCCTAACAAACTTGATAAACCCTCCCCCATACTCTCATGCCAAGGTGTGAAAACTCTCACTGCAGTAAATGATTCCTTGCAGTACATTCACAAGTGACAAGTAGCAACTCTAAACTTAGTCTGTCTGCTACTTCCCAATGCCTTCAGTGTGAGGATTTTTCTCTCTCATGAATGATGCTTTACTAGTTCAATTATTTCTGTCATGTTCCCCCTCCTTTTTTCTACTTCACATTTATTTATACTTTGATAACCAGGAAAGTAAACTGGTTCCAGGATCCTTTTCAGCTATAAAATAAGCTGCACTGGCAAAGATAATAACAGTTTTTAAATGCACTTATCAATACAAATAAAAAAAATACGGACAGAAAGACATTGACCAAGATTGCATGTGGAACACACAACCAATGTGTGACCAAGTAAATCATTGAGCAAAATTTACTAGAATGTATACATTAATAATGCTAAACTATATTATGTTTATTATAAATTCATTGTATGCACACACATAGTGTGTGTGTGTGTGTGTGTGTGTGTGTGTGTGTGTGTGTGTGTGTGTGTGTGTGTGTGTGTATTTAGGAGCGGCCTTAGGTCAACTGGTGCCCTAGGCAAAAGGGCTCCACGGTGCCCGCCGCTACACCACCCGGTGCCTCCATCCTGTTCTAACTACATTAAATAAATATTGGAAAAGCGCCCCTGCTAGTGCTGTGCCCTAGGCGGCTGCCTAGTTGGCCTATGCCTAAGGCCGGCTATGTGTGTATTTATGTGTTTCTGTATATGTATATAAAGGACATATGTAGAAAAGCGTGTGTGTGTGTGTGTGTGTGTGTGTGTGTGTGTGTGTGTGTGTGTGTGTGTGTGTGTGTGTGTATGCGTTTAAACACAGTTAAGTACTTCTGATTTCCTTTTCTTAGTGTTCTTTATGCAAGGACACATAGTAAATGTATGTTGAAGTAACTTCAGCTGTATATTATGGTTGCTCTGACAATGCAAGGACTGACTCAAAGTCGGTAGGAATCTCTTACAATGGATCTGCGTGTACCAGATATGCATCCCCCTCTGGAAGGATGTCACACAAAGCATAAAAGACCTGTTTTATGAACAGTATCAGTGCACCTAGTTGATAGGGTTGCCACCTGACTCTCTTTCTGCAGTTCTGGCCTGTGTGTGTGTGTGTTTGGGTGGGGGGGTGGTTGAAAATGGTAAATGCATTTATACTTTACAAGAAAAAATATTTACTGACTTTTCTCTAAATGTCACAGAAATCTTTGCAACTACTCGTAAGTTATCTTAACACAAACTATTATAAATAACATTTAAAGCTTAGAATTTCAATACTGGGTTGCTCCTTATGTAAATTTGTCAGAAGAGTTGACAATTTCCTTTAAACCTCTGACTGATCTAATTGCTTTGTTTTGCTATGAAAGGGGAGTGTTAAGTTCTCCTCCCCTCTGCAATAAAAACAGTGGAAACAATTCCACAGCTTTCTGTCTTTTTTTATATCAGCTGCTGTTTTCCGGACAGCAGGATTAATTGCCCATCTAAGATTGACAGCAGTACCTGACAGGGTAAAGTACAGATTTAACTGTGTCTATGATATGTCATGCAGGTGGAGACTAAATTCTCTGCAAAGTATGTGAAAAGTTGATTTTAAAAAAAGAAGTAGGTGGGCTTTCCCTTCCTTTGACTCCAATGCAAGGAAATAAAAGTTTTAAAAACTACAAGCAGATTTTTGGTATATACATAATGCTGGAACCATATTGTAGGGAGAAAAGAAACCCAACAATTGAATTAAACTGTATGAGAGGGTGGAACGCTCCTTTAACTAGGTTAGAAGAGTGCCTTGGATTCTCCCCTGCTACTTTAAATTCCAATTTATGGTCCCCCCCCCCAAGTGATTGCTCAGGTACAACACACTAAAGGTTTTAAAAACCTGGATGACATATTTGCTCTAATTGCAGCTGAAAGCCCTCCAGGTATAGCATCTCTAGTAAGTGATGGTATTATTTTTCTTTTTCTCAGTGTTGTCTTCCACACTGTAAACTCACTGTCCCTGCATAGAGTATGACAGTAATTTCTCTCTAAGGTAGCTTTCCAGTTATTTTTTATTTTTGCTGGTATAGTTTATATTTGGATATTAGCAGCTTATGTTTTTGTTTTTGCTTGCTCCCAATTTCAGTAAACCTGATTCAGAGTTCCTCTAAATGATAGTGCTAAGGTAGAAATACTAATTCTTTTTTAAGTGCTGAATGAGATGTATGGTAAACTTGTAAAACTGCTACATTGTTGCAATATTGTCTGGTAATAGTATATTCCACCTACTTACACCGACTGCTGCTAGTCAATACTCTTTTTCTTTAAGTTAAACATACATTGTAAAGTACTGAATGATATTTATGGTAAACCTGTGAAACTGCTACATTGTTGCCATATTGTCTGGTAATAGTATATTCCAACTACTTACACTGCTGCTACTGCATATTCTGTTTTTGTAAGTTAAACATACATTTTAAAGTGCAAAATGCTATTTATGGTAAACTGGTGAAACTGCTACATAGTTGCAATATTGTAATAGGATATTCTAACTAGTTATACTGACTCCTGCTGAATAAGACTGGTTGCAGTCTGAATGTGTTTCTTTTGATGACTTCTAATAGGCTATGTTCACTTGCTCTGCTTTCTGTACAATATTTATGATGGTTGTGCTTATTTTGATGTCCTTATCTTATTGCGTTTAGTGTTACATTCTTTCCTTTTTTCTTCTTTGCAACTTTTTGAGCCACTGAGGACCTGATTGCTATGCCCCCTCCCACCTGTGTCAGCAAGAAATCCTCTTGCTCCAGCTAATAGCAAAGAAAACTGTAACCAGCAATCATCCAAAAATACATTGCAGCCCCAGGTTTAACTCCAGGAACCTTGTTGTTGTCACTTGTGTAGTGTAGGTGCCAGGTTTTCTGACTACTGCTATGCCTTGTTAAAATTTGTTAGTCAGCTAGAGTGCATACCCCAGGGGCAACAGCTGCAAACCTTCTTCCTCTTTGCCCAGCCCTCCCTCTTTCATTCATTTCACTGTTGATAAATTGTATGTTAAGGTATTTATCTCTCTCAATAGTCATAGCCTTCCGTCCCTCCTCAATACTTGTTCTTCACTAAACACCAAACAGAGGTGCAAAGTCTACAGCTGCTTTTATCTTTAGCTACATTGTGTGCAGCAAACAATGAGCAAAGGGGAATACAAATATAAAAGACAATAAAATCTGCCATTGCAGACTAGTAAGCAGCGTACTACCTGTGGTGTACTCCTACACATAGTTTTTCTTGGAGAAACCTTCTAGTCCTTGAGCAAGGGTGCCTGCATGCTTATCTTATTTTCTTATTATTCTTATCTTTCTTATTTTCTTGTCTGTCCTTTGATAATTAGCTAGGTTAGCAGAGTGCCTTGGATTCTCCCCTGACACTTTAAATTCCAATTGATGGTCCCCTCAAGTGATTGCTCAGGTACAACACACCAAAGGTTTCAAAAACCTTGGATGCCATATTTGCTCTAATTGCAGCTGAAAGCCCTCCAGGTGTAGCATCTCTAGTAAGTTTCGCTGGACTAGCTGATATATTTTTTTAGCTAAGTTATATCTGGAAGATGTAGTCCCGCTTCGTTCGCTTTGCTCACTTCACTCCTCTCCCACCCACCCCCATATCATTACCTTTATATCTATCCATACAACCACACCCCTTCACTTCCTCCCAAATCCCCCATCCCTCTACTTCCTTTTCTCATACTACCTCCCTTCTTTTCTCCTCCCCACATTTACCTACTATCCACTATCAAAAACTACTATACCTTGCCCCCACCCCTTCCTCTCATCCTCTGTTCTTCATTCCATAAAGTGGCATGTCTCTTACAACTTAAACTATACTTTTACCCTCTCTACTCCTTATAGTCTATCACCTCACCTCCTATCACTCACAATTACCTACTCCCTATTTCTATCCCTCACACACCACTCTTAACTCAAGTACTACACCACAACCCTATCTACTAATTTGTCCCTCCATCCCCCCACCACTGCCATTCCTAAAATAAAAATATCTCCCCCCTCCCCTTTAAAAAAAAAGTCTATTTACTCAAATTAAAACCCCATTACAAACCTCTACTTTTATCTGGTGACATTCATCCTAACCCAGGCCCTACAGACACTACCCTGAACAATAACCCCCCTGTATCTAAACCTGCCAACCCACAAAAACAAGTACAATTCTGCTCTATCAACGTCAGGAGCCTTATGAATAAAGTTCATGAACTCCATGCTTGGATAGCTAACTACTCCTGACATAGTTACCCTAACCGAAACATGGTTAAAACCACACCATCTGGACAGTGAAATCATCCCTCCTGGCTATAATATCCTTAGATTTGATCGACCTAAAAGAAAAGGAGGAGGAGTCTCCATATTCTACTCCAATTGTCTCTCTCAAATCAGTCCCATGCTAGACTTACCCTCCTTCTCATCAGCTGAACTCCTACTGACCAACTTCAAACTTAACAGTTTCAACACCATAACTGTCGCAGCAATCTATATTCCCTCTGGTGATAATATTAACATACTTGAGAACATCCTATCTCACCTCTCACATACCATCCACAATGAAATAATTATGCTGGGAGATGTAAATATTGATTGGCAAACAATAACTACTTCCTATATAAACCTACATGGGTTTGAGCAGCTAATCACAACCCCAGCCTACATTAATAAATCTCACCGACCTAGCTCTCTTCTTGACTGGATATTGGTCTCCCACCCTCAAAACTATCATAACTCTCAAACCCTTCCAAATGGCCTCAGTGACCAATGCCCTATAACAGTTACCAGACATACTCCCCACCTTACCAAACCTAACAAATTTGTTACCATCCACTCACTTTCTCTTTTCTGTCCTAACTCCTTTATTTACCAACTCTCCAAAATGAACTGGTCATACCTCACCACTCTATGCCAACCCTCCCTCTATTCTTAAATCAGACCCAAATAAATTCTGGAGCTCTGTTAAACAGACTCTGCATCCAGGAAACCATTCCTCTCCTAACCCATGTCCCAATGCAACACCTGAAGACATAGCCCATGTCCCAATGCAACACCTGAAGACATGGCCAACAAATTTAACAATCATTTTATAAATGCAATAACCTCCATAATAAATTCTCCCCCCAGAAACAACACTAGCACCCCCATAAACTCTATACCTCTTCCAATCCCTCCTAACTCCTCTCTAAAAGCAGTATCAACTAACTATGTAAAGTTATTACTCTCTAAACTTAAACCTTGCTCACCATCTTTTGACAAGCTACCCTCTTACTTCCTGCAGATTGCCTCTGAACCTCTTGCCTATCCTGTATCCATCTTAATCAACCGATCCATTTCTGAATCCTATGCCCCCACTGCATGGAAGAATTTCTTTACTCTACCCACTCACAAAGGGGGCAAATCCTCAGAAATATCCAACTTCTGACCAATTGCCAAACTCTCTCCACTCTCAAAAATCCTAGAGAAATGCACTCACAAGCAGGTAATACGTTATCTTCACCAGGAAAACCTTCCCACACCCACACAGCATGGTTTCCATTCCAAGCATAGTACAACTATTGCACTCATATCATTCATCAACATAGTCTCCCTAGCTCATGATAACAATAAACGTGTCTCATGCCTATTCCTTGACCTTTCTAAAGCCTTTGACACTGTCTCTCACCCACTCCTTCTAGATAAACTCATTAACTTACATTTCTCTCCCCCTACTATCTCCTGGTTCTCCAGCTATCTCTCTACCTGCCAGCAATCAGTTAAATGGCTCTCTGCACTATCCTCCCCTCTCACTGTACAAATGGGAGTCCCCCAAGGGTCTGTACTTGGACAACTACTCTTTAATATTTTCACCAACTTGTTCTACTCTTGTCCCCAGTCATCTCTTGTGCAATATGCTGATGACTCAACTGTTATAACCATTGCTGACAACCCAACTGACCTCCACTCAGCTACCCAGGCATCCTTCCACACCATTGAGACTTGGCTTAGTGATAACAAACTAATACTTAATCCAAAAAAAACTAAGCTCCTACTCTTCCTTCCTAAAAACATCACCACACTCAAAAGTACATTTACCATCTTATCCTGCAACAATACTATCATTTCAGCTGAATCTAGTACTAAATTTCTAGGTGTTACAATAGATGATCAGCTTAAGTTTGATCTCCATATTACTAACTCGGTAAAAAGAACTGAAACATGGACACCTTTTTCGTAGCAAAAAATACTTAACACAGCTCAAATAACTCTCTCCCAGGCTTTATTACTTAACACTCCTGTACAGCTGCCCCATATTCACAGACCTAAATTCTACACTTATTTCCAAGCTTGAAACTACCTATAATAAGGTCACCAGATTTGCAGCTAACCAAACCTACAAGTCACACCGCTGCTTAGCACTACAGCAACTAGACTGGCTAGAATTCCCTCAGCTGCTCAAACTGTACCAACTACAAATCATCCACTCTGTCTACCCTCCTTCTGCCCCAGCCTCTCCACTATCATATCCAAATATTCCCCTGCTAGGATGCTACACAGCTCAAATCAAGGATTATTAGACATCTACAAACCCAAAACCAAAATAGGCTGCCTTCTCTATAACTATAACCCAGCTACATCCTGGAACCAACTCCCCTTGGAAAGAAAATCCCTCCAGCATAGCAAAAATTTCAAATTAGCCACAAGGAAATACCTAAAAACAAAGTGGTCTTGCCACTGTAGCCAACCACCCTGAAACCACCATCCTTTCACCTATTTCACCACCTCACCCTTAATGTATCTCTAACACTATTCCCCTGCCTCTTCTACCTCTTCCCTTCCTCTATCTCCAACCACTCTTAATTCTTACAGTCTCAAAACAACCTACCTGTGTAGTCTGTCTCCTATACTCTACCTCCCCTACATCTCCTACTAGCTATTCTTACTTTCCTTTCTTGTTTCCAAACTCCTATACAAGTAGATCCTACCCACTTTAAATAAGCATCTGCCTAACTATTAACTCATTCTGCTCTAAGCAGCTTAAATAATATTGTAACTAGTCACATTTTCTTCTGCTAATTGTTTAAAACCTTGTTTGTAACAACTCACATACTTGTCTGCCAATTGTTAATACTCTGTATAATTGAATTGCCTGAGGAGCTTTTTTTCTCTCCAGGTCTCTGCTTGTAAGATGCTATAACTGATTGTTACTACTATGTTACTAAAATTTAATAAATTGTTTGTTTTCTAGTCCTGAGGAGATTTTCTTTCCGGGTCTCTGCTGAAAATGAGCCAAAAACTCGGCCAGACTAACACGGTTAACAAATGTAACATAAATAAATAAATAGAATCAACAGAGGAAGTGCAAAAATATAAAGAGTAAAACCTAGAGATTTTTGAAAGGTATAAAGAAGAGAAACAGACATGGGAAAGAAAAAGAAGTCTGATATGGTAAAATATTTATGCAAAGGAGAAAGCAAATGTAATCAATACAAAAAAAAAAAAAGCCGCAGCAAATATATTTATTTGAAGACAAAGACAAAGATACTCAAATAAGGAAACTTACACAATACAAAAAAAAAAGATCATAAATAGAGAGCACTGAACAGAAGATTAGTGAAATAGAAGTTAAACAATTAGAAGTTGATGTTATTGAATACCTGCAAAGTGAAGGATTTAGTTTAGAAAGTCTAACACAGGTTATATCGCAACATGATGGAACAATGAGCTCCCAAAGTAAGGAGAAACATGAGGAGTAGGAGACATCTGAAGAAGAAAT
The DNA here is from genome assembly GCF_019279795.1 of Protopterus annectens. Lineage (NCBI taxonomy): Eukaryota > Metazoa > Chordata > Ceratodontiformes > Protopteridae > Protopterus > Protopterus annectens. The sequence goes on along the minus strand of NC_056725.1, from coordinate 728,216,311 downwards.
ATGGACATGTGAAAGAAAAAGGATATTTAATATGGGGCTATTTTATGCAAAGGAAAAAGCCAAATTAATCAATATAAAAAGCAGCACCAAAGATATTTGAAGAGAAATATAGAGAAAGGCATCAGGATATGGAAAATTTCACAATACAAAAAATAAGAAAACAAAAGGAGAAAGTAGAAAAGAGGATTAGCAAAGGAGAAGAAATAGTGAAGTTTTGGATTACATGCAAAGTGAAGGATTCAGTGTAGAAAATCCAACTCTGGTAATGTCACCGCATGGTAGAACGAGTCCCCAAATTAAGGGAAACAGGTGGAATGCAAAGTATCTGATAACTTGTCGTATGAAGATACTATGGAGCCTTCAGCTGGAAACCACTACAAAAGTCCAGTTGGAGTTGCACAGCAAGGAATGGAGGAAGAAACAGTGACAACTCTAACACAGTCCATGCTGTAGAATGCTAGGCTAGTGAGTTCCCATATGAAAGAGCAATGAGTGCAGCTGAAGAGAATATATCACAGGAAGATGTTCTGGAACTTGCTTTAGAATGCCCAGAGAAAACAGAGAACAAAGAATGTGCCCTCAGTTTAGAAGCAAACAATCTAAGGGAAGAGTTGCTTGATTTAATACAGATGGATAGACATTTTTAGATTGATAAAAGAAAAAGATTACAGAAAGTCAATAAGACCCAAAATGTTAAGTCATAAAACAGATGAACACAGTAATTAAGACTGTGATCATCTGTTTTATCAGACAGATGAACACAGTAATCAGGACTATTGACATAAATGTATGTGTCATAACAGAAGTAAATAGGATATATTACTGTCAGCTAAATAAAGTCTCACCACAAAAACAGAAAGCAATAACAGAAAAGAAGAGAAGAAATCCTATGCTATCATAAAAGCATCTAATATAGAAAACTATAAGACAATTAATATAAGAACTGTTATTGTCAGAAAAGTATAGAAGAGGGAACAGATCAACAAGTATACTTAGAAATGCATAGTATCAGAATAGACCATGAGCTATCATACGATATTTCAGATAATAAACTTAAGATATCAGGACAGGCAGGAAAAACATAGAAGATATTCAGATACATATAAAGGAAAAGTACAAAATGAGCAATTCATTGCTGGCCCCAAAAAAAGTTTATGGAGAATTGGGAACCAAATCAAAAAGAATAGAAACATGACTAAAAAAGAAGAACTAGACACACTTTTGAGAAATATCTGTGAAGAGCCAGTGGAATGTAATAAAGATGCTGAATGGATAGAAGAAGTAAAAGAAACAGAAGTTCAAATATATAGGAGATGAAATGGGACGAAGTAATGGCCAGAGGAACTGAAATTAAATTAAGAAAAGCTCTTAGCTGGAAAAACCCTTGCCCAGATACCGTCCCTAACTTCTGGCTAAAATTATTAACATGTTTACATACAGATTTTAGCCTTGAGTAAGAACTAGTTATATGCACATCCCAAATGGACAACAACCTGGTTAACACAGGAAATAACAATACTCCTCCTTAACAGTGTGCCTGCAAGCTCTCCTAAAAACTATAGTCCAATAACTTGCCTTCTGACTATGTATAAACTATATATTGGAACTGATGCTGACAGAGTTTGTAGTCATTTAGAAGAAAATTCAGTCATGGCAATAGAATAAAAGAAAGTCATTTGAAACAAAGGATCATTTGTTGTTAAACAAAATCGTAATAAAGAATTGTAAAAAGGGGAAGAATCTAAGTATGGAATGGATAGACTACAAAAAAGCATTTGACAGCATCCCACATTCATAGAAAAAGGAGTACTTACAGATGTACACGAAACACCATGACACGATCGATTACATTACAATGACTATGAAACAGTGGCAAACCACTTTGCAGCAAAGCCATGATACAGAACAAATTAATACCCAGGAAAAAAAGTAAATGGAGATATTCCAGGGTGACTCCTTGTCACTGCTGCTATTTTGTTTTGCCCTTTAATCTATCTACATGACAGATTAAGTCATTGTTACAATTAAACAAGCAGAAGTAAAGACTTATGTTCTTTTTGTGGATGATTTAAAACATGAGGAGCTGAAAGCAAAACTGCAAGTGTTTAAAACTTTCTCAGATGATGTAAGAATATCAACTGGTCTTGAAAAATGTGCAAAAGCCACATTCAGAGCAGGAAAGCTGTAGCACCAGGAAAATATCAGTCTGGGACAGGAATGCGATATAAAGGTGCTTGAGCAGATGGGAATGTATACATATCTGGGAACTGATAAAGGATTCACAATAAAACATGAACAAATGTGAACAAAACTCATTATGAAATATATTAGAAGACTAATGTTAAAACTGAAAACAGTCCTGAGATGTAAGAACAAAGTATAAGCTATAAACCAATTTGCTTTTCCTGTTCTAACTTACTGTTTTGGGATGATTGATTGGCCCCCAAAAGGTATTGGATCAATTGGACAAGAAATAAAGAAAAATATTTCATGCTTATCAAATGATATACAAAATCAGTGTATATGAAGATTATATATTCCTCGTTCTGCAGGAGGTAAGGACCTCCTCAAAATTGATTACAAGTATAGTATCACAGGAGTGCTTACATATCCAAATATAGCAAAATTTTTAAAACACGAGAGCACATCTAAGATAACTTTCCTGCTTAGTTTAGCAGAAGCACATCCGTATCAAGCAGGAATGGAAATCATACCAGAAGTAGACAAAAATCATGCAGCAAATGAATGTGCCAAAAAACAAAAGAAAGAATATAAGAAGGATCAGTTGTAAAGGTGAGAAATATTGAAAGGGCATAAATATACATTCAAGTACAGAAAACTCCTGGAACAACCTCATGTCAACCGAGATCTGACACAGGAATAGTTAAGGGGAGGTAAATTTAAAGCAAAAGATGAAATGTTAATATTGGAGGCCCAGGATATTAGACTGTGTACACACTGGGTTAGAAAGTCCATTGAACATGTGGGAGAAATGGACAAATGCAGGTTCTGTAAAACAGAAATGGAAACAGTCACACACCTTGTTGATGGATGTGATACAGTAATGACAGAGAGCCAGTATACTGAAACTCATAATAATGTTGCAAGACTGTCACATTCCAGATTGTGCAAACATTACAATATTGAAGTAGCTGAGAAGCATTGTAAACATGAACTACAAAGCATTTTAGAGAATAATAACATTTATATCACATGGGATCACTTTCTACCAACAGTTTAAAAAAATAGATGGGGCAAAAAGCAGATATAGTAACGCATGAAAAGAAAACAAAAGTAGCATTGATCATTGAAATTACTACACCCACTTTTTACACTGTTTTAAGCACAGAGTGACACAAAGTCAAAATATGAGGATATGCTGGCAAAAATGAGGGCAATGTAGAAAAAGGATAAAATTTACAGTTACATTTAAATAAGCTACCGATATACAACTCCATATGAATTATAGAAGGAGTCAGTGGTGGGCACCTTTTGAGTGCTGCAAAGATTGAAATAATACTAATTTCATAAACTTTAATCCTACTTTGACTTAGGAATGAAGTCCATTGCCATCAATGGTACTAAAAACCCAAAATACTTAGAGAAACTAGACTGATAGAAACCTAACAATCTCCCATGCCTCATTCTTTTTCTCGTCACTTTCTGACGGCCTTAAAAAATGCAAACGTCTCTGCTTCCAGGTAAAATTGCAAGTCAGGCATTCACCATCCTCCCCATCTTTTAATCTTTCTTTCAGTATTCTACTACACTTATAATTCCATACGTACCTATCACAACTCATATCTCTTGAATCCACTTTGTATATTCCCTGGTGGGAAATATGTAAACATATGCAGCGCCCTCAGTATCATCATGTGTACCCCATTTGTATTTCCAATTAATGTATTATCTTTACTAAACCATCTACTCAACAATTCATTAAATTAGGCCAATAACTCACTATAAGTTTTCTGCCCAGTCTCACCAAAAGTGCTCCAAAGACTTATACCCAGAAACTTACCCACTTCATTCCTTCCATTCTACTCCCCTTTTATTTTAGCCATCTTTGTTCCAGTTCTCACTTATGCAATTTTCTAGAATTACATTCTCATCCCGAGATAATTCTAAACTGTTCAAATATTCCCAGTGCTCTTCTAAATTCAATCCCTTCTGACCTCTGCCTAGATAAAATCATCTGCAAAGAACCTAAAGATTTTTCACATTCGTGGTACTCTTTCCAAACACTTTCTTTCCCTCTGTGCTAGTACCACTGTTATTAAAATAAGTTAGGGTCCAAAGGACACCCTTGACTTACACCCCTCACTATCTTTACTGCTGTTAAGTCCTCATTTATTAACAACCTCACCTCAGAGGAGTCATATAATGCTTTGATCTGTCCCTTAAACATTGGCCCCATGCCTATCTCTTCCAAAGTCTAAATAGAAGCACAACACCAACTATGCCAAATGTCTTACCAACATCAGAAAAGAAAACCTGTGCCTGATGCTACCATGTTTACATCATCAAGAGATACATGTTCTCTGCTGCCACCAGGTAGCATCCATTCTCCTCCCCTTAATAAACCCTCTCTGCTCTATCCCTATTAGTCTAGGGAGAATTCCTTATATCCTCTTGGCAAAGATCAAAACTAACATTTTTGCATCCATGTTAACAAGGTAAATTGTATGTAACCTACCCTTTTAAACTTTTCATGGGCCCCTTCAGTAACAGCACTAATCTGGCTGGCTAAAGGTAGACAGTGCTATCTCATACAGTATTTACATCATTATATTTCTTGAACAGCAGTACAACAACAAAAGGTCCAAGACAGCAGTAAGCTTAAGCAATGTTACATTAAACTAGCTGGATTTTATTATTGCCATTTGTTCCTTGTGTCTTACTGCTGCCTTGGACCTTTTGATCTTTTAAATTTAACATACATCATTCTATTTCTCACATAAAGTCTTACTTGTTTTCCCCATCTTTTAAAGGAACCTCCAGCTAGCCCATCTTCTCCTGGAGCCTCCATCACCTTCAGGCACATATGCATTCTTGTCACCACCCTCTGTATTTCCTTGTCAAGCTCTACACTACTCTTTCCCCATCACCAGCACATTGATGTGCATGCCAATCCCCCCCCCATAGTTCACTGGCCTAATATATTTTTTTATAGAATCATCACATTGCCCTCCTTGGTTGCACTCATTTTTATATCTCACAACACCTTCCTCCCCTCTCATCTCTCCTATACTCTGACTCAGATTTCCCTCCTATAGTTTCCATGCCTAAAGCCTTCCTTAATTCTTTCCTTATTCCCACCACAATTCTGCCTTATCTACTACTCCTTTCTATGCTACTGTAGTTTCTCTCTCCACTATTTGAATCTTTGTATTTTATCATAAGTACTTCTACCACTCCAGCCCTCTTTTCTCTTATCTGTCATCTTCTGTATTCTCTTTAATTGAGATTCCAAGAACCTCACCTTAGCACTTTCCTGTCTTCCCTGGAATCCTTCCAATGACATAAAATCTGCTCTTTCCAGACTCATTTAACTGCCTTTCACCACATGACTCACTTACCAGTTGCCTATACTGGGTTCAACCCCATCACTTTCTTGTGCCTATTCTTCACTATTCTGTATCCAGGGTTTCCACCTTCTCCCTCTTCTGTCTTCCCATCTGCCTTCACCTTTACATGCAGCCTCATGAAAGCACTGGGAAACATAAAGGTCCTAACAAACACCCTGATAGTGGGTGATTTCAATTACCCAAACATTAACTGGGAGAACTACTCAAGTACAAACTCCCTTGCCCAACATTTCCTAGAATTTATAAACTCAAACACCCTGGATCAACTGGTCAACAACCCCACCAGAGGTGACAACATATTAGAACTGGTCATCACCAACATGGGCGACCATTGTTCCACACTAGAGGTCAACCCCTTGCTGGTTAGATCTGGCCATAAACTAATTACTCTGGATATCCACATTCCACCACTACCCCTGGTCAAAGAAACCACTGTGAAAAACTTTTCAAAAGCAAACTTTACGTTACTTAAGACCGAGGTGGGAAGTTTCAAAGCCCCCATGCCAGAGGATAACTCTGTCCAAGCTGCAAAATCCTTTACTAATGCACTCTATGGGCACATACAAGAATCCATGGATCGTGCTATCCCAAACAAAACCAAGACTCACTCCTCCAAAAAAAGGAAACCAGTCTGGTGGACCCCTGCCATAAACAAGCTATACAATAGAAGTAGGAAACTAGTACAGGAAAGAGTAAAATCCCAAAAAAGGAAGACATTCCTGATCAGTATCCACAAGAAACTACATTCCCTCATAAAATCATCCAAGGCTAGCTTCAAAATAAAAATTGCCATGGACTCCAAAGATAACCACAAGGCATTCTTTAGCTATGTCAAGAATCTAAGTGGCAATTCTCAGATCTGCTTGGAGTTAGTGCAGAATGGCACAAAATACACTGAACCGACCAATATAGCCAACATCCTGGCAGACAGGTTCAGTGCAAACTTCACTCCCCTCTCAGCTCCAAAAGGGCCTCTAACCATACCAGAAGAATGTAGTGCCCCTGAAATTACAGACACTCAGGTTAAAACAGCCCTCTCCAAAGCCAAAAACACAGCATCAATGGGACCGGGCGGTGTTCCAGGCTGCATCCTACATGAGCTCAAAGATGAACTAACCCCTCACCTAAACACACTGTTTAAACTCAACCTCTCCACAGGCTATGTGCTCACAGAGTGGTGCACAGCAAAGGTTATTCCACTCCACAAAGGTGGAGCCACAACGGACCCCGGGAACTATTGCCCTATAAGCCTGACTAGCTTGGTCTGCCAAGCTATGGAGCGCATCATCATGGATCTTGTTAACAGAGACATTGGAAACCTCCAAACACTGGACCCTACCCAGTTTGGCTTTGTTAAGGGCAGATCATGCCTCCTAAATCTGGTGGACTTCTTTGAGACAGTTACCAAGGCTATAGACGAGGGAAAGGTGGTCCACACAGCCTACCTAGACCTTGCAAAGGCCTTCAACACCATTCCCCACTCAGGTATTATAGACAAGCTCACCAGCCTGAACATAAAATCCTATGTCACGAGATGGGTTGCCGACTGGCTCACAGACAGAACCCACATGGTAAGAGTTGCGGGAGCTAGGTCTGACTCTAAACCGGTTACAAGTGGCGTTTCCCCAGGGCTCAGTCCTAGGACCCCTCCTGTTCAGCATATACTTCTCAGAGGTACAGGCAACCACAGGAGGACAATGGCTGACAAAGTTTGCAGACGACTGCAAACTAGGCGCTATAATTGACTCTCCAGCTGATGCAAACATCATCCAAAAGGGTCTCAGATACCTGGTGTGAAAACCATGGCCTCAAGCTAAATGCCAAAAAGTGCATAGTCATCCCCTTTGGAAAAAACAAAGTATCCACAAACTACCACATAGGTGGTAGCCCCCTAAATACAAAAGACATAATAAGGAATCTGGGGACCCAAGTAGATAGTAACCTCTCGTTTAATGATCACATTTCCAAACTGGGTTAGAAAATCCTTCTATGTGGCCCACCTAATCACAAAAGGGTTTGCATCCAGATCAAAAAAGGTCATTGGGCCCCTCTATGCATCACTCATCAGACCCATCATAGATTACAATGCCCCATTTGGGATGTACCTTACAAGACCCTGCAACAGCTGGAAAGACCACAGAAGTACTTCACCAAGAGGATCACTGGCCTCAAGCAGATGCCCTATGCAGCTCGACTGAAGAAACTCCAACTGTACTCGGTTGCATACTGACTATCAGAGGTGATGTCTGCCTGACATACAAGGCCATGTCCAACCCAGAATTGATGGACATGCTCCACCTAAAGAAAACCATATCCCCTCGAGTCCCCTCGAGCCACACACTCCAGGGATCTAAACCTCACCACAACAATAAATAGGACGTGCTGGAGGGATAGATTCCTGTCCCAGAGACGTTACATGCTCTGGAACAAGATTCCAGTTTACATTAGGCAAAGCTCCTCGCTAATCCTCTTCAAGAAAAACCTTGACGAGTGGATAGGGAACAAAGTTTACCCCAGGGATCATTTCAATGGCTCTGCTGGACAGAGGCACAGGGAACTAATCTAAGGGGGTGGCGAAAGTCAACACTTTCCGGTTAGGCTTATAAATGCCTTTGGGCAGATAGCCTAGTACCTACCAATTGATCCACCTGATTGCTGTCCACTATATCCACTTACATAATCATTTGGATTATTTCACCTGTAACTATAAAGCTATTTCATCAGCTTGCCTTTTTCTTCTACCATCTGGAAAAAGTATATTGCCTCCTTACTTTTTGTGCCCTCTTTTCATATATCCATCTTTCCCTCATTGTTTTTCTATCCCATTAGCACTTCCTGTGCTTTCCAATTCTTCTTCATCGTTTCACACTTTCTAGACCATAGAGAATATAGAATGATTTCAAGCTCATCTTTCCCAACAATTTAGTACCACACTTCATAAAATTCGCTATAGAACTGGCGAGTCTTCAGTAGAACTGTAAATATTGCAAAGATTTCATTTCTTTGCAAAACACAGTAACCCATTATTGCCCCCCCCCCCACATCTGAGTTTTCCTGGGCATTGTAACTTTTTGCTGTTACATTTTTCTTACCAGAATCATCACATCCCATTTCCTTCCACCTTTAACTGTATTACAGCCAGTAAAAAAAAAATTATCTTCTGCTTCATTTTATCTCTGCTTTTTATCCTGATGCAAAAGCATGTCTCCCTTTTCTCTGCACAATCTCCTTTTTATCCTTTCCTGTTCACTGGCTGTTAAATTCCTCCTACATACCATGCAAGCTCTATTAGCAATCTCTCCTGTACACATCCTTCACCCCCCCCTCCAAATTCTACTCTGATTGAAGACTCACCACTTATCTCCTCTTCCTGGACTGAATCTATCGAGATTCTTTGACTCTCTATGGGTCTATCCCAGCAAGCCTTCTCAACACTTGAGGCAAGATCGATTTGCATCATACATGGCATTGTGCCCGTCACCTCCCTCTCTCTCTCTCTCTCTCTATATATATATATATATACACACACATATATACACACACATATATATATATATATATATATATATATATATATATATATATATAAAATATTTGTGTATGTGTGCATGCATGTTTTTACTTCTGCTCCGATGAAGTCTTGCATGTATTAGATGAAAGTGCTTAACATTTGTTTAATAAATATGTTGTCTCACACTCCTGGTATATTGATATCATCCCACATTTTTGGTGATTCTGTTTTCATTTTCTGCATGCTAAGCCATTTGTGCTTTGTGTTTTTACTTCTACTTGAAGGAGATGATGAATTTATAATATGAATTATAATGATTTTTAAATAAAAGGGGAAAACAACAAATATAGATATGCAAAATGCAAGATATCTGTTTATATTTTTCTAGATATATTTTTATATTGGGGGTAGCCCCAACACAGTCACATGGTTCCAGCATTTCTTAAATAGATATTTCAGAGTCAAAAAAGTAATTCACATTCATCTACCCAAATCAAGCTTCAGTCTGGCTTCCACTCGATTCATGGATAAGCAACCATAAGCTACTCCTAAAACCCCCTCCAAATCACTAAAACCTCACAAAAAACTGAAACAGCTAATAAAAATCTCAACATCACAGATGTTAGTGGTTCCCCATTTCAAGCAACCACATCCTTTAATTACTTAAGTTCCAATGCCACTTTGAAAACACTATGAAAAGAATCAGTTCTCTTTTGTTCTGTTCCTGGAATATATCTCTGTTTCTTTTCAGACCAGCTAGAGTTGCAATAGGCTAAGGAGTCCTCCTTTCTCAGCTTGAATACTGGCTCTTTATCATAGCCACAGCCTCTAAAACGCACTCCAGCTCATCAAAAGCAAAATCTGTCAAGTCATTTTCAACCCCCCCCAGGCCACCACTGTATCACCCTCTCCTAAGCCAAATGGCTATCAGTCTCCTGCAGAACTGAGTTACTCTTAGGGCCTCTTCTTTTTAAACTACTTCAATCAGTTGCCTTTCCATCTGTTGCAGTCAAACTCCATAATAAAATCACCCCCTACAGCCCCTGCAGCCTTTCCCAATTAACTCTCTCACTCCTGATACCCCAGTCTAAACTGCACTGTGCTGAGTGTTCCTTCTCCATTTGTGCACCCACACTCTGGCAATCCCTCCCCTTCTTACCTAAAATAAGTCTCTTCTTTCCCCATATTCAGAGCAGAACTCAAAGGACAATTCCATCAAAAATCTGACTGCAAGTGTTTCTTCACTGGATATATCACCTAACTCCCTCCTCACCTACACCACTTCTACTTTGACCCTCTGTTCTCAGTTGTTGCTTCCCTCTCATATTTATTAGTAAAATTAATTCACATTTGTTTTTCTACTCAGTTGATACATTTACTTATTGTTTCATTTTTTTATTAGATTTTCTACATTCTTTGAATATTCCATGTTAGTGAATTTGTTCTGTTTTATTTATTTATTTGTATATTTATTTATTGTGAATTTCTTCACCTGGGGCATGTCTGGAAAGCTCTTGTGATCAGTGTACTACTCCAGTAAAAAGTAAAAAAGTAAACAAATTAATTAAATTATGCATAATTATTTTCAACTTGGTTTCTAAAGATGTTGATATTATGCAATAATAAAAACACTCTAAATTTAGAGATAAAGGTGTACTTTGATGATTGTATGAGTGAAGACTTTTTGATTTGTTGACATAGAAAACATGCCTGCTGTTTACATTTTCTATTAAATGTGCATTTTAATGGAATTTTTTAATGTACATATGATTGCTTACTTTTGATTTTGCCTTTAAGTATGTGTTTTTATGTTTCTACTTTAATGAATATCTCACCATCTTCCTTCTATTCTGGATTTCCCCACTTCAAATAGTAATTTACCCTTATTTGTTCCTTTTCTGTGCTCCTTGTCCCACTGGGTCGGGTTTGATCATCTAGACCCTCATGCTTAAATGACTTCTCCCTCTCCATTTTACTTTAAAGGTAAGATCATGGAACTGTACCTTTTAAACCCAATTTTGAGAACCTTTCCTTCTAAGCTATGGTAAAGTATAATATGGCCCTGATATAGACCTGGCCTATCTTCCACGTCACCCTGATTCTCTTAGCAATCACAAACCCTTTTCCCCTGTCCAGTTCCACAATCTATTATTACATTTTCTAATCCATACCTTCCTTAGTGTGTTGGATTTTGGCACAGTTAGCACTTCTGAAAAATGTTACTTCCACTCATTCACCTTCCAACATTTTTCTTTCAGGACCCTGGCCTGCTTGTTATAACATTGCAGGTTGTAATGACAGATTCCTTATCCATACATGTACCATAACACACATCCATGTTCGTGGTCAGCTCCTTCACTGTCATGTTATCTCCAAGTCCTGAGTGCAAGCTTAGTGCTGACAGGTCTTTTTTTGTAAAATGTGTGATGTCTTTTATAGCTGAGATCCCTTTTACCTAAAAAAACAAAAATCTTTTCTCTGTCCACTCAGTAGTGTTCCTATCCAGATTCACTTCCTTCCTCATGTCACTACCCCTTCAACCTGAAGCCTTTCCCTCTTCATTTCCTGCTATCCAGCTGCCATCATTGTCTCACTGGGTTGTATATATCCTTACAGTAGACAAGATTCCTTTTCTGACTCTCATGTATTCTTCCTGTAGACTATCACACTTCTTATCCATTGCGTGCTCTGTATTTTTATTCCTCTCAGTCTTCTCCTCTTGACTTTCAGTTTTATGACTCCTCCATTTTGACTCATCCTTTGTTCTACTTTGTAGGCACTTATTTCTGTCTCCTCATCTACTTGGCTGTCAGCCTCTTCCTTTCTCATTGGCATCTATCTAATAGCCTTGGAATTAAAACTGGAATAGTAGCGCTGCATTTTGTCTTCCTAAGTCATGCACACAACAACCGCCCCCATGTCATGTGTTTACTTGCTCCCTGCTGTATACTACACTTGTTAACAGTCAGTTCCTTCAAAGTACCTCTCCAGGATCTTCTTTGTGGGTTGTTTCCCCAACACTGTCATGCTCACTTCTGTCTTCCCTTTTGCATTACCTTCTGGCTTGGGCTCCATATGATCAATGTCCACCAGTGTTTGCTCTGCCATCTATCTTGTTTTTTACCCTTATTTCTATTCTGACAGTTGTTTTCTTCATTCTTTGTTTACTGTCTGACCCCGATTTCCTCTTTATCTCAACTATATACTTGTCTGCTACCTTTCCTATGTGTACTTTTCCAGGCACTCCTATCCATCCTCATCCCACAGATTTGTGCACCAATTCTAAGTAATGGAGTGCTGCTCTCCTGAAGTACTGTCGTTTGGATGAGATATAACCTAAGATATCATATTCCTGACATGATAGTAGCTTAGGTGAATTGTATAGATCTAATGATTCTGATCAAAATTAATAGGGCTAACTTGATTAAAAATCTAGCATATATTTTTGTTTCTCCCTAATATATAAAGCCATTTCAGTTGATCTTTAGCAGAAACAAATGAATAAAATAACACACTTCAACCTGTGATACAGTAATTAGCTATCTCTAAAATAATTCAACTCATTTTCTACTCTCTTGCCTGTCTTATAACCCATCAATTACACTTTCATGTTATTATTACAGTCCTTCCTATGCAAGACTTCTGTTCATTACAGTTTCCAAACATCATATTTGTGTCCTCACAGAATCCATAAATAAAATTATCTAATGATAGATTATTTCATTCTTTGTCACCAACTCTTAATGCCTTCTTCCAGAAACAATTTTATACTTATATATTGGAAATATCTTTTTTAATAGCATCCCTTAATCAAAAACATTTTCATTCTTAGTTTTTATCTTATCTTTGATTTTGGAGGGGATCTGGTATGAATGAAACTCACTATAAAGTAATAAAGTACTACATACCTGTTTCATAATCTATGATCTTTCCTCAGAAACATTTGCTAATATCGTATATCAAGCAGCTGTATGGTGGTTTTCCAAATACCCATGTAGTGTTATTTTCTTTGGATATCCACTGTTTCTATTTCTAACTTCCAAATGTTCACTATCCTTACATGTTCATATATAACATTACTCTTCCCTCATTTTTTTAACCTTCCCTTTTGTATTAACTCGCAATAGCACTTATGCTGCTGACCCAAAAACATACCTAATAACATCTCTTTCATTCTTCTCATTTTTTGCAGTACTTATGAAAATTTAAAACATTATATAATGAATAATTTATTGTTGCTGCTGTTTCCAGCATGAAAAATCAAAAGTGGATTTAACAAATCATATTCACTTTGTAGTTCTACTATACATGAGGATACATCTCTACCAACATTTCTATTTCTATTAGTGGTATCACACCAGTCTATGTAATGGTATTCCAATAACCCCTATTATGATATAATAGTTTTTAAAACATTTAAACATGTTAAATATATGTGTAAATGTGTAATAAAGGCAACGAGGTTTGAGTTGGTGACAGAAATGTTAAACAGGAGTAAGGGTTTGCTGTTTTCATTAGATAATCTTATTAAAAACACCAGTGTCCATTAGTCTCTTTAATGTTCATAAAGAAGATGTTTTGATAAGGATATCAACTCCTGCTTTGGTTAACTATTTCCCACTTTAACCTAATGAGCTATCCCTTTATGTTTCTTGTGTAAATATGATTTGAACTTGTGACATAAAATAAAGAAATATAATTTTTATCTTAAGATCATTGTCTTCACACATTTCATGACTCTATGTTCACTAGGTAACTTGCATAGGATAGTTGATAAACATACATGTACATTGTGATGTTAGAATAATTATTTACTAGTTTAAAATATGACATGAACTGCATTTTAACTTTTTAGTAATAGACACAGATGATTTGCTTTTGCCAGACAAAAAATTGTAACATTGAGTAAAATGACATTGTGCAGAAAAAGTCTCACTCCATAAATACTTTTGGGCTTAACCCCAAACCCCTTTAACTCTGAGGAAGAATAATAGAACACCAATTGTAGGAAGTTAGGTATCGCTATACAAGTTGACTCAACTATAATACAATTCACATTAAATAAACTCCTCTGGGCAGAATAGCTATCTGCCTAAAGCCTTGCATAAATAAAACACTCACTTCAATTCAAGCCCCATTTGTTAGATTAAGTGTTCCAAACTTAACAGAAGTGATAAAATATCTGCTTTAGTTAATATCAAAATAAAAACTGTTCAAATTTTTTAGGAGTTTCATAAACAATTAAAAACAAAAAGGAAACAATTGGCTCCATACTTTAGCTGTAACAATACATACAAGTACCTGTGACTAATTCTGTAACACAGTACTATTGGTTAAATAGTAAATTATAACAATGCTAATTATTTAAAGGTTTTAAGTACTGGAGTTAACCAGAATTTTAAAATGAAATTATCTAAACTTTTAGCAAACTATTTATTTTTATGATTGTTAATGCTAGAAACAGTAGCAACAATAAATCATACACAAAACATAATTACACCTAATTTGCATCCTGTCATAAAGCATGGTCCTGTATTGATTTATTTTGGGTCTATGTTATATGTTCCAACACTTAATTGCTCGAACCACTAAAGATCAACCCTTAGTAATTGAACAATTAAATGTTCGAACATATAAAAAAATGAATATTTTCAAAAAAAAAAAAGAAAATATAAAGGGTGTAAGCAGAGGGGGGGCAAGCACCCCTGCACACCCCACATGGGGGGGCTGTGCCCCCCACCCCCATGATACTTTAATATACTGACTCGGAGATCACACTTTAGTGTGCTACAGTGCGGAAATGGAAAATCTCCCATTTCCTACACTGTAGCACGATCTTGGACTTGGTATGTTTAAGTAGCGGGGGTGTGGGGGGGCTTGCCCCCCTGCTTACACCCTTTAGTTTTTTTTGTTTAGTTTATTTTTTAAATTTTTTAAAAATATTCGAACATTTAAATGTTCGATCACTAAACGTTGATGTTTAGTGGTTTGAACATTTAAGCATTCAAATATTTAACATAGACCTTTTATTTTTATATCTAACAATGTTATCAATATTATTGCCTGTTTTCTTACTAAACCTAGACCATTCTCAGAGCATGCCAAGATTTTTGCAATATTAAAATTGGAAATTGTTTCCTTATTGTACTTTCCCCTCTCATTCCTATACAATTGACCTTTAAACACATTATTACTAGAAAAAGAAGAGGTCTTAACCGAGATAAATTCAATGCTTAAAAAATGTTGTACCGGTTTCATAAATTCAGATAAAAATTATATTGGGCAGCACTTACAACCCAAATTAGAGGCTTATTAATCAACAAGACAGCCTACTACAAGATATTGGCTAACAAATAAGAAATGAACATAAATCTACTATTGAAAAATGGAAAACAAAGCCTAATTCAAAATTATAATAAAATTTAAAAGACAAATTAAACTGTCTTCAGCAACAATTAATCCCTCATTACATGGCTCAGTACTCATGGTATGAAACCAAAACTCTAGCCCTTTATTCCAAATGAATCCTAGCCCCTTCTGAACTCTTAGCCCAATTAATAAAAAATACAAAAATCAAATACTATTATCAGGAAAATTAAATATAATAATAACACACTTCAAGTGAATGTATTCTAAAAACGTTTTGAGAAATATTATTCTAAGTTGTATCATAGTAATCCTAATATTTTTAATGATACAGAAATAAATGTTTACAGCAAATTGTTTTCCTTCTTTATCGCTGGATCAGGCTAAAAGTCTAGAAACCTATCTCTGTCTCAGAAATACCTAACATCATTAAAAACACGAAAACGGAAAAGTATTGGGTCCAGATGGATTTAGCCATTCCCCACACCCAAATTTTATAAAAGTTTTCAAATATTTTATCTAACATTCTCCAAATTGTATCTGATGGTATTATTTACATTGGTTTCTCTATCCCTTATTTAAGTAGATCACAAACATTCTCATCTTAAAGCTTAATTCTGACTTTTTCACCCATCAAATTATAGAACAATATTATTAATAAATTATGATATCCATTAGTGTAGCAAATAGGATTTAACAGTATCCAAAACATCTGATCTTTCCAATCATCTTTTACCAAATCCAGACAAATAAATGATGAAACACTTACTATTGAAACCCTTCAAAAAGTCAACCTCAGCAAAAAATCTAATACTTTTTACTTGCTGTAGATGACTCACAAGCATTTGATTGAGTTTTCCACCCCATTTCCTTCAATCTCTTCCTTATACCAACAGATATCTACAGAAATCTTAATCAACAAAAATGTTATAAGAGTCACTGTGATAAAACAAGGGATTAAACAGAGATGTCCCCTCTCAACTTATTTATTTTATATATATATATATATATATATATATATATATATATATATATATATATATATAGATAAACCCCCCTTTTTGTCCTTATTGCAAAAAAGAAACCACTACTTTAACTTCCCTTTGCTGATGATGTAAACAAATATGTAACCACTTCAGATTCTGAAATTACTAAAATTATAAATTCAATTAAGAAAACTTTTCACAAGTTATATACAACCCCTGAATAACTCCACATCCATACTAAAATTGCATTAATGTTTCCTTAAAAGTTAAAACATATTCTGCTCAAATTTTTCACACTTTATACATTTTAGTTCACTCCTAAATTATCACTTCCCTCGCATCAAACTGTACACCTAATAGTATTGCACTCTTCCTATTGTAAAATTAGCCCATAGCCTTTTGCATTTTTAATTTAA
Source organism: Protopterus annectens (assembly GCF_019279795.1). Taxonomy (NCBI): domain Eukaryota; kingdom Metazoa; phylum Chordata; order Ceratodontiformes; family Protopteridae; genus Protopterus; species Protopterus annectens. Next base: position 728,199,444 of record NC_056725.1, on the reverse strand, counting down.
TGTTAACCTCATTGTTCCATACTTTTAGCTGTTCTATTCAGTGTGTGTACCTGTTCTCCTTCGTTTATCATCACAATTAATTCATTACCTAACTTAATTGAACAGACATGATTACTCCCCTCACATAATTTTCAATCTCTTCTACTTACTACTTGTACAAATTTAAGAGCAAGGCACTAACAACTTTTATCTTACTCCAAGACACCTTCTTACGCGTTATGCATAAAAAGAATAATCACTAAATAGTTGTATATACCTTTTATTTCTGCTGGAAAAGTCTTTTCAACCCCCCCCCCATTATTCCGATATTCTTATCAAGCAATGCTGAATTTGTCAAAATCTTTGGATGTCATTGTTGGGTAGTCTATAATCCTACCAACTGCAACACTGTCCTCTATTTCATATAAAATTATCATTTATTTAGTGTGCATACTCATCCATTTCACAAAAATGTCTTCCTCAAATGTTTTCTCTGATAGGTTCCAACTCTCACATTTGCGGTTTTCACAATTTATAATTTGTATTAATTAGAGCTAATAGTTCCTGGTTTTGCAGATCTTCTTTTGCACCATTATTTAGTATAAATACATGTTGATTTGTTCTGTTATTTACTATGATTTCTATTATGTATTCATTGAAAGCTTCTACTAGGGGAATTTTGTGTGCTCTGATTAATAAAAACATATGCTAGCCCTGAATGATATAATTTCAAACCATTTTGCTGAAAATTAACTGCTCCTTCCCTCTTTCATCTTACCTAAAATCATTTCATCTTGATTATTTTCTATTGCTGCTTCTTTTTAATATGTTCAAAGCATTTGGTTATCCCTAATCAGTTTTTTCTTAAACTTCACATTCACAAAAGGACACAATGTTTTATGTTTTCCTTGTAATACCAGCCTTCATTTCTTAATGAAATATTTATTTTTCTTTGCTTCTCATATAAATATTTTTGTGTAGGGTAAATTCTATTACGTTTCTTTTAGTACCTTGTTATATCTCTTTTCTAACTCTAGAATTCTTTTCTCAACTAAATTCCATAGTCCACTCTAAGTTTTCGTTTCAATTTATTGACCATTCAACATTGTTTACTAGCATGGTCTTTCCATAGCAATTCTAGACACCTTGTATCTTGCAGCTTTTCATAGATAGTCCTGTATATTACCTTTTCCACTTGCATACTTTCTTTTGATCATCAAATACACCATAAACTGGATTTTTCAGTTTCCATCTAATGAAAACACATATTCTTAGTAATCACTGTCAGGTCCCCTCATTTAAGCCTACAATGTATTACTTCTACTTTGTAAATCTGCTAATTCAAAATCTCCTAATCCCTTTAAGCACCTCTACCACTCTTTATTCCCACTCCACCTTCATCTTATATTTCATAATTGAAATCTCTCAATGTATATGTACATTAACTTATAAATAAGGTTCTACATTCTGGCACAATTTCACCCACTATTTCTCTTCAAAAAGAGCATACAAAGGGAAATATAGTAATATGTTAATCCTGTGCCTATAAGTCACAAGTAAAGTCCTTCCATGTTCAACTACTTTACTGTTTAGAAATCTCATCACATTATCTTTGCTTTTTATAAGAGCAAGTCTGGAGGTTTTTCTAAGTCCATTGTTAATATGCTGTTTCTTCACTATTTCTCCTCAAATCCTTCCCTTTTTATGCAGCTACAACAGCTACAAACATCCTATCAATAGTTTCTTTGTCTTTGCAACCAATATAATATTATATACCTACTCATCTGTCATAATACTAGCAGCTTTAATCATTAATACTACTAAACCTGCATACGTTTTACTAACTATGAAATGGTTGTGGGGTGACTAACCCATGCCTCCATGATTGTCCTGCATATACATTGGGTTGCAGTGTGTAGAGGAAACAAAATATTCTTTTATCTCCTCCACTGTGACCACAGTCAAAGGCTACTGGAGAAGGGATATGAGGGTCCACAACATTAAACTCCAGTCTGGAAGGCTGTGGCAAGGGCTGTCACAGGGTGATAGGGATCACTGTAGTGACATGAGGCATCACTCTTCCAACGTCTTTTTCCACTGGGAGGTGATGTCAGTAACTCTTGTCTTACTAACGCATGCAACGCACGCAAACTGTCACTGTGAGGTATCTACAAATCTTATTACTATTTCTTCCTCTCTACAGGCCAGAAGCAATAGCAGAGAATGCACAGCTTCAAAGGGTGAGGATACAATGCCTTACAAGGCACTGAGGTGAGTATATCAACTACAAACAGCACATAATTAAATGTTGGCACTAACATGAACAAATGTCCAAGTTGCAATGGGACTTTTGATTCTCATGTCAAGGTATACCTGTAGTCTGCCAGTAAATAAGTCTTGTCCAGTATTGTCAATTATATACTATGTTTCATAGTTCAAAGGTACTGTGATGGTTTGATGCTATTGCTGTGTGTGTAAATGGAGGTGTTCAGTGAGATTATTCAAGTTGCTCACTAAGTTAAGGCATTGTTTGCTGGATTACATGTGCTTATCTACATGGGTTTGATTTGCACACTGATTTGTATATTGTACAGTCTTTGGTTATATGATGTGCATGTGTTTGTGTCAGTTTCAAGTGCAGTAGCTATAACACTGTAAGAAAAGCTATGATTGCATTTGTATGTCTCTATTCCCCACCACAATTCTCTCTAACCTTTTTATTACATGCATTTTTTCTCCATTTATCCTATAATTCTACATAGCAGCATCTAGACCTGTACTAGTTACTCCAACAACAACTATCATCTCCTGGCATGTGGCCCAACCATTTACTACATCTATGGGAAAGTCTGCCACAGCTACCGCCACACCTTACACCTCAGCTGCAAGGGACACACCAGCCAGCCCTGCACTGGAGATTGTTTTATTTATTTTTTTGTCTCCACTTATAGCCGTGGCAGTGGGGGTGATTCCTTCATCAACTACGGGCAGGAGTTAATTGACTGATGTCTTGATGCCCACATTGACCATCTCAGGAACCTCCTAGAGCAGCTCATTGAGGTACATCCCTGCCCAGCACTGGCTCATCCATCTGCTCCACAGACCAGTGGTGAGGGACCCCAGGATGGTGTTTCAGCTCTCACTAGGTCATGTTTGGCAGGGAATTCTGCTCTGTAACCTAATTCTATCCCTCATCATGGTGTTCTCCCTTTTGTGTCTATGCCCACCCTTGTTTGCTGTCTAGTCCTGTCAAACACCATTTTCTCCCCTCTGTTTGTGTGATGTCGCCTTTTCTTTTGTGTTCCCTCTATCTCATTCTGTCAGTATGTCCCCTGTCAGTTTTGTCTGTCTATCTGCTATGTTTATTTATAAGTCACTTATACCTACCCTGACTCTTTCCTTCCACTAACTTGGTGTTTGCCATGATTCTTTTTTTTTGCCATCATCCTTAATTCATTTGCCTCATCTCCATCCTGGTTGTTCCTTAGATTTTGACCTTATGTTACACCTTTAGCTTGCTTTCTGCTTTATCATTACTTTCCCATATTCCAATTTCTACCATTTAATTTGATCAAAATGTAGATGAAAACACCAGTATACTGGCTATTTAAGGCTTCTATTTGACTCTTTGCAGGTGTGATTGTACAAAGCACCTGGGAGGTGTGTACACTCCCACCTTTCAATGATTTTCCTCACATTTACCTGCGACCACTCCTCAGTTAATACATTTATTTATTTATTTATTTATTTATTTGCAGTTGGTTTACCAGGATAGTCCATTGGGCCAAAAATAACCCGTTTTCAATGGAGTCCTGGGGAGAAAAGCTCCAAAAAACAGACATACATACTAGGTACATACAATAGAGAAAGCTCTATAAGCAAACGAACAGACAAGGTACATACAATAGATTACTAAAGATACTTATACAATTTTAAAAGAGAATACAGTCATTGAATTCACATTTGAGGTACTTTCAACTATGCGATCTTATAGAAATAAAGTAAAATAAATGTGGGGTGCGTTAGGGCTTAAAGAGGTAGAATTGCTTTGTTGTATAGCGTAGTTATTTTGTAGGGAGTAATTGGTTATGTAGGCATAGTTGAGTAACGTATGAATGAATGGAAGATGAAGAGTACCTTATTTTTATGATGGGTGGGAACAAGAGCATTCCCATAGGGACTTAAGATGTGTGTGAAGAGATTTTTTGAACATGTAATGATTACAGATGGTACAAATGGATGGTGGGAGTGAGTTCCAAAGATGAGCTAGGTTAAAGGATAGTAGGTTTTTGCCTGGGGGACGAGTTGGTTTATGTACTTCTAATAGGTTTTGATTGTTTGACCTTAAGACTCTGTCAGGTAGGTGCAACGTAAAAGCAGAAGACCGGGAGGGACAAAGAGAGGGGTTATTAATGAGCTTATGGGCTAGGGTTAGCTGAATGAAGTTGAGCTGATGTGGAAGTTCAAGCCAATTAAGTTTTTGGAGAGAGGAACAGTGGTGGGTGGAGGACCTGTGACCGTTAGCGAACTTGGCGATTTTGTTGTAGTAAGAGGAAAGTTGTTTCTTTAGAGAGGACTGAAGATTAGTTAGGAGTGGCGATCCATAGAGAAGGGAGGGAATAAGAAAGGAAGAAGAGAGAGTGATTTTGGAGGTCTTTGTGAGGTATTGATTTTGACGGTAGAGAATGCCAAGTTTTTGGTGGGTTTTTTTAATATTTAGTTGTAGATGGGAGTTGAAATTAAGCTGGTTATCAATTTGGACACCAAGTAGCTTAGTTTCAGACACCAGTTCTAGGATTGAGTTGTTTTGACTAGTAATCATGAATGTGTTTGTATCGAAGGGAGTAGTTTTAGAGGGGGTAAATACCATGAGTTTAGTTTTGGAGGCGTTGAGAGCTAGGTGGTTTATTTTCATCCAATGCTCAGTAATTGAGAAAGCTTCTTGCGTGAGATTTTGAAGCTTAGAGGTAGATATGGCAGAGCAGATAATGGTAGAATCGTCAGCATATTGGATGATGTTAGAGAATGGGATAGATTTGTGAAAATCATTTATAAATATGTTAAAAAGAAGAGGACCAAGTATAGAGCCTAGGGGAACTCCGGTGGGGGTACTAAGAAAAGAGGAAGTGGCCTTTTTCCATTTTACAGCTTGGTATCTGTTTGATAAGTAGCTGGAGAACCAGTTCACAGAGGAGGGAGAAAGGTTAAGTTTGGAAAGTTTAGTTAAGAGCAGACTGTGTGCGATAGTATCAAAAGCCTTAGAGAGGTCAAGTAGTAGGGTAGAGACAATTTGGCCAGAATCGCGTGCTTTATTTACGGTTTCAAGATAGGAGAGGAGGGCTGTCATGGTGCTATGATTTGGCCTAAAGCCGTGTTGTGTAGGTGTGAGAAGGTTATTCTCTAGAAGATGTGGTAGTAGTTGAAGTTGGATACACTTTTCTAGAAGCTTGGAAATGGGGGACAGGATAGCAATGGGACGGAAGTTGTTAACATTGCAGTTATTACCACCTTTATGCAGAGGGATGATAAAGGCTTGTTTCCAGAGTTGGGGCACAGTACATTCCAGGATTGAGCGGTTGATGAGAATGCTTATGGGATAGGCAATTGCTTCAGCAGCTATGCTTAAGAAGTATGAGGGGATGTTATCAGGTGCATTTGTGCCAGGCTTCAATTTTTGAAGGAGTTTCTTTATTGTAGAAATGGGTATAGGTTTTAATGAGACTAGAGCAGAGTGGAGAGGGAGAGTATCTGATGCTGGTAAGGAAGATGAGGAAGTTAGAGTAGGAGAAGAGTTGGGGGATATAGAGTGAGTAGATGGGAATGTGGAGGGAGGAAAAGTGCAGGGTGGATTTTTGGCAGGAGAGGGTGGGGGGTATTGGATGGTGAGGTGGAAGTAGGAAAAGAGGAAGTTAGTTTACTAATGGATTCAATGAAGAAGGAGTTAAATTGAGTAGCCAAGTCTAAATCTAGGGCATTTGGGTCAGGGGTAGGAGTGTGTGGTTTGCTGGGGTTAAGGAGGGTGGAGATTCCTTTCCAGAATTTCTGTGGATTTGTTTTATTATTGTTTTGGAGGGTAAAGAAGTAATTTTGTCTGTCAGAGATAGTAAGCTTTTTTACTTTGTTTCGAAGGGTTCTGTATTCAGTGTGGGATTCAGGGGTGTTTCTTTTCTGATAAAATGCCCAGGCTTTATCTCTAAGGTGCATGGTTGCTAATGTGTTTTTGGTAAGCCAGGGGGCAGAATTACTTTTTATTCTCTTTGTCCTTAAGGGGGCTTGGGAATCTAGTATTTTTAGGAATGTAGAATTAAAGTGGGAAACTGCGTCTTCTAAGGATAATGTCCTTAGATTGTTCCAGTTAATTGCTTTTAGAGAATCTAAAAAGGTTGTTGGGTTAAAATTTTTGTGGTTGCGGGTAGTAATATAATTGTGGGGGTGGTGAGAGATACAGGGGAGTCGATGAGTGAAGATGGGCATATGATCACTTAGAGCATCGGGAAGAGTACCACTGTCAGAATAATAGTGGGGATGTGAAACTAGGATCCAGTCTAATATACTGCCACAGGAGAGGTTTTTAGATGGACGTGTTACATTGTTGATTAGCTGGGAAAAGTTATATAGGTTGATGTTAAGGGGGTTAGTTGGAGATTGAATGGAGGTCCAGTTGATATTTACATCACCTAAGATTATGGTTTTATTACTAATATTGTTGGAGAGCCAGGAGAGGATATCTTCTAATGTAGAGATATTGTCCCCTGGGGGGATGTAGAGGGATGCAAGACATATGTGTTTATGCTTATTGACTTGAAGGAGAGTGAGGAGTAATTCAGCATTGTTGAAGTGTGGAATAGGTTTGTCATAGGAAGTAATTAACAAGGAAGTTGAAAATAGGAGAGCTACACCACCGCCTTTTTTGTGGGACCTGTCTTTTCTAATGATAGAGTAGTTAGGTGGAATTATTTCAGAGTCTTTTATATAGGGTTTTAGCCATGTTTCTGAGATAGATAGGATGTCAGGTTTATTATGTGTGAGCCAGGCATGGAGGGTTGCTATTTTATTGACTATGCTTTGGGAGTTTAATGAAGTGAGTAATAGAGGCTTGCGCATGGAGGTGGAGGTAGAAGGGCCTGGGTTGGGATGGATATCACCAGATAAGAGACTGGTAACTAGATGAAGGATATGGTTAGAGAGGTAATTAAGCAGTTTAGAAAAAGGGTTGGGTACTGTTGTGATGGAGAAAGGGTTTCTGGTGGTTATGGGGATGTAGAGTTTGTGGGAAGTAAGTACTTTGTAGGAGAAGGATAGGAGGTGTTTTATAGGATATAGATGGGGAGAGATAGATGAGTGTGAATGTGAGGGGGGGAATTTAGATGGCTAGTTATATGATAGAGTTGTGAGTGGTGGTAGGTACTGGGTTGGGTGAGGTAGTGAAGATAGGAAAGTTTAAGAAGTAGTAGTAGTAGAATAGTGATGGATGAAGGTTTTAAAAGCATGTTGATTAAGGTTATTCTGTGGATAGAAAGCTGTAATTGAATTAAGTATGTATTTAAAGATTATTATAGCAGGATGTGATGCTAAAGCTTGGATTGTAGTGGGGGGTATGGAGTTAAGAAGGAGGTGGTAGAAGTGGTAGAGGTTGGTGTAAAGGGAAAGAGAGGATCAGTTATCAGAGTGAAAGTGTAGACCTGGAGTCTGTTAGTGTAGTTAAGTAGTGGGCGTGATAACAAGGAGGTGATTAGGAGATACTGGGTGTGTCCAGAGTGTTGGAGGTTGATTGGTGTAGGGAGGAAGTGGGTGTGGTAATAAGAGGAATATAGCTAGGAGTGCTGGGGGCGGGTGGTAATTGGGGGCAACATGCTTTTACTATAGACCCTGCTGCAGCTGCAAGTAGGATATTTCATAAGTTCCCTTTCTTACACAAAATTTTCATGCTTAAATAGGCTAAACCATTTACCTTGTTTCAGCAGCAATGCCCAAAGCTCAATAACAATTAACAGCAGGAGAAATCCGACTCTCCTATTCTCAATATAATACTTCAATGCAGCGTATTTATACCATGCCATTTATTTTTAAATTGGTAAACAAAGAAAACTCTAAGCAACAGCAGCATTACCAAACTAATAAAAATGATGTGGAAGTTCAGTCCACTTTAATTTATTTAGGGCTAGACAGTAGTGAAAGCAGAATGTGACTGGCAGTACGTTTTACACCTTAACTGTAGCATGCTTCTAGCTTCATTTGATGTATAGCTTACAGTTTAGTGAGTATTGGAGATGCATATAGGATTGTGGTGAGGGGTAAGAAGATGCAATAGCTGTCCGGGCAGTATCTGGGAGTGAGGACTTGGATCGATAAAGAAGACCCAGTGTTTGGTAAATGTGTGTTTTTTTAGTGTTAGACATATTTGAGATTATCATCTGTGGTAACTCCTAGGATTTTTGTGTGGATTACATTTTATAGTGCTGTTGTTGCTTAAAGTAATGGTGAATGTGTGCTTCAGAGTACAGAGCTTCTAAAATATCTGAACTTGTACAGTGTCTCATATATATTTAAAAAGAGACCTTATTCAGATATATAGGACAGTCTGAGACATCCACCTCCAGGAATGTTTAGGGTTATCAAAAAGTTCTAGAGCATCATCAAACACCCAGTGTAGAAGATTCTATAGTAATGAGAAGCGTACTGACTGGTTCTCTGACAGAGTAGCTGATGCAAGGAACAGACTACCAAATTACATTAAAGCAAGTACTAGTTTAGACATTTTTAAGAACAGCCTGGACACAGTTATTATTGCCCATGTTTGAAATATTTGTATGCATGAATGCATGCTGTTGGAGAGGTAGCTCTGGAACCAGGTAAATAAAGACTTGGAGAGATCTGTGGAGTTCATGTAGTAGTTTAGGATGTTGAAAACTTAAAGCCATGCTATGCTTGAAGGGAAGGTTATTGTCAGTAAGAAGATTGAAGAGTTGTGTATGAATGCATCTTCAAAGATTTTTGATTGAGGTGATAATATAGTGACTGGCACGCAGTTTGAGAAATCAGTAGAGTTACCTGTTATGTGTAGAGAAATTATGAATTACATTTTTATAGAGCTCATGTGCTTTGTTTTATTGGAGAGAGTGGTTGATTAGGATGGAGGGAGAGTATGCCAGTGAATCTGTAACCATTTTGATGAACTCACATGCCAATGTATGTACAGCTAAGCTACTTGGTTTTAGGATATTGAGATATATTTTTGTTGATGAGGAGGAATGGAGGGCTGGAAGGAAAAAGACGAGTCTTACTTTACTTGTCACGTAGAAATGAAGGCTGAAGAGGATTGTCTTTGCCTAGCGACAGAACTGTTGGAGTGAAATGGATATTAACTCATTCCCTCCAATGGAGCTCTGGAAGTTTGCACTGTAACTTCCAATGGGCAGAGTCTAAGCTTTTTGATATAATGAAATTATGCCTTCACATTTCAAAGAAATGTCCATCTCTCTGGAAGAATAGGAGTTAATAAAGAAGTATAAATGGCAAACTGCTCAGCACAAACTATAATTTTATAGGGGAAGTACTCTTTAGGTTCTAGGTCTTTAACTGGATTTTATAAGTCACAGTAAACACAGTAACTATTACGTTTCTAATATTTTGTTAAATGACATAACAACATCTCAGCAATTGATCAAATTACACATGTACTGTCAGCAGCATTTTGTTAATCCAGCTGCAAGCTTTCATATGATGTTAAGCAATTCTGTCTGCACTACTTGGTTGCCGAGATATTTAGAAAAATATGAAATTCAAGATAATATAAAAAATATTGTATGAACAGCAATTAATGTATCTTTACCTGCACTAGACAGGGGTCAAATATCAATACAGTTTTGTTTGCCATTGTGTAAGCTGTAAGATAAGATCTAGTAATACACTGTATGTAGCATGATTTTGGAATTATTAATGCAAATGTGAACAAGCAATATTTGATGTCTAGAGGGGTCAGTAGGATGTAACTGCAGAACCATTTGGTATCACCAAGCCATAATGTGTTAAACCGAGAAGCAATGCTAATACTAAGATTGATGGTTGGTGGGTTGGTGTGGAATTTTGACCATGGCAGGGAAGATTTTTTTGAAGAAGACTAGAACAGTTTTGGGTTGCACTGCTGTTCTTGTCTAAGCTCACTATAGTATCCCCAGGATTCATGAGCAACTGTGTAGGCTTTTTACAAAGCTTGCACAATGTTTATGTGTTAGTGTGATGAGCAGCGGCGTTTATCATATTTGCATGTTGGTCATCATGCCTATATGAATGCAAACACATTTCCATGATGGGTAACACTGTTGGTTGGCACAAAAACATGTGAGCAACGCGAGCACACACAGTAAACAAACAGGCTTGCCTATGAGCAAACCTGTTAAGCATGCTCAGTCAGACAGCATGAATAGATACATAGGGACAAATAATTCAAGCTGTAACAGGCAGGGAAAGTGTGCAGAGTGCAATGAAACATATGAAGACAGAAATAAGTAAGATGGGAAGGTAAATGGCAAGGGTGACCACAACAGATGTGTTACTGGTCAGGGTAAGTCTACTGAGGACAATATGCACAGAAATCACAGAGATGTAGGCAGAAATAAGTAAGAGGGGAGGTAAATGTTCAAACTGTAGTAAGATAAATGATTTAAAGGTGCTTATGTCTCAAACACAATTTTCTAATGATAAAATTATGCAATATGTATGTCATTATAATTAATGGTGGTCACACTTCTTGAGCAAATGTAGGTAAATAAAAATGGGCATAATATTATAGGATGTGACAGATACACAAAGTAACATTGTAACAGAGGGGATTAAATGAGATATAACATGCTGAGTTGAGACGACAGTTAACAAGAACAGTACATACACTAGGGGACATTTGCTTAGTGTGCATTTTGTCAATATAACATGTTGGAAAATAACAATGGCTCAAAAGCCACAATCTCTTTTGCAAGAATCTAACCCATAACATCAATGTTACCGCTGAGCTATGTTTTGACTGCGTGTGCCCAAAAATGGGCATAACACATGTACGAGGATCACCAACGGTATGCATCCCATATGTAGGTGTGTGTTGTGTGACAAATGTGGCAGCAAAGTGTGCCATACATAATACCCTTGCATGAGGCATTCCTGCCTGACACAGTTATCATGTGGACAGATAAGAACAAATGCTAACACCACACTATGATGTGATTTAATCCACAGAGCTGTGTATTGCTGGCATCTGCCACAGGAGATAGCAATGGATATGGTCACAAACAACTGAAATTAATGTGTGAATTAAGAAAGGATTCCTGATAATGAATGCCATGTCAGCATGTCAGACTGATGGCAATTAATTAGCTATGCTAATGTGTGCACAATTGTGATCAGTCCCGCATAACTGGTTCTTGGTCAAGGAATGTTTCTCTGTATTTTTGCACACATACATCCCAAGATCTGGATCACACTAGTGTACAATGCACTACTCAATATATGTGCCACAGTAGCACTGTCACCATGATATTGGCAGAACAAATGTCTACTGACATGAAATCTAAAGAACGTTCACATGTGTTCATGCAACATATCAAGGGATAATACTAATGTGATGTAATGGTGTGACATCAGTAAGTTCTCACAAAATGGTTCCCTATGCTAGAATTGAACATCAAGCTGTGCAACTCCTCCAATTAACAATATGACTATGAATCACATGCACCACAGTAGACCTGTTACCACAGGTGTTGATCTCCACCTGTGTGAAGTCATTAAATCAGATGTACTTTATTTTCCCATAATTTTTATCTGATAAAAATGGATGGAGGAGGGCCTATGCCACTCTATACATACACATTAGAACTGGGGGAGATTTCACTCCTGCAGAACAGTTAAGGGCACAAATGTTTACAGTTATTCAATGCTGGTTTATAACACTTGACTAAGCACTGAGCATGTGAACACACTAGTGGAATCACTGAATGAGCCATGGTGTAAGTGCATCACCAGTTATCATATGCGTGGTTATGTAAAAGCATTACATCATGTTTATGAATCAAGGAATATGTGTCCCTGCAATTAATTAGAAATAATTTTGCTGTATGTCAACACTGTCTGATTCTAGGTATACCCAAGCACAGCTGTGAGTTCCTGCTGTTGTTACTATGATGACAGAACAACAATTATATACAATGCGGATATATTCCTGTACTGGAACACATGCCTTACTTAGGCAGCCACATACATTACATCATCCCATGTCCTCAGTCCTGGTATGGAAGGGCAATCCAATCAAATGACAGCTTCAATACAGCATGTCAAAATGAAACTTAGACTAAACCCTTGTAAGAGGAAACAACATCTGCTCATGAGCACAGCACATGTGGGTGACAACACTGTTGACAACATGTATATTGAGTGTTATTTATTTGAACGATATACCTAACAGCACAAGCTAATGTAGTTTTGCTGAAGCACAAACGCCTATCAAGATTTATTCATTTATCTGATTTTATTTATTTGACATTTGTTCACTGGGCATATCTGACTGAGCAAGAGCCCTTTTTCAGCGAAGGCCTGGGGAGAAAAGCTCCACAAAAGCACACAAAAGGTTACAAAAATAGCATTAATGAGAACAATACAGAAAATCTAGAGTGTAGTATGCAAATTGGTTACAAAAATATTGTATCAGATGTGAATGCAGGCAAAAACAAAAAGGTTAGAAAAACGGCATTCATTTGAGGACAATATGGAAAGTACAAAGTGTAGTACTCAAGTTTGTTACAAAATGTTGTGTCTGATGCAAATGTAAGGAGCATGTTAAAAAAAAAAAAAAAAAAAGTTGCCTGAATTTTTACAAGTTTCTCAAGGTCAGGGTGGAAAGTGCCAGTATACAAGTTACATGAAGAAGTTGAAAGAGCAGTTAGAACAAGGTGAGTCAGGGGTTAGGGATTTGGTAAGTGAAAGGGTGCCAGTAGTAAAAACAGTTAAAGGCAGAAGGAGAAAAGGGAGAGTATGAATTAGGGGTGATGTTTAGGGAGGAACGTTTATCCTGGGGTTTTACAATGACATATCCAGACATGTAGTAGGTATTCTTTTAGAGCTTGTTTATATTCATGTGCATGAGGTATTTTTCTGATGGATAAGGGTAGTTTGTTCCAGGATAGGACAGGAGAGTAGCTATATAGATTTTGGTCTATTGATCTTTTGCACTTATATACTTCCAAGTGTTGTTGGTCAGAGGCCTGAGGGTTCTAGAGAGAGTATAAAGAAAGATGAGTGATTAGATGGCTGGGCAGCCAGAGAGCTTGCTGAGGATGGAATGAATGATAAGAAGTTGAGAGAGTAGAAGTTGGTGGGGGAACTCTAGCCAGTTTAAAAGTTTGAGTGAGTGGCAGTGATGGGAGTATGAGGTCTGGTTTGCTGTGAACTGAGCTGCTTTCTTGTAATTGGTTTTGAGTTTAGCTAGTAGGGAGAACTGTAGGTTAGTTAAGATTTGAGAGCAGAGGAGAAAGCTAAGGAGAAGGTAGGTATAGACAAGAGAGAGTCTAAACACCCTGGGAGAGCTAGAGGTTAGAGATAGCCAATTGATGTTGACATCTCCTAGCAGAGTGGTTTCATTGGGTATATTGTGTGTAAACCAGGAGAGAATGTATTCTAATATAGGAATATTGTCACTGGGGGGTATATATTTATTATAGCTATTGTTAGTGTTTTGTGATTATTACATTTGCAGTTTGCAGAATAGTTCAGGGTGAAACATAGGGGGTGAGTTTGATATAGGGTACAGGTTGAGGTGTTCAGAGCATATTATGACAGCTCCTCCTCTTAGGTTTGTCTAGGCGAATAAAATAAATGATGTTGTAGCCAGAGGATAGAAATTCTTTGTCTAAGATGTGAGATTTTAGCCAAGTTTCCGTGAGCGTTATGTCAGGAGAGTATTTGTCCATCCTAGCATGGCATTCACTGATTTTGTTAAGAATAAGAAGGTTAAATGCTTAGAGGGAGAGGTTGGATGAAGGGAGGCAAACTATGTGGACTGGTTATTAGAAGCAGGGTTGGAGAGGGGGCCTGAGTTGGGGTGTATGTCACCTGAAATGAGTGTGGCATTGTAGGGATAGAGTAAAGTAGGATGGGTGAGGAGATGGAAGTGATATTTATGTTTAGTTTTTAGGGAGAATGGGGGAATGTTTTGATTCTGAGTAGGAGCGAGTTGGTGGTAAGAAATAATGAGGGAGATATGGTGAATGAGTAATGGGTTTGTAGGTTGAAAGTATTGTGAGTGGAGGTTGGTGAAAGATGTAGAGGACTGACTGAAATATAATAAAAGGATAGGTAGGATAGGAAAAGAAGAAGACAACTTTATTTTACAACGGTGGCACATCACATTTCAGTAGATGATGTCAATATTGCTGTTAGAAAAATGTGTATTTGAATATATGAGAAATGCTAGTTTAAAAGCAAAGTAGTATATAATGCATTTTATTCTATTAATCATATAGCAAGAGAGGATTAATTCGTGTTTGAATGAAAGTAGTTTTGAAACTGCAGTGTGGCTTGAAGCAAGCTGACCTTCGACCCTAGCAGATGCTAGCTTAGCAAGTTTTAATGTTTATGCTTTTCACAAATGATTACCTGGTGGGTCAGGAAATTAAATGTGTGAAATAATGAAATCTTCTGCTCTTTCCTGCTGGGATGATTTGGCCTTGTATATGTATTACTGAGATAGCATGCAGCTGTGTGAGAAAGTGTAACAGAGAACAAAGATGTGTATTAAAAGACTGAATCTGCTATTGTATTCGAACTGATATGAAACCTTGAAGAAGTAACTTTACAGAAAGACATTATGTCTGACCAGGTGGATAGCAAGGCCGTATTGTTACCAGAGGAAAACTTTTTTTAAATATACAGCATCAGCAGTTTTTTATGAATAGAGGACTGTAAGCTAAAGTGATGTAGATGCCCTGTGACATACCACGTCAGTAAGGTGGGCACAGCTTGAATGTTAAACCTATATAAAATTGTGTGCTTCCTGTTTCATGTTAGACAAAATTCTGTACTTGTACGTTTTTTGCCTCCTGATGTACACTAGTAAACCTTTGAATCTGAACCTCCTGTGTATTGAATTCTTGATTTTATTTAACAGTTTGGTCCTTCTTAGCCGGAATTCCCTCGGACAGCTGCAGATCAGTGTCTACCGATGGTCAAATACTGCGCAGGAGAAGTTACCGAAACGGTTCTTCTTGGGTGAAAAGACCTCCGACTGAATTGTCGTTTAAAGAGGCTGGCCACTTTCTGATCTGTGGCCGAAGAGTGGATATTGGACGATTCAATACCGGAGGCTTAGGTAGGAAGAATTTGCCTTTTTTCTGTTTTAGATCTGGGCCTAGGTTACAGTATATTGTTGTCAAGATTTGTTTTGCAGATCAGGGACAAAAGGAAGTACTGTATATTTGGTCATAGATCAGGGTAACAGAATAAGGTAGGCAGTTATTCTAGATAAACTGTGAACAGGAATTGAGAATTTAATATCATGTGATAAACAGGGTTACGTAACATTTTCTTTGCCATGGGAAATCAGTGCACTAAAACATCGCGAGATCCGCCCCTAACTGAAGACGCAAAATACATGCAATTACAACGTTCCGATAACGTTAGGTATTATACGAGATGGGTTAACAAATATGAATTTGATGGTAAACTAGATAAAACTTCACTAGTTAAACTCCTTAAACAGCTTAAATCTGATGTGGGAGGTCAGGCAAAAAAGCAACGCCAATTAGGCATTCCTCAGGCACACAGGTGGATTGAGGAAGCAAATTGTAGAGAACAAAAGCTTAAAAATTCAAAAATATTATTTTTAGACAAAGAAGATAATAACTTGGTAGTAGCAACAGCTCCTCCTCCTCCTCCCTTGCCCCCTCCCTTACCCTTTTCAGGATATGAAGCGAGTGGACAGGCTGGTCCGCCTCCGCGTTATCCTGAAGTTTCAGCAAGACCACAACCATTTGTTAGAGATCCTATTGAAACTAGGTCCTGAACATGTAAAACACATAGGGACACAGAATCATATCAAATAGAGAGAAACTTACAGGATGAGAGTGAGGAAGAAATATGGCCACTTATAGAAGTTCCAAATCCTCCAGCAGGACAGGAAGGGCAAAACCCAACACTCTTAGTATATAGACCATGGACACTGGAGGATATCTGGAAAGCTACTGAGGGAATCCCCCATCCGAAAGTTAATTTTACAAAATTTTTAGAAGATTTACAAGGCATGAGATTGAGTTACCACTTGAATGGGGAAGAAGTAGAAAAAGTAGTAAGGCAAATTATAGGTCCAGATTGGCACATGATTTGTGGCACCTGGAATCCTCGTAATGCAGAGCTTAAACCACTCCCACATAGTGACGCAGAGTTAGACAACAGAGTGAAAGGTCTAACAGACCGAATTTCTGAGAAATGGAAACCTAGAGCAGACTGGACTTGCATTAATCAATGCATACAACAGGAAAATGAGACAATAGATGGGTATTATGCTAGATTATTAGAATGTTTTAATAATCATAGCCGTATGTCGGTTCCTGAGATCCAAACGAATGATTCCACGTATGAACAACAATTGAAAAATGCATTTTTGAAAGGTTGCATTGCACCTATTAGTAGCTTCATTACGAAGCATATGATAGACCATCGAACAGGGAGGCTGCAAGCCTTAATTGAATACGCTAGACATGCTGAAAGACATTTTAATAGTAAAAAGAAAAAGAAGGCGCAAGTCTTCACTGCTGAAGATGGAGCTGAAGTATTTGTGTTAGTCAGGTAAAAAGGGCAAGAAGAATGCCCAGGGAAACAAACAGTCTGACAAACGATCAGAAGATTTTGAAGAGAGGAAAAAGAGAGGTGAATGCTTCAAGTGCGGGAAAAAGGGACATCTAGCAAGGCATTGTAGGCAAAACAAAAAGGTAATTACAAAAGATAAGGGAGATGAGGACTGACTATATGATAGTGAAGATACATCATGTGAAAGTCAGAAATCATCAGGAAAAGTTAATAACCAGAAAACAAATGTAAATGTGATAGAAGGAGTAGAGGAAGTGCAAGTAGATATGGAGGATGAAGAAAGTGAAATTTTGGACTTAGCATTATTGAGCTTAGAGCTCTATTTAGCAGATACGAAACCGGAAGTTACACTCCTGGTGGAGGGAAGGGAAGTCAAATTCCTGTGTGACTCAGGAGCGTCACGGACTTTGATACACCCCTCCAAGTTACCAGAACATTCTGAATCACCTGATTATATACTAGTAAAAGCAGCAAATGGACAGCTATACAGGGAACCACTTTCCCATGATATAGCAATAACTGACCCTGTTTCAGGTATGACCCAGAGAAGTAAAATTGTTGTTTCTGCAAAGTGTCCAGTAAACCTATTAGGCAGGGACCTTATGCAGATATTTGGCATAGCAGTAGTTCCAACTGTACAAGGTATGGAGGCACAAAGACAAATGGATACCTTTGTAGTGCGGTCGAAGGGTGAAACTTTTTACTGGTACAGCCAGGACTTAGTCACGACTGGTCCAGGGGCAGTAACCAAGGAACTGATGAACATAGCCATCAGTAAAGCTCCCTCCCTCGACACTGATCGACAACATTTGTTACACTGTACTCTATACTACTGTACTACACCAGGACCTGATAGAGAGTATGAGCAAGAATTGTTCAGAAATCGTGCAACTAGCCTAGTACTGCGTACTTTGTACTGGGATACTGAGGGGAACAGTGTAGTTAGCTGTTCATTACCTCAAGAATTCCTTGCATTATACAGATCAAATCAACTACCACATGTCAGCTTGACAAAGAACAAAAGTGTAAAAATGGGCAGACTTAGGAGAAAAAGTAACAAGATGGGAGAAACAGACTGATTTAGAACTATCAGAACAAGGGATACAAAAACAAAAACTGAATTGGTTGACACAGACACATTCAGCTGTACACTTGCAATCTAGCGAGGACAACTGATTAGCATTTTTATTAGAAGAAGAAAAGGCCTTATGTGAAATTCCAACAACTCTTTGGTCAACAGGCAAGTCAGATGTAGGACTTATTCGAACAGCAGGACCAGTTATAATTGCCCCAAAGTCAGCTTTTAGACCACAGAAAAGACAATACCCTTTGAGAAAGGCTGCAGAAATAGGAATTAAGCCTATAATAGCAGCATTACTCAAAGAAGGAGTACTGGTAGAATCTCCTGATTAACCATGTAATACACCCCTATTTCCTGTCAAAAAAGCGAACGGGGAATGGCGGATGGTACAAGATTTACAAGCTGTAAATAATGCAGTAATACCTAGAGCACCTACGGTGCCAGACCCACATACTTTGTTAAATGATTTAGAACCACAACAGAAGTATTTCTCTGTGGTAGATATCAGCAATGCTTTCTTCTTGATACCTATACATCCTGATAGTCAATATTGGTTTGCATTTACATTTCAGGGTAAAAGGTATACATATACTCGACTACCACAGGGATATTGTGAGAGCCCAACACTATTTGCACAAGAAATGGCTAACAACCTGGCAGGGTTTAGCCCACTGGGAGGTAGTCAAATTCTACTTTATGTAGATGACATCTTGCTAGCAGCCCCCACCCAGCAACAATGCAGGGAGGATACTGTAGCGTTATTGAAATTTTTAGCAACACAAGGACACAAAGTAAACAAAAGTAAGTTACAACTTTGGAGGAAACAAGTTAGATACCTAGGATATGTCATACCCAATGAAGGCAGAATACTAGACGAGGAAAGAAAAACAGCAATCTTGCAAGCGCCAAAACCAACAACCAAGAAGGAAATTATGTCTTTCTTGGGTACAACTAATTTCTGTCGGGGCTGGATACCAAATTATGCTTTGGAATCTGCTCCACTGACTGACTTGATATATAAGACACCAATGGCAGCACAAGATATCTTACAATGGTCACCCGAAGCAGAAACGGCTTTCTGCAGGTTGAAGCAGTTGATAGCTTCTTCGTTAGTTTTAGGACTTCCGAACTATCACAAATGGTTCTTTCAGACCGTAGATTGTAAGCAAGGGTACATGACGTCAGTATTGATGCAACAACATGGGGATAAGCAATGCCCCATAGCTTACTATTCATCACAGTTAGACCCAGTGGTGCAATCTTTGCCTCACTGTGTACAAGCAGTAGTTGCAGCTGCAATGGCAGTACAGGCTTCGGCCTCAGTGGTGTTATTCCACCCCCTCACATTGAGAGTGCCTCATGCAGTTGCAATAATTTTACTGCAAGAAAAAGTGGCATACCTTTCTCCTGCTAGACATCTTTCATGTATGACTATACTGCTGAGCCAACCTCATATGACAATTGAATGATGTACGACATTAAATCCATCAACATTACTTCCAACTCCTGCGGATGGCACACCACACAGTTGCCTGCAAGAAATTGAACAGTTAGCTTTACCTAGACAAGATCTCACAGATATGCCCTTGGATAATGCCGAGGTGACATATTACGTGGACGGCTCATGCAGAAGGGGTCCTACAGGAAAGAATATAGTAGGGTATGCAGTAGTTACAGACACTGAAATTTTAGAAGCCCAGTCCTTACCACATAACTTATCTGCACAAGCAGCAGAATTGATAGCTTTGACACGGGCATGTACTTTAGCAAAAAACAAGTGTGTAAACATATATACTGATAGTCAGTATGCTTTTTCTACAGTACATGTATTTGCGCAACAATGGAAAAATAGAGGAATGATAACATCTAGTGGAAAACTTATTAATCATGCGCAATTTATTTTTGAGTTATTAGAATCTATTCAGTTACCTACCAAAGTAGCTATTTGTAAATGTGTAGCTCATACGAAACAACAGGATAAGATTTCGAAAGGCAATGCACGTGCTGATGCAGCTGCAAAGCAAGCAGCCTCAGACTCAGAAACTTTACTTTTGAATGAGGAATTACAACCCTCTGAGATTTTAGATTTAGACATGTTAAAAACAATGCAGATGCTTACTACAAAAGCAGAAAAACAAAAATGGGTAAAACGAGGTGCAATTCTTGAGAATGGACTGTACATTTCCAAAGAGAAAAAAACAATATTGCCGTCTAATTTACTTAGATACGCAGCTTTGTTGAGCCATGGGCAGTGCCATGTCTCAAAAGAGGGGATGGTACAGTTAGTAAACCGAATATTCCAAACATATGGATTCACAAATTATACACAAAAATTTTGTGCAGCTTGTCATACTTGTAACAAGCACCATGCACAAGGGGCATTTAAAACCAAGCAAGGAAGTTTTCCTATACCACCATACCCGTTCCATACTATTTATATGGATTTCATAGAATTGAATAAGTGTGAAGGGAAAAAGTTTTGTTTAGTTATTGTAGACATGTTTTCCAAATGGGTAGAAGCTTTTCCAACCAAAAACCCGGATGCAGCAACAGTGGCGAAAGCCCTGATAAAAGAGATAATCCCTAGATTTGACATTCCAGAAAGGATTTATAGTGACAACGGCACTCATTTCATAAACCAGACAATTCAACAACTTGGGAGATTTTTTGGTATCTCCTTAAAGAACCATTGTGCCTACCACCCACAGTCAGCAGGACTGGTGGAAAGGTACAATGGTACCCTCAAAAGTAAACTTAGGAAGCTAGTTGAGGAAACCCAAAAGAATTGGATACATTGTCTGCCTTTAGCACTGCTGAGTATGAGAACAGTTCCAAACGTAAAGGGTTTGACTCCCTTTGAAATGGTTTTTGGGAGAGCATATTATGTGCCTCAGTGGAAAGCTCTCATGCCTGCAGAGCAAGAGGCTGACAGTTCATTAGCTAGTTATATGAGGAAACTGTTAACAAATAAATATGTTTTGCAGTTTAACTCTTTTTCAGATAAGGAACAGACCAGACCGGTGGAAGCAGTCTTGGCCCCTGGGATGTTTGTGTGGCTGAAAGTGACAAAAAGGAAGAATTGGGCGAGTCCAAAGTGGGAAGGACCGTACCAGGTTCTGTTGGCAACGCCTACTGCAGTCAGAGTGGCCGAGAGGATGTCCTGGGTTCATTTGACACACTGCAAACCGGTAAAGAACTTTCAACTTGATAAAAACTTTGTGACAGATACACAACCAGACCAAGATGGCCAAAAACAAAGCGAATAGAAATTTAGATCAACCCCAGAGATGTTGCATAATCATTTTGTTGAGTATACACTTATTGACTGTAATTGTGACAATTTTCCTCTTGTTGTGGTTTATCCTACACACAACCACACAAGTGAAAGTGGGAAGGCGTGATGAAACGTCTATAGACTGGCATCCAAATTTTAACACATACCTAGCCATGAAACATGTATATGCAGAGACTATGAACATTTCAAATTGATGGGTTTGTACAGCTATACCAACAGCATATGGAGGACTGATCATGTCCGCTGTCCCTTTGGGGATAAATGAGACTTGGGAGAATTTACTCTTCGATACAGGAACTGTGAGATGACAGGACAAAATAGCTTTATTTTTTACCTGTCACACAAAAAGGAATTGTATGTTTTTATAAAAATGATACCCTCCAGGTGGGCTGGAGCAATTGTAATATAACCATATCTTACCGATGTTATATTAAGAATAGTAATGGCAATACTTTTTGCAATACTAATTATGACTCATATTTGAACTCATTGAAAACAACCATGAATGACATTTGCAAGAATCCAGTTCTGTTTAAACAATTGTCAGTTATAGATCAGAAAATGTTTCATGCAGGGCTAATGCGTATTAGTACTAAAGTAGAAAACTGTTATTTTATTTGTGGGAAAAAGGCATATAAATGGTTACCTGAGAATTGGTCCGGCAGTTGTTTTTTGGGTTATTTGGTTCTGGCAATAAGACATACTGCAGAATTACCTTTGGGTAAGATACGAAACATGAGAGAAGCAGCTCAAAAACCCGAAGGTCCAGTTGAAAAACCTGTGAATCCAGTTGGAAAGATCGAAGCTGGCTGGAAAGATCACAATTCCATGAAAGACAAAAGCAAATTGACTCATATGGACTTGAGTGACAGTGTTATATCTTGGGCAGGAATATTCCCAGCCTATGGAGCAGTCAATTTGATCTGAGAGCTGAGGAAGTTGTCGAAACTTCTCGAAGTAATGAGTAATGCAACTTTTTCTGCCCTAGAACTGGTGACTGATGAACTGAATGCAATGAGAACTGTTGTGCTACAAAATCGAATGGCTCTTGACTTCACCCCAGTGGTGAGAGGTGGTACGTGCGTGCTTATCAAAGAAGAATGCTGTGCGTATATACCAGATAACATGCATGAAATTAATAATCACCTAGAGGTAATTCAGCAAGTATCAGCCATGACTGAACCAGGCCCAAACCCACTGACAGACTTTTTCCAGAATCTATTTGGGGGGTGGGGTTCCATCCTAATGAATATTCTGATTGCCATTTGTGTGGGTATACTCCTAATAGGAGCATGTGTTTGCTGTGGAATTCCCTGCATGAAAAGATTAATCAAAGATTTTATTGATGTATCTGTTACTGAAACTTTGTACCAAGATATTGAGATTGAAAGATTGATCTCAGATGACATTTTTTCTGAAGTATAGATTGAATGACTCACCTAGCTGAAAATCCTAAGTGGAAAAGGTTAGGAGATGAAATGACACTATGCATACTTCAAAATAGAATAAAAAGTATTAATAGGGGGGGGGGGATGTTAGAAAAATGTGTATTTGAATATATGAGAAATGCTAGTTTAAAAGCAAAGTAGTATATAATGCATTTTATTCTATTAATCATATAGCAAGAGAGGATTAATTCATATTTGAATGTAAGTAGTTTTGAAACTGCAGTGTGGCTTGAAGCAAGCTGACCTTCGACCCTGGCAGATGCTAGCTTAGCAAGTTTTAATGTTTATGCTTTTCACAAATGATTATCTGGTGGGTCAGGAAATTAAATGTGTGAAATAATGAAATCTTCTGCTCTTTCCTGCTGGGATGATTTGGCCTTGTATATGTATTACTGAGATAGCATGCAGCTGTCTGAGAAAGTGTAACAGAGAACAACAATGTGTATTAAAAGACTGAATCTGCTATTGTATTCGAACTGATATGAAGCCTTGAAGAAGTAACTTTACAGAAAGACATTATGTCTGACCAGGTGGATAGCAAGGCCATATTGTTACCAGAGGAAAACTTTTTTTAAATATACAGCATCAGCAGTTTTTTATGAATAGAGGACTGTAAGCTAAAGTGATGTAGATGCCCTGTGACATATACCCAGTCAGTAAGGTGGGCACAGCTTGAATGTTAAACCTATATAAAATTGTGTGCTTCCTGTTTCATGTTAGACAAAATTCTGTACTTGTACATGTTTTGCCTCCTGGTGTACACTAGTAAACTTTTGAATCTGAACCTCCTGTGTATTGAATTCTTGATTTTATTTAACAATTGCGCATTACATTGATGTTTCCAGTAAAAAGTGGTCACACTCCACAAGCACACTGTATAAATATATATCATATATGTATTCATAGGATCATAGGAAGTTACTAGGCTAATGGATCTGATGCCGTTATAAGCCTAGCCAAGAGTTTAGCCCATGTTAGACAAGTCAGCACCCAAAGCCCCTGTCCAGCAGGGACACAGGTGGAATCCCAGGGGTGTATTTAATGTTTCCCATCCAGTTATCCAAGATGGGCTTAAAAAGGGATAATGAGGTACTCTTGTTGACATGGAGAGGAGTCTATTCCACAGATGGGGGAGTTTTTGGGACACATCTGTCCTGCAACAAATTCTATTGATATCACAGATCAGGGTTACTTGAGTGGAGCTTGACTTGAGGATATGCAGCAGTCCCATCAAGGTGAGGTCTGAGATTGCTTTGTATGCCAGACAGAGGTAATCTCTGAGGAGTCTGTATGAAACTGAGTAAAGGGACAGGGCTTTTAGGTTATCTGTGTAGGGTAGATGTTTGAGGCTCTGGATTCTCCTGGTGAGGAACCTCTGGTCTCTCCAGCTGCTGCATGTGCTTTGC
Source organism: Protopterus annectens (assembly GCF_019279795.1). Lineage (NCBI taxonomy): Eukaryota > Metazoa > Chordata > Ceratodontiformes > Protopteridae > Protopterus > Protopterus annectens. Next base: position 728,175,390 of record NC_056725.1, on the reverse strand, counting down.
GAGGTGCATGCTGAAGGGGACATTGTTCTCAATAATTAGGCTTATAAGGGGAGAATACAGGGATGTTATGACCTCTTTATCCCTGGATGAGATACCCTTACTTATGAGATGGGTCATGTAGAAAGCTTTCCGTACAACGGAAGTAACATGGTGGTTGAAAGTCAGGTTGCTATCAACCTGGGTGCCCAAATCCCTCACTACTGATTGCATACTTAGAACATTGTTATTAATGTGATAATATGTGGGGACATCACTCAGCCCAAAGAGGATGATGATGGCACCAGTCATTTGTTTGGGTGAGACCCTCTTGGAGGACATCCACATCACATGGAGAATTGATTACCACACCCAGCTTGCAGTCATCTGCAAACCTGGTCAGCCATAGCCCACTGGTTTTGGCCTGCACCTCAGAGAAGTATACCCAAATAACAGAGGCCCCAGGACCAATCCCTGGGGTATGCCACTCATTACAGGTCTCTTACTTGAGGTGGCTTCCCCTATTTTGATTAGGTGAGGTCTATCAGGGAGCCAGTTTGCTACCCATCTGATAACATACAGATTGATGCCTAGTTGAGAGAGTTTATCTATTATGCCTGAGTGGGGAATAGTGTCAAAGGCTTTGGCCAGGTCAAGGTAGGTGGTGTTCACCATCTTCCCCAAGTCCATGGTTTTGGTGACTGTCTCAAAGAAGTAAATGAGGTTTAACAGACATGACATCCCCTTGACAAAGTCAAACTGTGAGGGGTTGAGTGTTTGGAGGTTGCCAATGTCCATGTTAATAAGGTCCATGATCCATTCCATGGCCTTGCAGGTCAGGCTAGTTAGGCTGATGTGATGAGAACCAACTGGAAGCAGCCTCGCAATCGTGAGGTTTGAGGAAGGAAGAGTGAATGGCCAGCATTGGCTTAATTCATCATTTTTAAAATCAGAAGATACGTACTCATCCAACGAGGATGAGAATGACAAAAGGAATGATTTTCCTCCACTTCGGAGGGCTCAACAGGAAGAACAATTTCATTGGTCTTTTTGAGGTGGCCGTAGCAATCAATGGGAGACAGTTCAGGGGAGAAAACGTCAACAGGAATCTACAACCGCGCAGCAGAGAGAATATCGTCCACAACAGTATTACAAAAGAGGTAAATGGTGAACTGTTGCCTCTAAATGATTGTGACTCTTATATTATAAACTTATCGGGACAGAGTTTTAATGATTGTGAATATGCAGTTCTTAACTGTAGCTTAAAATTTGTACCCATGGTAATACAACGATTATATGAGTTAAAATGTGGTATTTACAGACTGCTGAGGAAACTTCATTTAAAAAGTTTTTTTAATAACAATCTATCTAGTAATGACTGCAATTTAAGTTATGATGTTAATGCAAGTGTTTCTACTGACAAAAGTTTTTATTTATGTCAGTCTGATGAAGAATTTAATGCATATTTTTTATTAAGTACAAGTCATGTTGAATAAAAAAGTGTATTTATACCACCATTTGGTCACAAAGGGGTACAACATTTTTTTACTATGTTAAATTTTGCTATTGAAAGGGAACGGTTTGATTTTAATAAACAGAAAAATAATATATGTTATAATTTGACCAAAAATGAATGGAAGTCACTGGTGTCATTAAGTTAAAGGAGGGACTTAATATTTAAACCTGCAGACAAGGGCAACAAATTAGTAGTGCTGCATCACTCACATTATTTCAGTATTTGTAATGAACACTTGAGTGATGATGATGTATATGTGAGAGTGGAACCTTCTGTATATTTAGTAGCCTTGAAGAAAAATAATGATTTACTAAATAAAGGTTTAAGGCTCTGTTATTTCTCGTATGAAGATTTAAAAAGTTTAATGTAGATGGGTGTAAAATGGCACACTTTTATTGTTTGCTAACAATACATAAAAACTTGATGAACCCACCGGGCCATCCTATAGTTTCAAGGAAGGAATATATTATATACAAAATTGAGACAGTTTTTAAATTTTTCTTTGTTACCCAAAGTACAAGTGTTGACCTCATATATAAAGGATGTTTTTGATTTTTGAAATAAGATTAGTGAAACGCAGTGGAACCAAATATGTATTGGGTAACCTTAGATGTAAAAAGCTTATATACTAGTATCCACCACAATTTTGGGATAAAGGCCCTTAGGGTTTTTTCTAGGCAATAGTCCAGTGACAGAATATGTTATAGAAGTGGCATATTTTTATTTAATCAAAAACTTTTTTGAATTTGATGGGGTGTTGTACCACCAAAAACATAACGGATCAATCAAGGCCCGGGTTAACATTGACCGCCACCAGTACTGTTGGCCAACAGGATGCTGGCAGAATTTGGGCTACTGTTGGCCGAAGGAGAAGAGGGGGAAGGCATGCCCGAAGGCAGGTAAAGGCTAGGACTGTGATAGTGAGGGTCGGAGCTTTGAATGTTGGCAGTATGATTGGTATAGGGAGAGAGCTAGTTGATATGATGGACCGAAGGAAGGTTTGGTATATTGTGTGTGCAAGAGATCAGATGGAAGGGGAGCAAGGCTAGGTGTATCGGAGGTGGATTCAAATTGTTTTATCATGGTGTGGATGGGAGGAGAAATGGCATATGGTTTATCCTGAATGAACAGTATGCTAAGAGTGTATTGGAGGTGAAAAGAGTGTCTGATAGAGTGATGTTTATGAAGCTGGAAATTGATAGTGTAATGATGAATGTTGTTAGTGCATATGCTCCACAAGTTGGATGTGCAATGGATGAGAAAGAAAAATTTTGGAGTGAGTTGGATGAAGTGGTAATAACTGTACCCAGGGGTTGACAGATTGGTGATTGGAGCAGATTTTAATAGGTATGTTGGTGAAGGAAACAGAGGGGATGAGGAAGTGATGGGTAGGTATGGTGTTAAGCAAAGGAATGCAGAAGGTCAGATGGTAGTGGATTTTGTGAAAAAGATGAACATGGCTGTGGTGAATACATGTTTTAACAAGAGGGAGGAGCATAGGGTGACGTACAAGAGTGGAGGAAGATGCACACAGGTGGATTATATCTTATGTAGAAGGGCCAATCTGAAGGAGATTGGAGACTGTAAAGTGGTGGCCGGAGAAAGTGTAGTTAGGCAGCATAGGATGGTGGTTTGTAGGATAACATTGGTGATCAAGAAGAGGAGGATGAGTCTGAGGGCACCACCAAGGATCAAATGGTGGAAATTGAAAAATGGTAATTGTGAGGTGGAGTTCAGGGAAGAGTTAAGACAGGCACTGGGTGGCAGTGAAGAGTTATTGAATAGCTGGGTAACTACAGCAGAGCTAGTAAGACAGATGGCTAGAAAGGTGCTTGGTGTGACATCTGGAAAGAGGAAGGAGGACAAGGAGACCTGGTGGTGGAATGAAGAAGTACAGGAGAGTATACAGAGAAAGAGGTTGGCAAAGAAGAAGTGGGATTGTCGGAGAGATGAAGAAAGTAGACAAGAGTATAAGGAGATGAGGTGTATGGCAAAGAGAGATGTGGAAAAGGCTAAGGATAAGGCGTATGAAGAGTTGTATGAAAGGTTTGACACTAAGGAGAGAGAAAAGGACCTGTACCGATTGGCTAGACACAGGAACCAAGCTAGTAAAGATGTGCAGCAGGTAAGGGTGATAAAGGATAATGAGGGAAATGTACTCACAAGTGAGGAGAGTGTGTTGAGCAGATGGAAAGAGTACTTTGAGGAGCTGATGAATGAAAAGAATGAGAGGGAGAGAAGGTGGGATGATGTGCGGATAGTGAATCATGAAGTGCAGTGGATTAGCAAGGAGGAAATAAGGATAGCTATGAACAGGATGAAGAATGGAAAGGCTGTTGGTACAGATGACATACCTGTGGAAGCATGGAGGTGTTTAGGTGAAATGGCAGTGGAGTTTTTAACTAGATTGTTTAATGAAATCTTGGAAATTGAGAGGATGCCTGAGGAATGGAGAAAGTGTTTTGGTACCGATTTTTAAAAATAAAGGTGATGTACAGAGCTGTAGTAATTACAGAGGGATTAAATTGATCAGTCACAGCATGAAGTTATGTGAAAGAGTAGTGGAAGCTAGGTTAAGAAGGGAGGTGATGATTAGTGATCAGCAGTATGGTTTCATGCCAGGAAAGAGCACTACAGAGTGTTGATGGAGAAGTATAGAGAAGGTCAGAAGGAGTTGCTTTGTGGACTTAGAGAAAGCATATGACAGGGTGCCTAGAGAGGAGTTGTGGTATTGTATAAGGAAGTCGGGAGTGTCAGAGAAGTATGTAAAAGTGGTACAGGATATGTACGAGGGTAGTGTGACAGCAGTGAGGTCTGCGGTGGGAGTGATGGATGCATTTAAGGTGGAGGTGGGATTACAGCAAGGATCAGTTCTGAGCCCTTTATTTGCAATGGTGATGGACAGGTTGACAGATGAGATCAGACAGGAGTCCCCGTGGACTATGATGTTTGCAGATGACATTGTGATATGTAATGAGAGTAGGGAACAGGTGGAGGAGACCCTGGAGTGGTGGAGATATGCTCTAGAGAGAAGAGGAATGAAGGTCAGCAGGACTAAGACAGAATATGTGTGTGAATGAGAGGGAGGATAGAGGAATGGTGAGGATACAGGGAGTAGAGGTGGTGAAGGTGGATGAGTTTAAATACTTGGGATCAACAGTTCAGAGTAATGGTGAGTGTGGAAGAGAGGTGAAGAAGAGAGTACAGGCAGGATGGAGTGGGTGGAGAAGAGTGTCAGGAGTGATTTGTGACTGAGTACCAGTAAGAGTAAAAGGTAAGGTCTACGAGATGGTAGTGAGACCAGCTATGTTATATGGGTTGGAGACAGTGGCATTGACAAAAAGGCAGGAGTCAGAGCTTGACGTGGCAGAGTTGAAGATAAGATTTGCACTGGGTGTGACGAGGATGGACAGGATTATGAATAAGTATATTAGAGGGTCAGCCCAGGTTGGAATGTTTAGCAACAAAGCCAGAGAGGCAAGATTATTTTGGTTTGGGCATGTGCTGAGGAGGGGCAAGATTAATTTGGTTTGGGCATGTGCTAAGGAGGGATGCAGAGTATATTGGGAAAAAAGATGCTAAGGATGAAGCTGCCAGGTAACAGGAAAAGAGAAAGGCCTAAGATAAGGTTTATGGATGGGGTGAGAGAGGACATGCAGGTGGTTGGTGTGACAGAGCAAGATGCAGAGGACAGGAAGAAATGGAAACAGCTGATCTTCTGTGGCAACCCCTAATGGGAACAACCAAAAGAAGAAGAAGAGTTGTACCATCAAAAACAGGGAACTGCGATGGGGGCAGCTTTTTCCCAGTCTTATGCAAATTTAAGAACGGGCTTATTTGAGGTTGAATATGCATACACGTCTAGATTTTTTCAACAGCATGTAAGGAAGTATTATAGGTACATTGATGACCTAATTTTACTATGTGATGGTGGTGAAGATAAGGTAAAACAATTTGTAGGCGAGTTACAACATAATAGTTTCCACTTAGAGTTTGATGGATTAAAGATAGGTAAGAAAGTTTCCTTTTTAGATGTGGTGGTGGATATTACTGATTCAAAAATTATACATAGGAAATTTGAAGGTGGAATTCAGTATTTAAGGGCACAGAGTTGCCATCCACCGCATAGACTTCAGGCTATACCATATTGAGAGTTTATATGCTTGCACAGATTGTGTAACAATGACTTAGATTTTATTGATGAAATGAGGAAAACTGTCTGTTTAGACATAAAGGATATAGTAACAAGTTGTTGGATAAATGTTGGGATAGGTTTATTGAGGAATATATAAATGGAGATGAGATCAAAATAAAGGAAGAGGGTTTAGATATAATAAATTGACCTTTAATAAGAATAAGAAGGAGGATATTTATTTTGTTATGACATAGTTGTTTTAGTCCGAAACTAGTCAACATGGTTAAATATAACTGGGGCTTTGTGACATCTTTGAAAGATTTCTCTCAATGGGTGAATGATGCTCAAAAATATCTTATAAAATAGGAAGAAGCATTAGGAGCTTTTTGGTTAGGAGTAAATTTGTTACCCCCCATTAATTATATTGATACCGAGGGCATAATCTATACCCTAAAGTGTCCTTGTAATAAATTTTATGTGGGGGAGAGTAGGAGGTCTTTTAAGGTGAGGCTAATGGAACATATACGAGACATTGCTAAAAACAAAAAAGAAAGTTCCATAGCAGAACATTTTAATAGAATGCATGGGGTGGGGGGGGAGTCTGCAGGTTTAAAATGTACTGTATTAGAGAAAGTGAATGATGTACAGCATGAAAATATAAATATTAAAAAATTAATTATTTAAGGAGTCTTTATATATTTTAAAGTATGATACTTTAGTCCTGAAAGGGTTAAACTTAGAATGTGATTGGCGTTTTTTTATCTGCTGATTTTATTGGATTGTTTAATTATCTATTTAAGTGTTAATATGTTTAATTAGTGTGTATATATAGGCAGGTGTTTTTTTAGAAATGCTCTATCCCTTGAACGCTTTGTGCCAAAACATTAGAGACAAAAGAATAAAGTGGTTTGGATACTGGCTGGTCGTTTTGTTATTTTCACTGTTCTTGTTTCAACAGTGAGTAGGTACTTAAGCCGATGGGTGTATAATTTCCCGGATCGGTAGACACTCCACCTTTGTGTAAAGGGATGACAGTGGCTGTCCTCCACTCAGCTGGGACAAAGCCAGTACTCAGGCTTTGGTTGAATACGGTGCATAATGGTGCTGCAAGTTCATGCCTGAGTTCATATAGGATACAGCCTGGGATGTTATTGGGTCCCATGGAGGCTGTATTTTTTGCCTTTGAGAGGGCATTGATGACCTGTTCCCTAGAGATAAGGGGTGGGGGTAGGCACTGGGGATATCTGATTTACTGAATGGGGGGACAGAGGGGTGAGGTTTTCACTGAATCTGTCACCCAGTAGATTGGCTATATCTACAGTATTTGTGTATGTGGTGTCCTTGACCACCAGTTCTGAACAGATCTGGGTGCTTCCTTTGAGATGGCGAACAAATGTGAAGAAGGCATTATGATTGTCTGTAGTAGATGTGGCCAATTTGGATTCAAAGTTGTCTTTGGAGGATTTCACTAGTGCTCTCATTTGCTTGTTCAGGCTAAGGAGAGATTGCTTCCAATTGGGCACCTGCTTCTTTTTGGTCCCCGACAGCAATTTTTTCTTTTTGTTATACAGTTTACGTATTGCAGATGTCCACCGGACAGGTTTATTCTTCCTTGCAGAGGATGATTTTGCCCTGTCAGGTATTCCTGATTCCATACACCTATACAAATGCACGTATAGCATTGCTGCCAGTTCCTACAGAGGGGGAGGGGGCTGAGAAGCTGTTTATACCATCCCTCAGGAGGCTGTAATCAGCTTTGGAGACATTTTTTTTTTGACCCTAGCTAGAAGGGGATCAGGGGAGATGGTGACTTTGAAAGTGACCACTTTATGGTCAGATCTTACCAGGGAAGATGATACTGTAGAGGTGCTGCAGTGGCTACTCACGGTTAATACCAAGTCCAAGATAGTATCACCGCTTGTGGGGTATCAACTAACTATTTCAAGGCATTTGCATTGATAAAATCGAGGAATCTCTGAGCAGTTTTTCCAGTCTAAGGTTGGGTAATTAAAGTTCCCTAGGATCCAGGTAAAGGGTTGAATCTTGATAGATTCAAATAGGTCCTGAGAGGTGGACTGGGCATCTTGAGTCACATTTGTGGGCCTGTAGTTAGCTATGATTTGAATAGGGGTCTTGTCAACAGTTAATTGCACCTGGAGTGTCTCCTGTGCATCATATTGTTTGACCAGACTGGAGGTGTGTGTGTCTTTAATATATATTGAAACTCCACCTCCTTTGGCTTTGCTGCCCACAGTTTGGGGTCTGAATGTATGACTGGATGAGTAACCAGGTAAGGCTGAGGTGCTCTCTGAACCAGGTTCCTGTGACTGCACAAATGTCCACATTTTCCTGGGTTAAAAATGCTTGCAATGAGGGCAGTTTCATGTTTAGACTCCTAGTGTTTAGCAGCATGACCTTTAATTTTCATTTTGTTGAAATTTGTACGTTGGTAGTATCAGTCTCATGACATTTCCTAAAAAAGGCACTATGGGGGAGGCAAGGGCCTTTGCCAGAAGCCTGAAACTCAAGTGAGACAGATGCAGACCATCTCTTGCAAAGCATCATGGTCTGTCGATCATATCTTCCCAGGCTGTCAGGTACTGGATCCCCCTGGAATGACACTAGAAACTAAGCCAATTGTTAAAGTCAATCATTTCCTCTTTGTATTGCAGCATCATTCTGGGTGATGGTAGAATGCTGCTTAAGGCTATGGACATACCTGCCTGGAACACACATTCAGTGAGGTCAATCATGTCTCACTTCATATAGTCCAGGAAGGTACGTCACAAGTCATTCACACCAACATGGACTATGACAGAGTCATAACAATACCTGTTGTTGAGAGACTTGAGTGCATGTGTGATATGGCAGATTCTGGCATGTGACAAACAACTAACCATGACTTTCTCCTTATCCAGCCTGGTGACAGGCACATCTGTGTGTCTCACAATGGAGTCTCCTATGACTAATATGTTGGATTTATGGTTAGCCTTAGTGGTTGCAAGACACTGGTGTGTGTACTATGCGTGGTATGTGGTGTAGGGAGTTGTAGAGTTCCTGTGTGTTTTTGCCTCTGTGGTCTCCTTTGTTTGGGCTTGTTTTTGTTGAGAAACTTCGCATATGTGGGTATGTGTTGTGTAGTTGTGGGTGGTGTTTGAGTTATACACAACACATACCCACATATCACATCACTTGCCCCACCTACACGCATTAACTCCATACTCCTATCTTACTACCACACCCCGCTCATCATATTCCCTTTCTAATTACCCTAACTCACTCTTTAACATCTTATTTCTGCTAGTTCCAACCTTCCTAACCCCACCCCACTACACACATAGCTTTAAACCTTAAACTTCTTTATCTTCTGCTACTCCTTAACATCCTTCTAATACACTATTCTTTAACTTCCTATGAACATCTTACCCTTAGCAGTTCTCCTAATTTAGCCACACACACAACCTCCATTCATCCTCTAGCTAAACAAACACACACTAACATCCTCTCATCCTCTCCCTACCTTCCCCCCCTATTCCACAAATTACACCACATCAGGTCTCCAACCTCGAAACGGTTCTATCTAGTACCCTCCAAAACCACAAAGACATTTTCAATCCCACAAACGCTTTTACTATTACATGGAGATATCCACCCCAACCCTGGACCCAATAATCCTCTCAACCATGACCTTTCTAACCATACTGCACACATCTCTAGCTCACCTTTCTATAATAACTCCCTGTCTATAGCACACCTTAATATTCATAGCATCAACAACAAAATCACACAACTCCATGCTATAATTGACTTCTATGCCTTTGATATCCTCTGTCTCTCTGAAACCTGGCTTAAACCAGGTACTAAAGACAACGAAATCACTCCACCTGGCTATAGCACCTTAAGGCAAGATCGTCCTAACAAAAAGGGAGGAGGAGTAGCTTTACTGTACAAATCCCAACTACAGGTGTCCTTAATGGACTCCCTACCTCCCTCCCTAGGTAATGCTGAAATACTCTGTACCAAACTCCAACTAAACAAAAACAAAGCCATCTACATAATATGTTCCTACATCCCTCCAGGCAATAACTTAAACACACTTGAAAATATTCTCAGTTGGGTCTCCTGCAACTTCCCTCAAGAAACTATAATCTTAGGTGACTTTAATATTGATTGGAACTCCTGCATCTCTCCCAAACCTACCACTCACCTCAACCTCTTTAACTTTCAACAAACTATTAACTCCCCAACTAGAATTGACAAAACAACCAATAAACAAGCAATCCTGGACTGGATATTGATTAACAATAATCCCCATTCTTATAAGACTGGAATACTCCCAGACAATATTAGTGACCATCTCCTTACCTATATCACTAAACAAAAGGATAATACTCTCAAGCAAACTATTTACCGTACTGTACGCAACAAAAAAAAATTTAACCTGACCTCTTTCCTTAATGACCTCAAGGTATGCAACTGGTCAACTCTAAAACACCTCCCACTTGACGAAGCAGTTGCCTATTTCAATAACACTTTCCTACAAATTCTTCAGCAGCATGCCCCTGCCCGATTAATTAGAATAAGCTCCAAAGCTGCCCCTTGGCTTTCCAAAACAACCAAACAAACTATGCTAGATAGAAATAAAATTTGGAATAAATGGAGAACCACTAAAAACCCTACTGATCTTCTACACTTCAAACACCTAAGAAATACTACAAAAAAACTCACCCATCTTGATAAAAAAAACTATTACCTTCAATATCAACAAAACCAAAATTACAACCCCAAAAAATTCTGGTCAGGAATCAATAAACTGCTACATCCAGGGAATACCAAAACACCCACACCTGCTACCTTAGCTCAAACTCCACCCGACATAATAGCCGATACCTTTAACAACTTCTTCTCTGAAACAGTCACCTCTCTAGCAAACACCATGACTCCCCCCCTTCCCCTCAAAACACCTCTCCTCAAAATAACACCCCCACTCTAAAATTTAGCACAGTCTCCACATCCCACATACGTAAGTTACTCTCTAAACTTAAACCTTGCACCCCTTCAGCCGACAAACTGCCAGCTGAATACCTACAACTAGCAGCATCAGAACTAGCTTACCCAGTCTCAATCTTAATCAACAGAACAATAACCGAATCTACTATCCCATCCTGCTGGAAAGTCTCCTATATTATTCCCCTCCATAAAGGAGGTAACTCTAATGAACTTTCTAACTACCGACCCATAGCCCTACTATCTCCTCTTTCTAAAATTATGGAACATTGTATTCACCATCAACTCCTAAACCATCTCTTGCAAAATAGCCTACTAGTAGACTCGCAACATGGTTTTAGACCGCACCATAGTACTTCCACCGCCCTTCTCTCCTTTACCGACATAATAAACAAAAATCGCAATAACAACCTTTTCTCCTCTGCCTTATTCCTAGACCTCTCAAAAGCCTTTGATATGGTTAACCATCAACTACTCCTAGATACTTTGACATCACTATCACTTGACTCTTCAGCAGTACAATGGTTTAACTCATATTTGAATGATAGAAAACAAGCTGTGCTCTGGGACAGCCATATATCCTCCCAGCTCCCAGTCACTATTGATGTTCCTCAAGGATCCATCTTAGGTCCCCTCCTCTTCTCTACATTTATAAATAACCTGGCTACTTCACTTCCAACATCCACTTGTATTCAGTATGCAGATGATTCAACTCTCATCTGTTCTGCTTCATCTTCTGGAGAACTCCACTCTTCCACCCAGAAAATCTTTACTGCAGCAGAAAAATGGTTCCAACATATCTGTCTCCTCCTTAATCCCAAAAAAAACAAATTACTACTCTTCACACCGACCCTTAAATCTGCCCCAATTTCATTTTCCATTATGTCTGGCAATGGCACTATCATCAATCCTGATTGTTCCACCAAACTCCTAGGCGTTACTATAGACAATCAACTGAGCTTTGACTGTCACATTGATCTAACCATCAAGGCTGTTAATAAAAAGATAGGTACCCTTTATAGACTCAAGCCCTTTCTTACTGCAGCTACCCGAGTGTCTCTAGCCCAAACTCATCTCCTATCTACACTACTATATGCCTCCCCCTCATTGATTAACATTTCAAAAGCTAACCACCAGAAACTAGCCACAGCCTACCATAGTATTGCCAGGTTTGCCACCGGTTCCCCATATCGAACTCACCATTGTCATAATCTCAAAAACCTTAACTGGCTAGAACTACAGAATCAAATTCTCCTACAGCAATTAGTCATCACTTATAAAATTCTCCATTACCCCTCTAATACACCCATACTTAATAACCTTATCACCCCATACAAAAATCTTACTTCCCTTCGCTCAGCCACCAAACTTCTAGTAGCTACACTCAAATCCTACAATAAAGCAGGTGACTCCTTATTTGCCAATACTGTTGGATCTCACTGGAATAAACTTCCCAATGAACTAACCACTTTAGGCTCATCCCACCTTTTTAAAAAACAAATAAGGAAACATTTGCAATCTCACTGGCTATGCCCCTGCTCAAATCCTGACTAAGCTTAAAAAACATTCACTCTCTCCCACACCCTACTTTGCTCTTCCACCTACCCTATTTAACTACTTCTATCCCTCCAAGAAGTAGACCTAGCAACCCACCAGCCTATTTATTACTCCTATCTTCCTCTTTTTATGTTACTCTCCTCTATCTCTGTAACCTGTCTTCTCTCCTTGTATCTTACCTAGTTCTTGATTTCCTGCATGCAAATCTCTATCCTAAAAGTAGTACTCATCTCTTTATGTCTGCTACTTACTGGCTAATACCTCTAATTTTTTTTTTTACAAACTCCCCACCTGCACCTTTTTTCTCCCTTCTTCTTCTTTTTTTAGCAGTCTTTCTATAGTAAATAATTTAAGTTATAATGCTTCCATACTACTGTTTATTTCTTGTTTAAATTGCCTTTGTATTACTATTTACTTGTTATTTGTTAGTCACTTAGTTTATTAGTGGAGCTTTTCTCCTCGGGCCTCTGCTGAAAATGGACATGCATCCAGCCAGACTAGCCCGGTCAACAAATGTAAAATAAAATAAATAAAATAAAAAATTATAGTGATCATGTTGACAACCTTCTCAGTGCTAGATATACTGGCTTATGAGGGAGAGAACATAGACTCTAGCTTCTTTATGTAATTGCATCTCTCACAAATTGTGTTCCTAAGTGGTAGTAGTAGATAGTTGTTCATGTAATGAGGCAGTTGCTACACTGTCTCAGGATGCTCATATCAACCAGGCTGGCAGGAAAAAAACATAGGAAATTGTCCGTCCATAATTGTCAGAATCTGAAGGAGAGAGGGCAGGGAGCACTAAGGGGTAGGCCTAAAGCCCAAGTGCTTAAACCAAAACTAAGAGTCTTAGAAAAATTTAAACAGGCTAAAAACAAGCAGTAATAAATGCAGCAGAAAAGATGCAACTGAACATTTTGCTTTTTCTGCTAGGTGGTCTCTAAAGTGAAGTAATAGAGTAGGAGGAAGAAACACAAATATTGTAAAACTGCTGAAGAAAGTGCTTTTTTTTTTTTAAATTAAAGTGGAAAGGGAGAAAGGAGCAACCGAAGATAATTCAAGGTTAAAAACTAAGGGGGTTGGCCTTCCAAAATGTTCTCTCTGTATTAGGTAGAATGAGCTAATGAGAATGGACTGGGAGGAGTGTCCTTTATCAGATTTACAGTAGGGGTGGGCAACTGCAAAGCCACCAAGTTTAACAACAAGACAACAATAGGAAGGGGGGTGGGAAATGCTACATCCACTAGCTACACTATTTTAGGCAGAAAACACTACAGAAGTGTTTTTATCACAGCAGAAAAACAGCAGTTAGACACTAAATGAAAGGTTTAAACATAAAAAGAAGCAAGCAGACTCTAGAGAATTTTTTTTTTAACTTAAAACAAATCAGCTATATGATACACTCCTTGGCAGGAAATCAGAACAAACATACTGATGCTTAACAAATGGAGAAAATTTCCAGTTAATACCTTTCACACAGGGAAACTAGCTAAAAAAGCTTTACAATCAGTGTAACAGTAACAAAAGTGATTTAACAGTCCCTGTAAGGCAGCTAATTCACATACTACAGAACAGATTAGTTTATAGCAATAAAATACAGTAAAATGTAGGTAGCAGACAATAATACGTGCAATAAATGGTTAGAATAAGCAATAGCTAGTAAAATAAGCCAGAAAACAGGATACATATTGTTATATATCACAGGTCAGAGCTGTGGTCAGTGCCCCTTCTCTGTTCAGCTCAATGTGAATAACCAGAAGTCCTCTCAAAGGTAGGGCTTAAATACCAGAAGGTACAAACCTGAAACAACTTTAAAAAAAGCTCAAAGAACGAATGAGTGCTTACTCCAGATGTTGGTATTAGCTTTCAGCAAAGTAATGACAGAATGAAAATGCCATCAGATGAAATTTATATCAATCAGTCTAATGAATAGTCAACAGTACAAAGAGGTAAGACAGAAGGGGTGAAAACAGAGAGAGAGATGAACAGAGACATATCAAAAGTCAGTGCTGTGGGTCATTAATGCACATCTTTACAATGTGTCCTCATTATTCATCTGTCATGCTCTGTATCACTAACAGATGGCTCTGTGGATCAGGAAGCTGTAGGACAGGCAAAACCTGATTAAGAAATGAGTAGAATAAGGGTGGTTTACTAAATCTTCCTTTTAGGCATGCATATGCTTGCAAATGTTTTTTTGCAACAGTACTCAAAATCTGTTCATTAAAGGTCATAACTGGATATTAAATTAAAATGTATGTCATGAAACATATAATAGAAGTATAACATCACAATAAGAAATAATGTGAAATAAATCTGGAATTGAACCTTTGATGCTATTGCCACAACACAATCTTCAGACAAATGATTTATGTCAACACTCCACAGACAAAGCAGTACTTTATTACATCTAGTAAAGAAGTGTCAGAGTAATTGTTGCCACATATCGCCGTTGTTCTACTTTTACTCTGCATTCTGAATCTAAACATGTTTAAGTATCTTTGGATAAAGATAACCAGAGTGCTGTGGGTGATGGCAACAACTGATCAGGTTTTGCCATGAGAAATGAGCAAGCATTCATCATCACTTGCTTTGGTGCATGATGTCACACTCCATGCAAATGTTGACAGCAAAAAGTGAACGCTTTCTTATAGTCCATTTTTATCCATGTGTGTTGAGTGAAATTCTATTTTTTTCTGACCAGATTAAATGTGTGAAAAATGAGTTTGATAGGCAAGTGGTGGAATGGGGGGCAAGCAGAGGGGAGGACACAGGGAAAGAATAGAGGAATTTGCTGGAAGGTAATGGGAGAGAAGTATAACTATCCACTTCTTTAAAACACAAATATAGATCTGTGGATGTATTTTGCTGAATTTGGAGCGTCACCACAGCAAAGTTAGGTGACAACAACAGAATAATGTTGTGAAGCCAATTGTACCAAATCAAGTCTGTCAAGAAGACACTGATGTGAAATGGAGGGCTATGTATGGGTCTTTATTTTTTTGTGGAACAGGTGTCCTTTTTTTGTTTTTGTTTTTTTCTTTTTCTTTTTGCATTTAGAGAGAGGAATGTGGGGGAAGGAGCTTAGGAATGTGAATGGTCAGGTAGGTAGGGCAGGTGATGGAGTAGGCACAGACATTTAGGTCAAACAAGACAGACAGAGATGGTGATGGACACAAAAGGTTGGGCGACGACATGATTAGGGATAGGTAGGGCACATTGGAGGAGCACCCATGTGAAGCTTGAGAACAGTGGGAATCTAGTCCTCACCCTCAGAACTATCATCGCTCTTACTTGTCTCATTTTCCTGTGTCAGTCCTTGACATGGCATCATCTCTCCAATATGCCAAAGCACAGTTTCTACCAGGCTGATTTGGACACCAACTGCACTTTCCATGATACCCTCCATCAGCCCTGTCAGCTCTTCAGGGGGTGACACAATCTTCACCTACACTACTACTACCACTCCAAATGGGTACCAGTGCACCAGCAGCCAGGACAGAGTTACCTAACACAGATTGAGAAGGTAGGACAAGATTGGGGAGGCAGCCCTGATAGGTTTGATTCCTGAGGTGCTGGATGTCAGTACTGCAACCTGTGGAGTGATGCCGGGCCAATCCACAGTGGTCAGTGTACCTGTCTGTGATGAAGTTCATATTTTGTATCCAGAAATGTATGGCAACAGGACATTTAAGCCATATGAATTATTCAAAAAATGAGAAAGCAAAGGTGGTGTGAGACAAAATGAGAGAGAAAATTAGGTCAATAGCGTGTTACATGACCATATAATTTCATTACATACACATTTATGATTATCCAGTCTATACATTTTTGGCACATCCAGGTATTCTGGGAAGGTCTTACTCTGGTCTATCATTAATCAAGAGCACTGCCATGATATCAGAAATACAAGTATTTATTTGACTATTTCCATATTGCATATAATTACCATAGTTATTATGCTTACAGTAAGTCCTGATTGCATACATACTCCTTGCCTCTCTGAGATGAGTTAACCTCTCTTGTTGCACCTCAATGGTCACTACAATGTTTTTAGCAGTTGCACAATAAAGAAGAGAAGAGAAGAGAAGAAAAGACATGGAAGCAAACTGAATCGCAGTCTTGGCTGAGTCGTGCATTCTACAAATGTAATGCTGATGGGTCAGTATACTTACCCAGCTGAGGGGTATCAGCAGTCCTAAACTCATTCTTCTATCAGCTAAGGAAGTCCTTCTTTTGCTGTTTCAGGTCACTATCGGGGTGATGGCAATTCTTCCCAGTGTATGGGATTCCAGTTGCACTGGAGACTGACTTGGCTATGCTGTACCAAGCCTCAATCTTATACTGAGGCACAGTATAGTCTACCTGCAGTTGCCTATGGCTATAGTGCTTCATAAGGAGTGGCACAAAAATCCTGGACTTCTCAACACCCCACCTCTGTACCCTAAATTTAGCTCCATCACCCACACCAGCCATGTCTGCAGAAGTCAAACAACAACTGTATGAATTGGTGCCAAATTCCAATCTCACATTTAATATCCAGTGCATAAAGACTTACAGTCATGCCAACTGAATTTGCAGTACCGAAAGCAGAGAGATCCATTGTCAGAAAATGAAGCAGAGATTTCAACAAACAGCAGTGAAGCCAGGTTATTATTTTTCTGTGCTACAGGAGAACTTCCTTGCAATCATGGTCAATATAGATATATTGCATTCAGTATGAGTGGAGATATACTCCAGATACACCATTATATGTGTAACTTTAAGAAGTCCTCTGAGATCATACCTCTCAGCTGTTCAACTTTTCAGAGAGTACCCAGATTTTTGCCTCATATTTTTCTGCTCATCATAAAATCTGTGGTTTTCTAACAATTCACTGAAGATAGATGTCACCAAATAATTACATAAATTTGAGTTTCAGACTTCATGTCCTTAAGAAAATGCACACTAACAATAATCGTGTTATGCTAGCAACTTTCTAAGTTTGTATGAGCAATGTTTAAAATATGTCCCTGTTTTTCGGCCTTTGGGAAAATTTCATTTCCATAGTATTCATTAGTGCAACCCCCCCCCCCCAATTATTTTAGGCTTTGTCCAGATTTCTTGGGCTAAGAGGTTGAGATGTATGTGGGAACTGCATAATCATGTAAGAGGCAGTATTACTGTTTGCAAACATATATCAAATGGATAGACTTTCATGAGTAACACAAGTTGGGGTATTATACATACTTACTTACCAACACATACTGTCCTAAACCCATAGTTGAAAGAACACAATAAGGCAGAGGACTCCACATAGAGCTAGTCAAGTCTTTTATTCAATAAAATCAGAAATAAAACCTTGTATAAGCACTTTCTGGCTACATGCCCTTCATCAGATAACAAAAAACATCACAAAAGACCATTTTTAAAATGCAGAGCAACCAATCCGCTTTCAATATTTTACCCTCCTTTTCTTAAGGATAGGTTTTAAAGGTACAACAGCATTAATACCTGGTGGCTTATCCGCCCCAAGTCTTATAATCCATCTAGTTTCTGCACATTCCATATCATTGAACAAATCACCTCCGCTAACATTGGGAGTAATCATTTGTATTGCCATAAACAGAAATGTATGATTCAAATTCACTCTTCATGTTGAGCTAGTGCATTATGTTCATTGGAATGCTTAATATCTGATATATGTTGGAATATCCTTGTCTTAAACATTGTATTGGTCTTGCCCACATAATATGATTCACAATTCTGACACACGGCTATATACACTAAATTCTTTGTTCTACAATCTGCGTATCCGTTAAATGTGTATTGTCTACCTGTCATCGGATATATAAATGTATGTTCTTGTAGAATATATCGACATGCTCTACACTGGTGACATGGATATGTACCTATCTTCCTTGTAAGTAAATTACCCTTTATATAATGCTTACGTTCTTTACAAAGTATATCTTTCAAGTTCTTATTTTTCCTAAACACAAAATTTGGTGTAACATCTAAGATCTCCTTCAACTTCGAATCCATGTGTAGCACCTGCCAATGATGTTTAATAATTTTGCAAATGTTACCCACATCACTGCTGTATGTGAGTACCATATTAGTTCTGCCTTTACCTTCAAAAGATATCCCCTGTTGTTCATTATTCGTAGTGTTTCCACCCACTCTATTGAGCCAAGGTCTGGCGATGTTATTATGTTTGATCTTATTACTTCTTATTAAGGATTCTAGCCTATCACGCTTATAGCCCCTCAGCATTAAATTATTTTGAAGGTTGTGCACCTCTTCATGAAATTTAGCATCCTCACTACATAGTCTTGAAATCCTACATACTTGCCCTTTGACTATATTGTCAAAGGTATGACGTGGGTGCATACTATCAAAAGGTAGCAAACTGTTACGCCAACAGGTTTTTCTATATAATGACATCATCAGGCCACCTCCATTTTGGCTAGTTAGGCGTACATCTAAAAAGTCTATAGTTAATTCAGAATAATTGACAGAGAACCTGAAAAATTCAGAACTCCCTTCTAAATAAGCTATAAAAGCTTTCAATTCTTGTTCTGTACCATCCCATAAAAAGAAAATATCATCAACAAAACGTACGTAAAAACGTAAATTATTAGTCCATGCATGTGTAACTTCAAATATGGTGTTGTCCTCCCAATATGCCAACACTAGGTTGGCATATGAGTTCGCACAGAGTGTGCCCATGGCTACACCCTGTTGTTGTCTATAATAATCTCCCTGACAAGTAAAAATGTTATATTCCAGGACAATATTCAAAAGCTTGCTGATTCTTTGAATAGTGTCCATATAGGCTAGAATCCTTAATAAGAAGTAATAAGACAGCCCAAGGAAATTTGCTTGGCATGTCTACTTTGAATTTTTGCATATTTGCTGATAATACCATCATCCAGTAGTCAGTTACATAACCACAGTCCTTATCATAGAACTGTTAACAGAATGGATGTAATGCTAATGTAGTACACATTTTCTGTTTGATTGTTTGTTTTGGGGGAGGGCTCCATTAACTTGTGTGTAGTCCTGAAAAAGCATTGTGTGTTCATTTTGAGTTGACAATGGGTGCACAGATTTAATTCTAGGTGAATAATATCTCTATGTGCTACAAATGTTTTTGTCTTTTTTCTGTTTCATGTCATACAGGATTATGGCACCCAGATCATCTGTTCCATGCAAACTATGATTCAGTTATGCAGATAAAGAGGACATTATTAAAGCCTTACACCACCATGGGTCCTTCCTGCATGACAGAGGTAGAGGTGATATGTCTGCCAGAAAAAGCATATGGCAACAGGTGGTTTCTGACATAAATGCAGTGGGCAGCCATGCCAGACGCTATAATCAGGTGTGGTACTGTGCCCCTGATATGATTAGAGTGGCCTGCAAGAGAATCCATGCACCCATGAGGAGGGTTATTACATTTATGGTTTTGTGGCTTAAGACTTACCAAAGGGCTGCTCTTTGTTTTGCTGCCCATCTTTTTAGAAGTTATGACGACTGGCCCCAGTTTGCTATGCCATCCCCATGCTAGATATACCCATCATCCCTATATCAATCTAGATGTACAAAAGTTAAATTTAAAGTATAAAACATGTTTACTGCAAGAAAATAACTCAGTAACTTAAATATTAAAACAAATCTTGAGTCCTAGCTTTTCTAACTTGAAAATAGTATTTATATGTACATCTGTTAAAGACTGATTTAGTGAATCACAAGACTCAGTTTTCAGCACTCCCTAATACTGCTGCATTGGTGACATCATACCTGAATCCTCTGTTTATAATTGTTATTATTGCATAAGGTCCAATAGACAAATAGGGCACATTTTCTCAGGCACACTGTTTCATGCAGTGTTGTATTATTTAAGTAAGCAAATCAAACAAGAGGTATATTACATCAAGGTATAACTTTTCTTCCCTTTTTATTCCCAGTAGAGCCCACAGAGAGTACAGAATAAGCATTTTCTTAAATGCTTAATTGTTTTTTGCTTTCACATCCAAAATTCAAGTATATTCTTCATGGATAAGAGTCAGTGTTTCTACATGTATTTTCCTTTTACCCAAATGTCACCATTAGAAGTACCACTGTTATATTGTTTCATTATTTTACAATTGTACACATATATTCAATATAAGCAAACAAATATTTCTGGGCTGCAGAAAATGCTAGACCTTCAGCCAAAGAGCAGATATAGCCATACAATTTGGTAAGGTTGAGGATCCATGACCTTTACCACAGGGCATTTTCAGGATGGTAACTTTTTGGCAGAAACATGCCTACATAGCCATCAAGAAGACTATTGAATACAATTGGATCAACATCCTCAGATTTAATGGTTTATACAGTCGATCAGAAGAACTAAATGCAATTAACATACCTAATTATAATACTTATGCAAATATGATTCCAAAGACAGTTGTTAAAGTGATTGCATATGAATAACCATTTTCTTTTTATGAAAAGTAAATATTTTGGCAGGAATGTTTAAAGTCTGGAAATTTAAAAGACTTGGAGTGATGGCATCACTTGGCAGATCACAGAGCATTTTCCTGTTAGATTTCACTTCTAAATATCAATTAATCAGAAATACCAGACATACATATTCCTAGGTCCTCCATTAGAGCATAATTTGTTGATGCATATTTTAACAGGTTAACTGCTATTTTGTAAAAGGCATGAGTAGCAAAATGGAACCAGACATGTGACTAGGTATCATGTGACTTATACATTGACAAATCATGTACCCTTTAGCTATAAACAGGTACCTTACTTGTCTATACTTTGATTTATATCCCTACTAGACATTGTAATCCTGATTTTGGTCGGTGTACTACTGCTTATTAACTTTCTACATTTAAACATAGTCGTGCTATGCATATACATACATACATACATACATACATGCTCTGGATCTCATGCCTTCCTGTCTCTGATCTGGTTGCATTTTTACCATTGTCACCTTTCATTGGAAAACAGGCAAAACATACATGTCAGTGTCTGAACAGTTAACCTAGTAAAAGTTAACTGCATGCTCATGGAAAATCCAGCAAAAATCTTTAAAAACAAATCCACATGGACATGCCACATACTGGCATTACGTTTCTAGCCTATTTCAGCAGGTCCACATTAATTGATCGAACAACATTATCGAGACCAAGTGATCGACAATGAAATTTATTGACTGTTTTGACTGAGATTGCAATACAGTGAAATCAGAGAATGTACACTATTTCCTACTGTTGTGCAGTGTTGGAGTTGGTACATACACTTAGCAGGGTGTATACTAGGTGCAGGAGGATCCCCCCCCCAACAAAGCATTATTTGTTTTGTTTGTTGGTGTTATTTGTCTTGTTTTCTTTGCTTGATAAACTGAATAGTCAATCATGTGGTCTCAGTCATGTAGGTTTCGACAATGTCATTCATTGATCAACCAAAATAGATCCTCCTTAGCATCTTGGAATAGGCTTTTAGGGTTTTAGGCCAATCAAGTTTCATTGCTAATCCATGGTACATTCACTGCTGCAGACTGATGGCCTACAGCTGTGATTTCAATGGGTAACAGTGCCTGTGTGTACATGTTATAAAACTTAGTTGACTCATAATGTTAATCTTATCTGCTGAATAGAACAAGTATTTGAATTTTACAAGTAAACTTGTTTTAATGGGGGATCCTTTTTTCTCTCACTTCCCAATTATCCCCTCCCATTTCCCACTGTAATTTGTGTAAAGTACTAGTGTTTTAAAATGTGTTTCAGTATTAAAAGGAAAATTCTATATCACAATACTTTCAGGCACATTGAAACATGCTCTACATGCATTTAGGCTCTCCTGTAAATATTATATTTCAGAAACACTATTAAAATGTTAAGAGACACTTCCAGGGCATGTGTATCAAATAAGGAAATGAGACCCTTCTTAGTCAGTAAATAGTCGATTAAAAATATCTCAGGAAGGATGTGTCAAGTCAGAGTCCTGTGCTGTAGATTTGTTTGTATCACACTGAAAGAATGGGAAATAAATAGGAGTCTCTTGGCTAAAAAGACTAAGAGCTGTTTTTTATTCTTTACCTCTTTGGCCCCACATGACCTGAATGAACTTTGGGAGGGAGCATTTTATAAAGAGAAAAATAAACAAAAATGTAGATTCAATTCCTGTTGATAACCTTATGAAGAAGTTTAAGAAATACAACACAGCAGACAACTTTTCTGGAAGTACGAGACTTGGAGATGAGAAGTATATAAAATTATCAAGGAGAGGATGTGTATCAAGTAAATTATATCATTATTTGTTAATAGTCATAATGATGCATAAATAGAATAGGATGCATTTACTAGAGGAAGTCCGCCCAAGTTAACCTGAATAACTTTAATGTTAGCTTGCATAACGCTTGTCTGACTCATGTTAGGATGGACAGCTTGGGCAAATGATTAATTCCCGCTATTATTAATAAATACTTAAAAGAACATAGTGTGAACCAAAATCCTGTTGACAGGTCAATAGGTTTTGAGATGTTACAAAGACTTTGAGACTTTTTTCTGTAGAAACAGTAAAACTGCACTACCTTCCATTTTGTAGGCTTTTTTGAGCTAACAAGTGAACTATTCTCTGTTACAGCTTCATTTATTGAAAACATGTAGTATAACAAGCCCATTAAAACCCTTTCCTCTGTCCACACTCTGCTAGTTTGATTTGTGTCTGTGGAAGGAAAGGCTTTTTTCATTTTCTCTGATGAGACTGGCACAGAGACTTTGGGAAATGGGAATAGAGTGGAGGGGTGCATTTCCTTTGTTCAAAAAGGAAAAGCCTGAATGGTTTTATTTTAGCGGTTTGATTGGGATAGTGGACACCTACCAGCACTTCTTGATGGGGTGCTGACTAGAGGAAACTTGGACAGCCACACAATCATTCTGAAGGTATCTGGTCTTGACTAGATTTGCAGCTCTGTACTACATATTTGGAAATGTCATTTTCAGTAATAAAATTACAGTTATGGTTTACAGTTTGACTTCACTTTTCTAGTGAGTATCTACCAGTATTAATTTAATGATCTATGGTAGCTGATGTCTGGACAGTCAATCCTCCAGTCATAATAAGGGCAGAATGGGTTCAAGTAAGCGATGGAAAACTGCAGTAGTTGGATGTATGTATAACAATCCTTTCCTATATATGCATACATTGTTTGTTTCTGCTTTTTCTTTTTATAGCTACACCCCCCACACACACGCATTTCTACATCACTGCATTTCTGCATTTGAATTTCATTTTGCTTAAATGGTAATTCCAGTTCTTACATTTCCATATTGTTTAATGTGGGTTTCAACAAAATGAGACATGCCTGTCCTATTTAGTGTTCTTGTCAAAAATGTTAATGTTGTTAATGAGTCCAGCAGTTGCTGAAAATTTACAGGATCACATCATTTTCCATGACAGAACTTCATAATGACATATGTGAAACTTCGTAGTTCATGTATTGATGAAATAACTGATAATTCACAAAGCAGGCATTCCTCAGAAGGCAGGCCGCATATATGGAATAAGAATGTTAAGGTATGTCAAGTTATGACACTTTCCTGAGTCTCATAGAAGTGAAAAGAAGATGCATGTGCTTGTCTCTGCTCTTAATCATGCATTTAGGAAAAGTGAAAAAAACAGTCTGTTCTCTGGCTATGATTGAGTGTGTGTGTGCGTGCGCGTGTGTGTGTACATAACACAAGGAGGTTCAGTGACATAATAATGAGAGAATTGCAAGAAATTGCCACAGATAATTTTATTTATTAAAAGAAACTAACAGAATTGCTTTCTTTATTACTGGGACCTGGACACTGGTAGCATTAACATCTAACAACATTATTTAAGGTATTGTTAACATGGTAGATTGTGCATATTCCTGGGATTATTCTTATGGAATCTTTACTTACTGTTTTTTCAGACATTTGACAGGATAAATATGGAAGAATTTTTAAGGCTTATATAACACAACATTTGTACACTTTACAAAAGATGGCTTTCTTCATTTTAGAGAGACATGCTCTATAGTAGATATAGCTATGCAAATGTATATGTGTATGTATATGTGTATATATATGCTTGTGTGTGTGTCTGTGCATATTTTTTATATATATATATATATATATATATATACACACACACACACACACACACACACACACACACACACACACACACACACACACACAGAGTGCTTTTTATAATCTTTGGTCCACAAAACATATGGTTGACAGATGTGCAAATCAACAATCCCTGGGGTTGGAGAATGTACCCCTCCCCTAGGTATTTAGAAGGGTGTGTGTGTGGACGGTAGACCCTACATAGGGGATGCAGTAGATTTGTATTGCATGGTCCAAAGATCTGCTTTGGAGCATTTGCATTAGGGTAGCGATCATGTTTTGACCCTTTGCAGTGATGTTTTTAGTGTTGATCTACTTAAGTTTAGACTGACATGGTTTGCCATTAAAATTTCGAAGGCTCATGTTGGAAGATTGTGTGGTCAAAACTAAGTTTTCAGTTTCACAATGCTGAACTGGAGTAATATGAAATTATAATAGCAAAAGTAAAGCTTGATTCGTTATTATGAGTTTGGTATTCTGAATGGAGATCGCGGTACAGTGAGGATTGGGGAATTTACCCATTTACTCACTGTAGTGCGATATTGGAGTTGGTATATATAATTTGCAGGGGGTGTGGGGGGGTGCAAGGGGGGCTTGCCCCCCCTGCTAAAATATAAAAGAACATATGGACTATCGAAACCGGAAGACTGGTATGTCGAATGTCATTCATTGTGTTACTGACATTCGACATTTAGGCTAAATGTTGTTTTGATTTTCTGAATTTTATTTTATTCTTTTGATCACAAATTGTTTTGCCTTTGAAATTTTGATGGTAAACCTATATTTATTTATACACGTGTGTCTGTGTGCGTGTGTGTGTTTGTGTGTGTATATGTATGTGTGTATATATATATATATATATATATATATATATATATATATATATATACATATACATATATATATATATATATATATATATATATATATATATATAGGTATACTTTAAAATATTGAATTACCATTACATCAACTTGCAGAACATCAAGAAGAAAACCACAAAACTTGACATTAACAAATGTTCACATCATGGTAAGTTTTCACCGCGAAAGGAGGTATTTGGCCAACATGGTGAACTTTGCCCTTTCCTCAATTGTAATGTAATCTCAGAGTTGGTATATTTAGTTGGGGAGACTTGGATGGGTTTTATTTGCTTTGGTTTGTTTTTTTTTTTTTAGTTACAATTGGCCAAGTGTTTACTTATGTAGTGAAAATTTACGCTGTTGTAAACGTTCATTAATATAAAGTTTTGTGGTTCTCATCTCAATGTTCTGGAAGTCAACATTATAGTAATTCTGTTTTAAAGTAGATCCATATATATATATATATATATATATATATATATATATATATATATATATATATATATAGGTCTACTTCAGAATGTCGACTGTTCAGAATGCTGACTTTCATTTGGCCGACACCATATGATCGACATTCCGAAAGACCAACATCCTGAAATAGCACCATTTACCTACCTGTAAACACAGTAAAACCGTGCTATGCAGAGGGGCAAGCCCCCCCTGCACCCCCTGCTACTTAAATAGTCTCACTCTGAGATCACACTACAGTGCAGGAAAGGTGAATCTCCCAGTCCCATTAAAGATAGTAATCAGACATATTCATAAGCGGTTTTAACAATAATCTATTTACCAGTTTAAAGGATGAAAAGAGTACTTCCAACAGGTTTTGAATGAAGAAAACCCCACAGAAGTTATACTACCCCAGACACAGCCACCAATGAAAGTAGAACACACAGAAGAAAAAATAAGAAAAGCAAACGTAGTCAAGAAGTTGGCTGAGTTAGGGGTGGAATGGCTTCTGTGGTTTCTCAGCATAGTTTGGAGGGAATGGACCATCAGAGATGATTGGAGAATAAATATTCTAGTGTCAGTGTGCACAAGAATAAAACAGACATACATAAGAGTGAGCAATATATTGGAATCAAACTCATGTACCCTGCATTAAAGTGGTGGAGAGGGAGAATGATAAACAAATACAGAGAGCAGTAGAATGTAAGATGGGAGATGAGCAGTTTGGACTCAGCTCTGGATGCAACACAATTGACCCAATGTTTACAGTGAGACAGATAATGGAGAAAAAAATGGAGAGGAGACGAGATTCCACATAGGCATTCCGAGACTTGAAGAAGGCATATGTCAAGTCCCAAGAAAGCCGAATGAAGCAATCCTGTCATGCTCTGTAGTTTTCAAAATATCTGACACAAGCAGTGTTCAGGCGCACAGATGGGTTCCCATTGGGAGTGAGTAGGCATCATGTTTCAGCTTTGGATTCAGTGCTGTTCATACTGATGATGGACTACATTAGCAGTTAAATCAGAGGGGACAGGTTAAAAAGGATGCTGTATGCAGATGATGTGTCACTACAAGCAGACTTACAACAGGAACTTCAGCAAATAACAGTGGAATAGAATCAGTGGCACTTGGTGACTACAAAGCAATGTGTGTGTTGCAGGACACAACTGAATGGGTGGAGTTCTATTATAGTAGATCAATGACCATTAAATGTGATCAAACAACAGACGGTGTCATTCACTATCTTCTACACTCTTAGTATGCACCTGCTCGTTATAGCCACTTTACTTAATATGTACACCTCAGTTATCTAATTGCAGTCAGCAAGGCCTGCCTTATGTGAGGTGGAGTAGACAAAGGTGCTGCACATAGGACCCCTGCACCTCAACAGTGGCTCTTAGTTGTTTCACTCCCCATTTTGGCCCCATGCCATCCAGATAGATTACTTTTCTTGTTTTTTCACACTTTTACTCTTTAGGTCATCCCCATGCATTTAAACACAACATAACAGGCTATGACTCCACCACAGTAAGTTTAGAAAGTGACTGAATTAAGTTGTGGGCTTGGGACCAATGTGCCAGCAAATAAGTCACATGTTTATGTATGATCTGATGTGCATTTTACAGAATTTGAGAATATCTCATTTTGATTTGTGTCTAAAGCTTACTGTTCATAGTTAACAAATAGCATTTCCCCATAACTTGAGAAGGCAAATTCTTGCAAGGATACATTAATTTTATCTGTGAATAGAGCCTACCTTCAGACTCCTCTATTAAAAACAAACAAACAAAAAATAGTTATCTTCTATGTATCCCTGTTGTTAGATTAGGATAAATTAAAATCAGAAATGGGGAGAAAGTAAAAGCAGAAATGACCAGAGGAATATGTTATATGGCTTAGAATCTGGGATATGATCCAAAGCACATAGGTAAAACCTGCACACATACAGGAAGTACATGCAGACTCCACACACAAGGCATCACAGCCAAAACCTCAGAGAACCAAGTGGTGTTAGATGGCAGAACTACACAACACTCTGTCAATACTCATTATCTATCATACACATCCTGCCCAGACATTACAGACAGCACAACTTAAGTACAATGCTGATGCTTGAATGCGATGGAAAGTAAAAGAAAAAAAATGTAAACTTGTTACTTTTAGATGTAGTGCAACCCCTTCATCACGCTTACACAGATATTTTTCATCAAACACTGTGCGCCTCAGATATTTGATTGTGCTAAAAATGCACGCAGTAAAGCATTCAAGCTGGCTTCACAAAAATGCACACTACCTCTAA
This sequence comes from Protopterus annectens, assembly GCF_019279795.1. Taxonomy (NCBI): domain Eukaryota; kingdom Metazoa; phylum Chordata; order Ceratodontiformes; family Protopteridae; genus Protopterus; species Protopterus annectens. Next base: position 728,147,435 of record NC_056725.1, on the reverse strand, counting down.
TAATCCAGAAAATGACCGACTAAAATGAACAAATGACAGCAGTACTAATGACTTTCAGTCACGGACAGTGCTTGTATCCAACAATCACAGCCATCATTACTGATGTAATCCTCAGATGTTTGATTGTAATCAGTTGAATTAGTAGGTCTATAAATAACTGCCACACAAAACTTTATGTTCTCTAGTCACTGCTGTCAAAATAAAATGTTTGACAGACTGCAGTCAAAAGCCTCACAACATCTTAACTCAGGAATCACAGAGAAATCTTAAAACCAAATAAAGGACAAATGACGAAAATCAGAGACAGATATTGCCTTTAAATACTTAGAAAGTTGCTAGAATAATAAACTTGTATTAGCATATTTTTTTTTAAGTCTGTCATTAATTAGTAAATGCAGTCCTCACTGATTTACCAAAGCAGCAGTGGTGTAACATCATTTTTGTAGTAGGGTAAGCTGGCTGAGCTGTGCACCTAATACTTTCAGGTGCACACACACACACACAGAAAACTTGAAGGCCAAGTTTGTTAAGAGGAAGAACTCCAGAGTACATTTTTTAACTTAATTTTGATAGAGTGGCACACTTGTTTTACTGACACACACTGGCTAGTAGACTGTTCTTAACATGAGCCTAATGTTATACACAATACCATTATTTTATTAGGTTCAGCATAAGGAATAAGTCACAAGAGCTCCTACAACAAGGAAAAATAATGATCCCAAAAAACTGAGAAAAATAACTATTAAGGAACAGTGTGATGCAATGTTTGTCAGTTTAATTGGATTCTTGTATTACATTTTAGGAAAATAATTTGTGATTTTATTTGTTGGGGACAGGTGTTAACTCTATGTATATAATCACTTACTTCTCCCAATTTTGCTCACAAATCGGAGAGCTTTTAAATGGGTCACTTGGTTTTTCATAACCACTGAAATGTTACATAGTTTTGCTGAGTAATTTTCATGATTTCCTGCCATCACTTTGTTTACAGTGCTGTTGGGGAAATTACCCAGCATATGAGCATAAACAAAGAAAGAGTGCCATTTCATCAGCTCTGGTTCCAGTAAATTATTTTATTGTACTCTGAAAGATGAAGGAACAGAATTTCATTAGCATATTTTTCAAGAATTCCACATAGACTCAACGATGTACTTTTAACAAATAAAAACTAGAGCTTGTCAATCTGCCGCATAAATTACAGCAAATATGTATACACCCACACACACACACACACACACACACACATATATATAAGACAGTCATGATATCTCTCAACATCTTTGCTCAGGAATTATTTACAAAGCCAAAAATAATATATGTGCATGTGGGGAGGTAGAGCAAATGCCCAAACCAAGGGTCACTTTTCAAATAGTTCTCTAAGTCACTTTTTTTTTAAACAATTTGCTAGAAAATAGGATTTATACCAGTTTGCATTTTCTGAACAATAAGAAGTGTGAAACTATAACAAATTCAGCAGAAAATCAAACAAATTATAAGGGAAATGCAAAAAAATGAGACAAAATCAGGTACATTTGCCAAAATTATGCACAGTTATGACAGACACACACACCAGCACACATGCATACTGAAACAAAATGTAAACCGTAAAACATTAATAAAATGCTGTAGTTTAACAAACATTCTTTATCTGCCCATCTCCTTATTTATTTAGTGTGCATCCTCATCAGCTTAACAGATATTTGTATAAAAATATGAAAATAAATGTTTGATAATGAAAATATGCTTTGCTGTTTAGATGTAAAGCTTGGAAGGCCTGAGAGATCAGTATCAACTATTAACAGGGTTATTGTCTCTATAGGCCCATATGCTTTTACCATTAATAGAATGAATAAGACTATAACAAGTCTTTTTTTTTCTTTTTAAAATGTTGCTAAAGAACAAAGAGGAACCCACTAGCATACCTTAGCATGCTTAACAAAACGCATTGTGAGTGACATTGGCTGTGAACTGCTGTTAGGGTTTATATTTGGAAAATATATCAAGTTCCTGCAAGTAAAGACATTATTTTCTAAAATATTTTTACATCCATTTTACTCATTTGGTTAAAACTGAATCTGCAAATGTTCTAATTGAGTGAACATTTTTTTTGTTTGTTTTTGTTTGTTTTTTATTTACATTTTTTGACAATAATAATTGTAAATAAAGATATGATTTCCTTTATTCGTTAATTGTTTTGCTTATTTCTTTATGCAATTTCTCATAAAAGAATACAAAGAAAAGTGATGGCGTTTTATGTTATTTTATTTTATTTTTTTTTTGAAAATTAGGAATCTGCAAACGTTTTTGAATGCATGCATGATATTTTATTTTTTAATGTCTTTCTTTCAGTATTTAAATATGGTCATCTTCTAGGACCTTCCTGTGAAATGTGTAATTCAAAAGCTGAAATTCTTCACTCTTAAGTACTAATGATGTTAGGATTGCTAGCATCCAAGGCCATTAATGAAATATATATTTTTTTTATATGGAAGTCATCCCATGGAGTCTGTTCTTTTTCCCTACTATACGATGGCAGTTCTATCTTTCTCTCTGTGCAAATCAGAAATAGTGAAAGCAAAGATCAAAGTCCAGAAGGTGGTTTTCCATCACTAGCAACACTGTTAGCAGCTGCACAGTACACTTTTCAGCTCCAGACTTCTACCCTATGACATCAAGAATATCGTACCGCTTACTGCAATCTTGAGCAGTGGGAGTAACAAAAAGGGTCAAACTTTTTTTTATCTTTTTTCAGTGTGCCAGTACCTTTAATGTGCTTTTTCAGCTATGAAACTTTACTCCATCACATTTAGATTTCGTAACCTTGACTAGGTTCAAACAGATATTAACCTGTAGGCTAGCTGTCGGTTTTGCAGCATCTTTTTAGCTGCAAAAGTATAGTGCATCAGAGCAAGAAGGTCCATCCGACAGTGCAACCAAAATTAGTGGGAGCACTGAACAAGACAGAACTGCTAGCAGAGGTATCCTACCACTACAGAAAACTTACTGGCAATTGATGCATGGTGAAAACACATACTAGTTACTGTTGTGCACTTTGTTTTGCCCTAATCATTTACGTTTCTGCTGGCTTGTTTCCCATTCACTGCTCTGTTCAAATGCTTCTTTCCTTCATAGTCCCTGTGCTGCTGTCACGTATTGGTTTCATCCCTCATCATGCATGTTTGCTGATACAGGTTAATCCTTCAGTTGGAAGGATTGACAGTAAGCTGCTACTTTACTATGAGATGTTATAGGAGACTTTTGGACCCTACTCTCTTTACAAGTTCTGTACATTGAACAAAGTATCCAAACTCTTCTACAGTGTCTGAAAATATAGCTTCACTGTCTGGATCTTTAATTTTGCTGTTTAGCCAATGGCTGCAGGTATCAGCCACTGGCTAAGCATGCTGCTAGCTGTGGGTATAATCTTGAATAACTACTGGTTGTACCCTTGCAGGGGCTGTTGTGTCACCCCACTGCTGCTCCCACACATTCAGTTCCACAATACTGTAGTTCTACACCCCCCAATATATTATTTTCCTCTTTTAATTCTTTCTTTGTTTACCTTCTTTACTGCCATTGGCTGTGTTTTTCACTAACTGCTTGAGGTAGTGTACAGTGAAAGCATTTGATGTAATAATTTATAATTATGTGCCATTGTAGTTTTACTGCAGTACATTACGTTCTATATAGTGATACATTTACTAAGTACATTGAATGTACAAGTTACATTTATTTGTGGAACTGAATATGTGGCATTTCATGGGCTGTGAATCATTGCAAACTTCACATAACTACATATGTATTTGCTTAGATGGGAGAATGTTATAAATATATGTGTTTATTGTCACATTTCTGTGGTTACCCAGCTATGGTAGCATTTACCACAATTATTCTTGACCTTATTGAATTCAAATAACCCTAAAGTGATATAGGTTTGTGTAAGGTTGCCAAATGGCTTTTTGGTTGAAAAAAATGTCTGAAAAACCTTTTTGGTAATTAATGAGGTTGTACTTTTCCACACTGTTGTGTAATGTCAAAAGTGGTATATTTATTTATTTAACATTTGTTAACCTGGAAAGTCTGACTTGGAACAAAGACAATTTTTAGCAGAAGCCTGGGGAGAAATGCTCCAGATACATGTCTTTTAATGTGGGAGGAAACCGGAGCACCCGGAGGAAACCCACACGAACGCAGGGAGGACATGCAGACTCCGCACAGAAGGCACCCCAGCCGAGAATCAAACTGGAGAACCTTTTGCTGTGAGGTGACAATGCTACCACTGCACCATCCAATATATATGTTAGGGACTGTGGAGTCTTCCCCACATAGGGTGGTGCAGGGTTGGGGGATTTCTTTGTTGATCAACAAAACTGTTTTAGTAATAATTCTTAGACCAAATGACTTTCATTTTCAAATAGTTCAATAACTCAGCATTATGTTGGCAGTGCTATTTTCACATCAGACGGAACTTTGATTAATTGTTCTTTATAATGTTTCAGCTTTTCCCTATAACTGTTACAATGCACACTAGCAGGCTATCTTGCCTGTAATTATGTTGTCTTTTACTCTTGTTGTAGTCTGTTCTCAGTGTTCCCTTTGTGGATATATATATATATATATATATATATATATATATATATATATATATATATATATATATATATATATATATTGCCACATTTTCCCTTTAAGACATTGACAGAACCTAGCTTACACTTGTAACTTGGAAGAACTAACATGTTTAGTTTTAGTAGCACTGGCATCCAGGGAACCTTCAAACTGATAATGTGTGTGTCTGCAGATCTAATGCTGTCAGGATGCAGTCTAGCTTTGTCCTCACAGACTGGACCAGTAGTGTAAATATCAGCCAGAATGACTTTTTGCTATACTGGATTTCCCCCTGCATATGCAGCAGTAGCATAAATGGCGGTGGCTCAGACCTAGTGTACTTTTATTGATTACAAGTGCCTTCTTTATTTTATTTACATAGGTTCATAGGTTCATACTAGGCTATCTGCCCTAGGGCATTTATAAGCCTAGCCAGAGTATGTTTTGCTTTCGCCACCCATTTTAAATTAATTTTGCTATGCCCTTTTTCGAGGTTAGTATACTGTACCTCTGTCTAACAGTGACACAGAAGTGATACCCGGGGTAAACCTACGATCTCCCATCCAATCATCAAGATTCCTCTTGAAGAGAGTCAATGAGGGACTCTGCCTAACCTGGACTGGGATTTTATTCCAGAGTGAAGGGAGTCTCTGGGTTATGAATCTGTCCCTCCAGCATGTCCTATTTATTTCAGTGCTGAGGTTCAACTCTCTCGAGCGTGTAGCTCGATGGGATTTGGATTTTTTGAGGTGCAGCATGTCCCTTAATTCCGGGTTGGACATGGCTTTATACATCAGGCACAGGTCGCCTCTGAGCAGGCGGTATGCCACTGAGTAGAGCTGGAGTTTCTTTAACCAGGCAGCATATGGCATCTGTTTGAGCCCTTTGATCCTCTTGGTGAGGTACTTTTGGGGTCGTTCCAGTTGCTGCGGGTGTTTGGTAAGGTACATCCCAAAAGGGGCATTGTACTCGATTATGGGCCTGATGAGGGATGAGTAAAGAGGCCCAATGACCTCCCCTAATCTAGATGTGAATCCCTTCATGATTAGGTGGGCTATATAAAATGTTTTTCTAACCACTTTGGCCACGTGGTTGTCAAATGAGAGATTGCTATCAACTTTGGTCCCCAGGTCCCTAATTACTTCTTCTGTACTTAATGGATTACCACCTATGTGGTAATTTGTGGGCACTTTGTTTTTGCCAAAGGGGATGACTATACACTTTTTGGTGTTTAGCTTGAGGCCATGGCTCTGGCACCAGTTGTCTGTTTCTATGAGGCCCTTTTGGAGGATGTTTGTGTCAGCTGGAGAGTCGATTATGGCGCCCAGTTTGCAGTCATCTGCGAACTTGGTCAGCCACAGTCCTTCTGTGTTGGCCTGTACCTCCGAGAAATATATACCAAACAAGAGAGGTCCCAGGACTGAGCCTTGTGGGATGCCACTTGTAACTGGTTTGGAGTCTGACATGGCTCCAGCAATTCTAACCATGTGGGTTCTGTCCTTGAGCCAATTTGCAACCCATCTAGTGACATAGGGGTTTATATTTAAGCTGGTGAGCTTATCTATAATGCCCGAGTGGGGTATTGTATCGAAGGCTTTTGCGAGGTCCAGGTAGGCTGTGTGGACCACCTTCCCTTCGTCAATGGCCTTGGTGACTGTTTCTAAGAAGTCGACCAGGTTTAAGAGGCAGGATCTGCCCTTAACAAAGCCGAACTGGGTAGGATCCAGTTTCTGTAGGTCCCCAATATCTTTATTTATGAGGTCCATGATGATCCTTTCCATAGCTTTGCAGACCAAGCTAGTCAGGCGTATGGGGCGATAGTTCCCAGGGTCCGTTGAGGCACCACCTTTGTGGAGAGGGACCACAGTTGCTGTACGCCACTCTTCGGGTACATATCCTGTAGTAAGGCTGAGATTGAACAGTAGTTTTATGTTTGGGTTTAGCTCTTCTTGGAGTTCATGTAGGACGCAGCCCGGGACACAGTCTGGTCCCATTGATGCTGCGTTTTTTGCTTTGGAGAGGGCGGCTCTTACCTAAGCATCTGAGATGTCAGGGGGACAGCACTCTGCTGGGATAGATATTTGCCCTTTTGGTGGGGAGGGGGGGGGGGAGAAGTTTGCGCTGAACCTGTCAGCTAGGATTTTGGCAATGTCTGTGGGTTCGGTGTATTTTTTGTCATTTTGGACTAATTCTGAGCATATCTGGGAATTCCCACCCAGGTTCCTAACATAACTAAAGAAAGCCTTGTGATTATCCTTGGTGTCCTGTGCAATTTTTCTCTCGAAGCTGGCCTTAGATGATTTTATGAGTGCCCTTAATTTTTTGCTAATACTGATCAGAGATGCCTTCCCTTTTTGGGATTTTGCTCTATCATGTAGTAGCTTCCTCCTTCTATTGTATAGTTTGTTTATGGCTGGGGTCCACCAGACAGGACGTCTGCCTTTGGAGGATTGGGTCTTGGTTTTATTTGGGATTGCATGATCCATGCATTCCTGAAGGTGTTCATAGAATGCATTTATAAAGGATTCTGCGGTTTGGCCATATTTTCCACAGGCCCGGGGGCTTTGAAGGATTCCACCTCGATTTTGAGGAGTGTGAAATTTGCTTTAGAGAAGTTTTTCACTGTGGTTTTCTGGGCAGCGGGTGGGGTCGGGATGTGAATATCCAGTGAGATCAGTTTATGGTCTGATCTTACCAGTGAGGGATACACTTCTGGTCTGGAGCATAGAGTCCCCATGTTGGTGATGATCAAGTCCAGTATGTTTTCCCCTCTTGTGGGAGTGGTAACAAGTTGTTCCATAGCATTTGAGTTTATGAATTCTAGGAACCTTTGGGCTAGGGTGTTGGAGCTAGAGTAATGCTCCCAGTCTATGTTTGGGTAGTTGAAGTCGCCCAATATAATGGTGTTTGGAGAGACCTTCATATTTTCCAGTGTTCTCAGGAAGGCCAAGTGGGGTTCCTAGGTTTGGGAGGGTGGTCTGTAGCAGGTTATAAACTGGAAGGCAGTTTTACCCACTGTTAGTTGCACATGGATAGTCTCTGATGCTTCGTGCTTTGCCACCAACCTGGAGGTTTGGGTATCTTTGATGAATATCGATACTCCCCCTTTTTTTGTGGTTCGGTCCAAGTTTTGGGGCCGAAAAGCATGGTATGAGGTATAACCTGGTAGTGCTGGGGTGCTCTCGGGAGCCCTAAACCAGGTTTCTGTTACTGCACAGATATCGATGTTCTCCATGCTAAGGAGAGTTTCAAGTGTGTGCATCTTGAGGTTTAGACTTCTGACGTTGAGTAGCATTACTCTTAGTTTCTAATCCCTTGTGATACCTATGGAGGTGGGTTTATCTTTTGAGCCTTGCCTAAAAAAGGCACTATGGGGGTAGCAAGAGCCTTTGCCAATATCTGAAAGCCCAGGGGTGACAGGTGCAAGCCGTCCCTAGCGAAGCATCATGGCTTGTCGAGCATATCATCCCAGGCTGACAGGCATTGGATCCCCTTTGAATGACACCAGTACTTAAGCCAATTGTTGAAATTGATCATCTTGTCTTCATATTGTGGCATCATTCTTGGTGAGGGTAAGATGCTACTCAAGGTCAGGGTCATACCGGCCTGGGTTACATGCTCAGAGAGCTCCTCTATGTCTCTTTTCATGTAGTCCAGGGAGGTACGTCTCAGGTCATTCACACCAGCATGGACAATGACTGAGTCATATTTGTACTTGCCTTGGAGTGACCTGAGTGCTTGTGTTATGTGGCGGATCCTAGCGCCCGACAGGCTGCTCACCGTGACCTTCTCCTTGTTCAGCCTGATGAGCGGGACGTCAGTGTGCCTGCCAATAGAGTCACCTATTACAAGTGTATCAGGTGTGTTGTTTAGGCTTAAGGGCTGTGACTGTTCGGCACACTGGCTTTGTGAGATATGTGTTGCATGTGTTTTGTTTTGGGGTAGCGGTTGCTTGGGTGTCTGCTTTGGAGGTCTCTGCTGCTTAGGCAGATCTTTATTTAGAGCCTCTGAGTATGTTTTTGTGTGGTTATGTGTTTGGCTTGCTGTCGTGGTAGGTCTATGTGAGACTGGAATTGTAGTGAGTGAGGTTTCCTTCTCCTCCTGACTGGTTATGCCAGTACTGAGTTGAGAGAGCTTAGCCTCCAGTTTGGCTGTATGGTTGCATCTCTCACATGTGTTGGAATTTGTTGGGAGGAGGAGAGGGTTGTCTGTGTACATGAGGCAGTTGTAACATTGCCTCAGGATTCCCAGGTTCACCAGCTGGACCGGAGAGGAGATTGACAACTGACCTTTGGACATGCTAGAATAATATTGGGAATTCCTTTATAATTGAAAACAAGGGCCAATGGAGAGTGAGGGTGTGTGTAGTGCTTTTAATTTTTAGTGCTGACTTATATAATTGCTTTAGTGAGCAAGTGCCAGGTAACTTAAGTGCAATGTGTTACAGGTAACTTAAATGCAAAAACAACAAACAGTAACTTTCTTTCAAGTGAAACAAGGAAATAAGTACAGTAAGCAATGTAGATATCACTAGGGATCCACAGAAGCTCTGAGAAGCCGCGTTTTAGGTGGAATTAGCGTTCCAGGGAAATAACAAGCAAACAAACTACAAGCATACAAACAAAGCTAGATTCAGCAGGCCTGGATCTAGTCTATGCTACAGCAAACAAGGTGTACCAATTTCAGTAAGAAACAGTTCAAATATGCAGGCACTATAAACCTTTAACCAAAAATTCCCAGCTCAGAAGGGCAGAGTCCAGCCTCTCCTCCCACAAGAGTGCAGACCACGAACCTTCTTAATGTAAAATAACTGGACTGAAGCCCAAGTGCATAAACCAGAACTAATACACTTTAGGAATAACAGACACTGAGCTCTCAATCAGCAGTTCCCAACTTAGAAGGATGAAAGCTACCTGTCCTGCCACCACAGTGCATGCCACAAACCTTCCTAATGTAAAACAACTGGTCTGAAGCCCAAGTGCTTAATCCAAAAGACTTAGAATGATAGCTACACTTTAATCAAGTTACTACCAAGCAGTAATAAATACAATTGAATACTTTAAAGAATGCCTGAATTAGTGCTCAAGTTATACAAACAAAGCTAGATTCAGCAGGCCTGGATCTAGTCTATGCTACAGCAAACAAGGTGTACCATACAGGTTTTCTCATACTTTTATAAGAAAATAGCAATAGAATGAACATTCATTACAAAGTTATTTCTATTTTTTATAATTTCTCCATGGTTATTTCTCCCTGTTATTAACATGAGTAGCCACATGGAAATGTATTTCATTACCACATGAGACACCAAGCTCACTGCCGCAGCCTTGATCATTTGTGATCATTTAGGTTAACCTGTCAATGCAGCATTCTGAGCTGGTCTGCCACTGCATTGTATTTCTCACCAAGCCATGCTGATCCTGCAGGGAATGGTTTCAAGCTGTCTGCAATTAAATAATGTAGTTGCAACCTGTATGAAAAATACAAAAAACAATACAGATTTTGCTTCAGGTTTCCTAACTGAGCTAAAGCTCTGTATTGTCCTTAAAGGTTTAAAGGAGGAACAGGTTTATTTCACTTTAAAGGCATCACACCACATTTGGTTTGGCAACCATTCTGTGTAGGGATTATTTATCCTCTTGTTGTTCGCAGCTCTGCTGGCTTACTAATCTTTATTATTATTTACACACAGAATTCATTGGCAGTCATTCCATTTACTACAACTTTGGTTCAGTCACAGATATGAACATTTATATTTTGGATTATTTCTAGTGTTCTACCTTACAAGCTGCACAGGTCCTCAACTATTTTTGTGTAGGGTTCTGCTGGGAACCTGCCTTGATCCTATGATTTTGCACTCAGGTTATGCCTTCAGGCAGGATAGACTCAAACAAGGATCAAATATGTGGGCCGAGCAGTTTCTTCATGTTCTCATTCAGTGATGGGGAGTTTATGCTCTCAACTGTCTCTAGTATAAATTCAAGGACTGGAACCATTTTGTTTTCAGACAATGATTAAAGGCATGAGGGCATTTTTTGTTCAGGTAGGTAGTTGTAGGAATAATGTGTAACTGTAAGTGGCAGCTTCCTTAACTAGTGGAGCCCTGCAAAACTCTGAGCCACCCACACCTATGACTGCATTGCCTTTTACTAAGCTCTGCTGACCTCACTCTATCTCTTAAACATACCTAAACACACTCAGCCCTTTCATTGTCCTGAGCGAACCAATGCTGGGGGAACTCTTGATACTGGGTGTTCTTTGATAGGTTAATAATAGTGAAAAGACTGAAATAACCTTCAAAGCATGTGCAGACATGCACCTACACCCTAGCCCATCATGACATGGAGTCACACTCTTAAACCCACATATTATTGTCTGCAGTATCTGCAGTCAACTGCCATTACTACAAAACTGGATCACAGATAACCCCACCTTACTTTATATTCTAACTCCAGGATCACACTACAGTGGGGAAAAGGCCATATATAACTTTCAACAAAATGAGTTTCGACCAAATGAGTTTTCAGTGAAGTGAGCTTTCAGTCGTGTGCTTAGTCAAGTGAGTTTTGTCCAAATGTATTTTCGACCAAACAAAGTACACCCATATATGTGTCTGTATTATATTATCAAATACTAATTTATTCGAAAATGTAATAGTTGACCGGTAAATGTTGAAGTCATAAACCGAACATTTACAAAAAATACAAAAACCCACCCAAGCAAACCATTTAAACACTGTAAGCAGGGTGGCAATCCCCCCTGCATCCCCCACATGAGGGGGCTGCGCCACCCCACCCCCTGCCACTTAAATATACCAACTCTGAGATCACCACACAGTGCAGACAATGGAAAACCTCCATTTCCACACTGTATGGAGATCTCCATTGAAATGTTCGAAGTTTTACGACTTGACATTTACGGATCGACTATTACATTTTCAAATACATTAGTATTTGATAACGTAATATAGACCCTATACATATATATATATATATATATATATATATATATATATATATATATATATATGTGTGTGTGGGTTCCATTCATAATTTTCAAAATACTGAAATCGCAAATTTCAGTATTTCAAAATTATAACACCGAAGCCTTGAAATCCCAAAACACCAGAAGTGCGAAATTCAAAATCCTGAAGTACGGTGATTTTGAATTAGTGCTTCTGGTGTTGGGGTGTATGAATAGTTAGGTGTTAGTTCGAAAGTATGCATGTGTAAGTGTGTTGGTTAAGGGCTTTAGTGTATGTCAGTGTGTGTTGTGACTGTGATGTGTGTGTGCGAGGGACTGTGAAATGTGTGGGTATGAGTTACCTTTGTGTGTCTGATTGTGCGATCTCAGAGTTAGTATATATAAGTAGAAAGGTGTGGGGGGTGCAGGAGTGCTTGCTCCCCTGCTTATATGTGGTCTAGGTTTGTCTGTTTTATTGTGGGGGGAAGTTGTGTGTATGTTTATGTGTGTGCTCTGTGTGTAGTGTAGGTTCGGGATTTTGAGTTTCGCAATTATGGGTTTTCGGGATTTGAAGGTTTCAGCTATGTAATTTCAAAATACTGAAACTCGGGATTTCAGTATTTTGAGATTTCATAGTGAACCTATATATATCTTTAACATTTTTCCCTACTGCATGCCAATCATCAGACCATCTCTTGGTCTACTGGCTCATTCTTTTCCCATCATCAGAATGAATGACATCCAGGTGGGGTCATCTTGTAGACAGTCATCACAGATGTTTTTTTTCTATTAAATGTCCCTGTCCATTGTACACATGCTGAGAAAGGCACTTAGCATTTGTCATGCAATGGGTGTGTCATCCATTTCTGCAAGTAATGTAATCCCACTGGACAGCCCTACCCACTTGAAGACTACTGATGACTGAAATATGAAAGCATGCACACCCACACAATTTTAAGGAGCTGTCAGCTGGCAAAGTCACCCCCCCACACACACCTTCTTCTCCAGCATTGCCTAAGCTGCTAGTCAAAGTCAAACCGGTCATCTGGGTCATAGTTAGGGCTTTATCATACTAAGCCAATAGAACTGATGTGAGTTTACTTTAGCACATTTGGTTAATTTATTTATGTTTTTATGTATGCTGTATGCATGCATTTATACATTTGTTGAACATGTAAACACATTAGTCCAATGACTCTTTTGTAGCATCCAAGCCAAAAGGCCTGCAATGTTTATGAAAATTATGATACAATCAATAGCATACAAAGTAAGGATAGATTGACCAAAGTATATATATGAAATGATATCACACTAATGGTGTAGTTAATTCCTTGGGAACAGATCTACTCATGTCTGAGTAAAAGTTCTCTCTTTTTTTTTGCTTGTACAAAACTAATATGTAGTACCTCTCTACCTATAATATAACATTACAATCCACATGCACAGTGTCATTTATTGTGTCTGGCAGCAAGCTCAAAATAAAATGGATCTACTTCTAAATCCCATAATTTCAGAATCCCGAAGATGAAAATACTGAGATGACAATCGCCATACTTAAAATACCGAACCACATCAGTTTTTCCAGGGAAAGTAAACACTTGCTCAACACAACAGTAAACCACACCACACTATCTAAAGTCCTACCCCCCAACTATATGTATATATTGCACTACAGTAGAGAAAGGGCATAATTCCCCATGTTGGGCAAGTCACCCCAAGACACTCTCACTTATTCTACCTGGACCTTTTGTTACAAATCAGGATTCTGCAAACCCACTTTTTTAAGATTAATGTTAATCTGATCCATTATTTCCCCATATGTTCTCTCCATTGATGCTTCATATGTGTTTCTAATCCAATCCATCAGTTTTTTTATTTCTTTATCTATCCATCACTGCTGTTGAGTGGTTTTCCACTCTTCCATCCCTTGCAAGTGTATTCCCACTGCTTTTGTATTATTTCCATTTATTTTATATCCTGACATTCTCCTGATCCTTTTAAAAATCTCCAATATCATACCAAGGTCATTTTCTGGATTAGCAATAGTTAATATAATGTCATCTGCATTTGGAGATATTTTTAGTTCCTGATACCCCACAGATTCTTATTTTGGCTAACAGATACTCTACATAAAGAGTGAACAGAACTGAGGATAGTGTGCAGCCTTATTCCATCCCTCTTTTTATTCTGAAGGAGCTTGACAGGCACTCTGCTACTTTAACTTGAAATGTAGCTCCATTATAAATTCCTTTGATTAGGTGTACTAGTGAGGTGGAAACCTTACCATAATCAATACTGTAAAGAGATAATCCCACTCCACCATGTCAAATGACTTCACTGTCTCGAACAAATAAATATATATTTTTTTCTTTTTGATTGTATCCTGTATAGCATTTAATATTCTGTTTATATTATTGTGCGTTGTTCTGCCTTCTATAAATCCACACTGATCTGAATCAATAGACATGTCTATTACACCACAGAATCCTTTGGCTATTATTGGAGTAAATGTCTTAAACTCATGCTTCAAAATTGTCATAGGCCTATAGATGTCAGTTTCTAAAGCAGATTTCCCCTCCTTAAACAATAATGTTGTCAATACTTACTCACAAGATCTTAGTGGCTGTGCCCTTTTCCGTATCACATTAAATTAATCTGGTTCTGTTATGAAACTCCAACTTCCTGAAAGTTAAGGTTTCAAAAGAATGAAAAAAATGCCCCGAAACCAAGACAGCAAAAACTCCTTGTTTGTTTCTTGTTTTTTTGCGGGAGAACTCCCCATCACCTCAAATGTATATATACCAACTCCCTAAAAAGTTGAACATTGCTGGCAATGATTTCTTATGAAGAAAACTATTTGGCATAATGCCATTCATCTTTTTTTTTTGCTTGATACTGACACCTGTGCAATTTCTCCTTAAGCTTTTATAGGGAAGCCAATAGATCCTTCCATTGTGTATTAAAAGGTCTGTCCCTGTATCCATAGCTCTATGGGGACCACATCACTCCCTAGTGTTTTATTGTCCTTCTACTTTAATTTTGCTGCTTTAATTTCCTCTTCTTCCTCCAATATCCATTTAATGAGATATTGGGCTATTTCTGGATCTAACGTCCGCAGCTCAGCCTCCTTCAAAAAGCCCTTGTTTCTTTGATCATTACCTAGCTTGGTTTGCTCTTTCTCTTTCAACCTCTGATAGTAACTGCTAAAGACTTGTTAATATTTCCCCTTTTTCTACTTACTGTTTCCTGGGATACTTCCGTCTTAATTCCGGATGCCATTGTCTTTACCTTTTGCTGTCATAAATGAGTAGCTAAAGCTCTCACAGCCCTAGGAGATGCGGTTTGTTGAACTTCTCTAAAAATGTAATATCTTTAACTGTAATATCTAGTATTTACTGTTTTTGGCTTTGCAACTGCATTTTGTTTGCTACCGTCACAACTTTAATTTTTCCTACCCTACCCCTTATGGTCTATGCTGTTTGGTACCTTCCTCGTAGTCAGACCTCTCAATCAATCAGGTACATATTTGAACCGAATCAGGGGAAAAGTCAAGAAAAACTCAGGGACAATCAGGGACACCTTTAAAATATTGGTGCCATTAAGTTGAAACATTGAGGGAATCAGAGCAAATAAATTAATACACCTTTTCTGAAGTAAAAGAAGTGCATAACTCTTAATTATTGTCATTATTCATTAAGTGTAATTCGCCACCTTTCTGCCCAAAGTCATTAGTTTTAGGAGGGATTCAGAGGGACAGAGCTAAAATTTGGGTTAAAATCAGGGACGTCCCTGAAAATTAGGGACAGTTGAGAGGTATGCTCGTAGTTCTAAATTTCTTTTTTTACAAGTAAAACCAGTGTTTTGTGGGTAGCTTCCCTCCATTTAAGCATGGACGCTCCTGCTACTGCCCATCCTGACCTGTGCAGTTCAAACCTGGTAACAGAGTATGTTCCCACTGTTATACATCTAAGCCTTGTACAGATTTTATCTTATTAATAATAGCCTCTTGTTTATGTCAGTGACTAGTGAGCACACGAGTGGACTTCCTAAAATTCGTCTCTCCACCCCACCCTCAATATATTTCTTCTCCCCTCTTAACTCTCTACTTTTTCTAACAAAATAGTCATAAATTCAGATTTTTACCACAATTGGCAACAGCGCTGCAAGTAACTACTGCGCCTGTACTAACCTGCTGCTTCCCGAGACAACTGATAGGTTTTTTCTCATTTTGGTCATCTCCATTCCTGGGTTAGCCCCAATACATTAGCCCTCGCATCACTTCGCTCTCCTACCATACCTCCATTCCCCCCACCCCCACTCTGATTAGATTTATACTTATCCAAACCACTCCCACTATTTTCCTCAACCAATCCAATTCCATCTTCCCTGTAGTCAGGCCCACCTCCCCATTCCCCACCCTCTACACTGCATCAGTGCACCTTTCAAACTAACTCTAACCCACCCATCCCCACCCTTTGCCTCAGCTTTCTAGAATATTTACCAACCATGCATCCCTACTACTCCTTAACAATGTATACTCTCCTACTGCTCTTTCCCTACTCCACCTAT
Organism: Protopterus annectens; assembly: GCF_019279795.1. Classification (NCBI taxonomy): domain Eukaryota; kingdom Metazoa; phylum Chordata; order Ceratodontiformes; family Protopteridae; genus Protopterus; species Protopterus annectens. The sequence continues at coordinate 728,131,295 of NC_056725.1, read as the reverse complement.
AACTCCCTCCCTCCATACATACTACATCAGACACCACCAATCCCCAACTCTCCCACTAACATCCCATTGTTGTCAGTCCCACTCTTACACCACCATCAGCCCACTCTTACACCACCATCAGCCCACAACTTTATAATAACTCTACCTCTCTCCTAATACCCTTCAAAAACATTCAGGCGCACTACCCCAACCCTCATACTACTAGATATACTAAGTATATTAAAAACTAAAGAATCTTCTATTACATTCCTTGACACAAATTAAATGCTAAGCTGACATCCACCCTAACCCAGGCCCAAATAATTTATCACCCTGCCAGCACTCCTCCCCCAAGCCTTCCAAACAACTTTATATCCAATCTGCTTCACAACCCCATCCCTACCCCCCCCTCCCATAAACCTCTACCACTGACCTACTATTTACCAATTTCAACCTGTGGAGCCTCTTAAATAAAACTACCAAATTCCATACAGCCCTAGCCACCTACTCACCTGACATAGCTGTGATAACAGAAACCTGGTTAAAACCACACCTTAAAGATAATGACATTATCACATCTGGCTACAACATCATTAGATAGGACAGATTAGGCAAACGAGGTGGTGGGGTTGCCATTATGTTTAAAGACACCCTCAAAATTGAGCTACTTAACTGTGCCTACCCAGACCTACCCAACTCGAAATACTAACAACTCACCTCGAAATCAGTCCCAACAAAAACATAATTATCATCTCCACCTATCTCCCTCCAGGCAATAATCTTCCTTCCATTGAAAATCTATTGTCCTGGTCATCTACCAATTTCAGCCAAGAAACTATAATTCTTGGTGACTTCAATCTCTTCTGGCACTCCTGCTCATCTAGTACCCCTTCAAGCTTCATAAACCTGTTCATCTTCACTCAAACCGTAACCTGTCCAACTCATACAGACCAAACATTCCAATAAGCAATCAACACTTGATTGGATTCTGACTAGCAGGCCCAAACTAGACTACCTAGTGGGATGCCTGACAGACTCCCTTACTGACCATTCTCCAACCATTCTTTTCAGAAAACGTATTCACACTCATAGTAACATCTCCTTCAAATACATCCATAGTACAAAGAATTTCTCACCCTCTACCTTTAACCTATTACTTCAATAATGTGACTGAACACCACTTAAACACCTCCATCTTGACCTGCCTGTCCAATACTTTAACAGCCCCCACTAGGAAAGTACCCAAAGAGCCAAGCAGCAACCTTGGCTATCAAATGACAGCAAATTGCTACTTAAACATAGAGATAGAGCATGGCCAGCTTACTAGACTACCAAAGATTTGTCCAACCTCCTAACATATAAACAGCTTCAGAATTTAGCTAAGAAACAAGTCAAAAAGGACACACAAACCTACTTTCAAACCAGTCAAACAAAAAAAAAAAAACACCTAAACAAACCCCAAAAATTCTGGAAAAGCATTAACTATCTCCTTAGCCCCGGTCATACCCCAACATCTGACCCTGTCTCTTCTAACAATACTGACCTTATTACTACTAGTGTTGTCATCTTTTCAAATGCCCAAAGTGAGACCTTTTTTGTAGAAATGTGAGATTTTGCAGAACAAATCATACCCACAGCCAGTGCAAAGGACGGAACTTCACTTTTTTTGCCAAAATAAAAGCTTATTTTTGTAGCATTTGATTTGCTTATGCTATTTCATATAATAGTTATGTGTTTCAGATGCAAAATAACTGTTTTATGCAACTATTAATGAAAACTTAAGATGTACACTTTGTCTTAAAATCTCAGGACATTTGCCATTTTCTAGTTTTTTTTCGCAGGGCACAACTGCGCAAAGTGGGACTGTCCCTCACAAAAAGGGACAGGTGGTAACTCCAATTGCTACTCAGTTCAACTCCCACTTTATTAATTCCCTAATCACTCTACTAGGTACCTAGGATGCATCCACTTACCATTCCTCCTCCTACCCTAGACAACCTCATCCCCCTCACTTTTAATCTCATTCAAACCAGCTACATAAAAAAAACTCCTAACCAGGCTAAAACCCTGTTGTCTTGCTGCTGACCAACTTCCCAATGATTTTAAAGATTGCGGCACCTTCTATTGCCTACCCCATATCTATCTTGATCAATTGCACCATTACAAAACAGTATATCCCTCTTCTCTGGAAAGTATCACACATCATTCCCCTTCACAAAGGTGGCCCTTCCAGGGAACTAACCAACTACCATCCCAAAGCCATCCTGTCCCCCTCATAAAAATCTTAGAAAAATGCATCCACAAACAACTCCTGCACCACCTCATTAGCACAACCTGCTATCTAGCTCTCAGCATGGTTTTCGTCCTAAACATAGTACTAGGACAGCTCTAATATCTTTCACCAATACCATTAATCATCTCCTAAATGAAGGCCATTCTGACTCTTCTTTATAGATATGTCAAAAGCCTTCGACACTGTTTCTCACCAACTACTTCTAGACAAACTCTCATCTTAAGGCCTCACTACTGCATCCCTAATCTGGTTCCATAGTTATCTTTCCAATCATCAGCAAACTACTAAATGGGCAAGCAGTCTCTCCCCCCTACTCCCCGTCTCAGTCGGTGTACCCCAAGGCTCCATTCTAGGTCTCCTCCTTTTTACAATATTTACTAACAACCTCAGCTCAACTGGCCCACTTTGTCCAATACACCGATGACTCCACACATATATGCTCAGCTCCCTCAACAAAAGAACTTTGGATAAAAATGCAAACCTCCTTTCAGGACATAGAAAAATACCTTTCAGAGCAACAACTCATACTTAACCCAAACAAAACTAAGATTATTGTCTTCAGAAACAAATTTTCCAAACCTGGTCAGTCTTCTCTCACAATACTATCATCAAATGGAACCAAAATAGAGCCCATTAGCCAAACTAAACTGCTGGGTGTCACAATAGATGAGAATCTAAAATTTGAAAAGCATATTTCTCTGACCATCGAAAAAGTCCACGCCAAACTTGGCACCCTATACAGGGCTAAACCATACCTTACTCAGAGTGGCAGACTAGCCACTGCTCGGTTACACCTGCTTTCCACCCTCCTATATGGACCTCAAATATTCACAAACCTACATAAGACTGTGCTCAATAACCTAGAATCCTGCTACAACTAAATTACCAAGTTTGCCACTAATCAGCCATACAGGACTCATCACTGCACTGCCCTCTTCCAGCTCAACTAGCTAGAACTCCCAAATCTTCTATCACTCAACCAATTGGCCATGGCCCACAAAATAATCTGCCAACCCAGTAACTGCCCTGCTCTCACTAACCTTGTCCAACCTAGTACCACTTTTTGGTCCCTCCGATCCTCCACCAAACTAATGCTAAAGGTTTTCTGCTCCCACAACTACCACGGTGACTCCCTTTACTCCCAAAAAATATCTAAACTATGGAACACTGTTCCATAGCCCATCACACAAAATCATCACCACCACCACCACAATTTCAAACAACATCTAATGAACTACCTAGTCAAACACTGGCTCTGGTCCTGTCATTCACCAGGCTAATTCCTTCCTCTACCTGTACTTTACCCTATTTCTCTACTTTAACTCCTTCTATTATACTCCCTCCATCTCTCATTCAAACACTGCTGACCCATAACAGCTTATACACTGTGTTAATTAACAGACAGGGATTCTTTGATTCTAGCCACACTGTACATACATACAGAATATTAATCAAATCCCTGTCCTAAGTCACTATTGATATACATGCATACTGCCTCTAAATTTATTTTATGCACACTGGCATTGCAAATAGTATTCAAAATACATGCATACTGTCTCCTAATTTATTTTATGCACACTGCCTTTGCAATTAGTATTCTGTATAAGTTTACAATGATTTGTACTTGGGACTCTATATACTTGTGTAAACTGTTTGTATTCTTACTGCCTACTCTTCAATAATTATTATTATTGTAAGCTTTGTTACTACATGTGGAGCTTTTCTCCCCGGGCCTCCACTGAAAATGGGCTTCTGGCCCATTTGGACACTACCCAGTTAACAAATGTAATAAATACACATAAATAACTAAATAAATGTTCCCCTGCATTCATATTTTCTGTTGATCTTCCCTTTGTGTCCCATTAGTTGATTCCTGTAACTCCTTCTTCCATAAGCACTTTCTGTGTTAACTGCAAAAATTGCTTATGTTATTTCATGCTTCCCTTTTGTTGGTTTTTAATCTCTAACCTAACACTTTTTCCAATATTTCTTTTATATTCTAGATCTTAATTCCATTTTTATATAATCCCACCTTCCTTCTCTATAATTACTAACTTGCAGCATTAAGGCTATCAGATTCTTTTTGAACCAATGTCAGAATTCCTTATTATTTAAACAGCTAACAGAGAACTTCCAGTGCTTAGCCCCCTCAGTGGCTTATTTACATCTACTATCATTTGTAACGGAGCATGGTCTGAATAAGACAGTGGACTCATCATTAATTTTATTTTCCCTCAGAAAATAAGCTTTGTCAATTCTTTCCCAACTATCCAATTTGTGAGTGTAATATGTAAATCATGTTTCCCCCTGCTGTCACAGCCAGATCCAGCACTAGGTGACCTAGGGAGCTGCATGGGGTCTGTGTTGTATGGGGGGGCCATGCTGGCTGATGGGCACAGCACTACCAGTTGTTGCTATAAAAAAAAAAATAATAAACTTCCATAAAAGCCCCAGTGTTAGGACATCATGGAAGCAAACTTTCAATAAACATAACAAGCACTAGGACCTCGCAAGAACAATACCACAACACCAAGCAAGCCCAGAAACCTTAGTAGTAAAACAACATCCTAATGCCATAGTTATGAAATCTGTCAGAGATTTACAGAGCAGTCTAGGATGGAAATGTCTGCAGTGTGACTGTGTGTGTGTTTATAAATTATACTGTCAAGTTAACTGACTGATCAAAGTAAAACCATGAACCTTAATTATTGTTGTGCAAGTGTCTTAAACCTCCAAATCAACTGCTGGGTGTCCCTTAATTTTATTTTGTAAATCACTAAATATTACATTCTGTCAATGTCAGTCACAGAGATTCATAGTTGCATTTAGCATCAGTGAATTAACAGGTAGCATACTTGCTTTTGGTGCAGAAGGCTCTTTCCACACTGGATATATCAATTGTTGACAATGCAGCATATGTGGAGAGGGGTCCTGCACTCCTGTGTGTATTTTTTTCATTTGGATAAGATGCCCAGTAATTATTAACCTATTGTCAGTTTTCCAGACATTCACTATTGGCACACCAGTTTTGGTTAATGTAACATACATAGGCAATTTATTCTTCAAGGCCAGCAGCATTGAATTCATAGATAAAAACTGAAATGCAAAGTTGTTTGCTAACAGCAACCACTTCTTTAGTTACAGTTGTATTTGTTATGGAATTATTCACATGACTTTTACTTCTACAGAGATTGTACATATTTGCTGTTATTGGTGAATTATAACTATAGCAGTCTGAGTGGCCATTTAGGGTTGAAATGTTCTGAAATGGGTAGACTTGTCATTACCAGTTCCTATGTTTTGTTTCACTGCAACAAGTGGTGCTGTATTAAATTTGGAATTTTACCTAAACAGTCAGGGAAGTGAATCAAAGAACACAAGCATTTATGTATGGTCCTAGAAATGTCTGCAGGGACCCATGGTATAAAACAGCCCAAAGGTTCACTTAAGCTATCATACCTCTCAACTGTTTTAATTTTCACAAAATGTCCAGATTTTTGTTTCATATTTTTGGTATGTTCCTCATAAAATGTGTGGTTTTCTAGCAAATCACTGAGAATTGTACTCACTAAATAATGACACAGATTTGATTTTCAGACTTCATATCCTTCAGAAAATGCATGCTAACACAGATCACATTATTCTAGCAACTTTCTATGTTTTTATGAGCAATATTTCACATACTTTGGGGCCCTTCCCCCCAAATTATTTTGGGCTGTGTCCAGGTCTATTGATTTAAGAAGTTGAGAAGCAGGTAATCCTTCACCAGCCAGATGCATTTTCTATGAATGTGGGTTTCAATAAGGTTTCAGTGAATATGAGTTTCAAGTGAGGAGAAGTTTTCTGCTGCTCATGCTAAGTCGGTTTTCATTGTGAAACTGTATTGTTTTGTTTAGCAAATGGCTATCAGTGTTTGTGCTATAGCATTCAAAATAAAAGTTTTAGATTAAATACAAACATCTTTAATCACTGCACAGTTACAGGTCTGAACAGTGTTTATGGTAACTTGGGAGACATATCTATGTAAGGGGACACTGGAATGACTGCAGTTTGTGGGGGGGCTGATCCATTACTTTGCCTAGAGCCCCATTTCACTATGATCTGGCTCTGCCTGTTGTTGCATCTTTAATTTTCTAACCATTTACCAGGCCTAACATTTGTTTTACATATTTACTTCCTTTTTTTCTACTTATACTTACTTCTACCCACGCTCAACTCCTATTTCCACAAGGTCATGTTCCAGTCTCCTACTATTATTGGTATGCCTTCATATAGTTGCATGGTCTTAGATAAAACATTTCTTATCATATATTCATTTGCTCCCAGCAGTATATATACTCCTGCAATTGTGTTTCTTAAATTCTTTAATTGTCCCTTTCCATATCTCTAGACACTCATTGCCTGCCCTGTCAGTCATCACTGTTCTAAGGTCTCTTCCTTCCTTGTAATTAATAGCACAGTTTCTTTCTCTCATTTTATGTCATATAATAAGACCGAGATCCCCTTTCTTTCAGTCTTATTATGTTCATCTTCAGAGTTAGTTTCCAACAGTATTGCAAGGTCTGCTTCTTGTCTCTTTAAATATGCAAATATTGTTTCCCTTTTTACTGGATTTACTAAGCAATTGACTTTCTAGTCAAAGAGTATACCAAATCATGTTTAAATGCCTTCTGTTCCTTTTGAAAAACAATGGTTCACTTTTCATAATCTTCTTAATGCCTTTTTATTGCTGCAACCTTCTCTTTATAAATTGTTCTCCCCTTTCCACCCTGCTGTCACCCTGACTGCATGCGACATTCTGAACTCTACCATTTCTATGTTTCACCTATGTGAGTGCATTCCGTGAACACAGGTAACTAGGGAAGCAGCAAATGACTTGTACTTAAGTCTATTTTAAATTATAACAAGCCCTCCCCACCTTACTGCAGCTCATATATACTTTTTAAGCTCAATTTCATGAACCATGATTTTATAACTTTCTCTTATTATCTTATTATACCTACTTACAGGCACTCAGTATTATACTAAGATTTGTTCATTCTTTATCCATGTGACCCCTGTTACCAGAGCATAACTAATGTCATCCGGCAGTGGTCAAGTTGTCAAAAATCTGAAATTAAAATGACCGTTAATACCCAACAAGGGTTAAATGAGCTAATAAGTGCACCTGAACATTCAATAGCAGCCATCCAAGCTAAAATACATGCATCTACAACAGCATCCACCTACCCCAAAGTATTAAGACTAAGATCATTATTAGACCAAAAAAAAACTTGAGTAAAAATGTATATATATATATATATATATATATATATATATATATATATATATATATATATATATATATATATATATATATATGTGTGTGTGTGTGTGTGTGTACATGTACATATGTAGATATGTGTATGTGTGTGTATATATGGGAGTGCTACAGAATCCTGAAAGACCAAAATCCTGAAAGTTCAAAATACTGAAAACACACTAGATACCAACACACTATATTCCAGCACAAGTACATATTACCCTTCAAATATATGCAGGGGGGCTTGCCCCCCTGCACCCCCACACCCCCTGCTACTTAAATACATCAACTCCGAGATTGCACTTCACTACACTAAGTGCAGTCTTGGACTTGATATATTATACTCGTAGAACAGTAATATAGTTTGTGTTTTATTTGTTTCTGTATGTACTTGTGCTGGAATATAGTGAGTATTGGTATCCTGTGAGTTTTCAGGATTTTGAGTTTTTAGTTTTCAGTATTTTGAGCTTTCAGGATTTTTGTCTCAGGATTTTGGGTTTCAGGATTCTGTAGCGCTCCTATATATATATATATATATATATATATATATATATATATATATATATATATATATATATATATATATATATATATATATATATATATATAAATAATGTATATGTATCTGTATATAAGTTTCCCAGTCTGTATTCATTATGTCTCCCCTATTACTTCTCAGTAGTTTTTTGATCCTGCCATACCTTCATTGTCTTTCAGTTTTTGACATTTCTTAAACAGCAGAAAAAACTTCTATTTGTAGATTCTGTTTCTCTTGGACCTTCTGCTCTTTGGCCCAAGTTACTATTCATGTACCTTCCCTTTTGTGTGATCTGGTTCCAGCTAACTCTCTTTTGCTTCTTCCTGTGATTGATAGGCTTTAGTACAACCAGTCAACTTCAGCTGAATCATTCCCTGATAAAGCATCTTGAACCTTATTTCTCTTATTTTTACCAGTCTTTGTATGGGAATAAAGGAAACTCTTTTTCTTCTCATCTGTGCCAAGTAATCTTAATCAATGAAAATACATGTTTTTCCACAAAACAGTCATTGCCCTAGTTTCCACAATATTGAGAGGATATTTTCTTTTAAAGCATGATTGCAGAATCTCACTAAGCCACAGTGGTGCAGCGGTTAGCGTTGTCACCTCACAGCAAGAGGTTCTCCCATTCAATTCTCGGCTGGAGTGCCTTCTGTGTGGAGTCTGCATGTCCTCCCCGCGGTCAAGTGATGTTAAAGACATGCAGGTAGGTGCGAACGTGAATGGGCATGCCTTCGTTGAAGGCTGGGCGTCAGGCTGGCAACTTGGCATCGTAAAATCCACTGCCAATCATGAGCAGACTGGAGTTCCACTGTGGCAACCCCTAACCGGGAAAAGCCGAAAGACTTAATTGCAGACGCTCACTACGATTTGATGGGGTCTACCATGTGAATTGCTGCCAAGAGCCCATGTAGTCCTGTGTGCCCTTTCTAGGAATAGATCCTGTTCTGGTGACACTCCCATAATGCTTATTGCTGCTGTATGGACAACGTTGTCCATAGTGCTGAATGCTGCTGTATAAAAGACTGACAGTCGCTGCCTTCTAAGCTTTTTGGTACACCAGCAATCTGGGTATTTTCCCTAGTGTGCAATCTCCTTGTCACACAAGGCAGCCTCCTTCAGGTCCATGCAGTCATCAGCTGCCTCTGCCTTTACTTTCAAAAGTTCACTTTCTTGCAAAGTGTTTGTATTATCTCTGAATGTTCATTCGCTGCATGTGTAACTTCCTCCAGGATCTTGTCATTCTCTTTTATGTCATTTTCTATTGTACACTTCCTTATCTCTAACAAGACATCACTTATCATATCATCCCTGCGTTCTATGTTATTACTGGACAAGCACTTCTCAGAGATAGAGGACATTACTGGCACTCTGTTTAAAATTATTTAATAGAGTCTTTCCTTTTTCTGCTCTTCTGCTCTTCCTCCTTGTGGGCATGGATCTATAAATACTCCTTCTTCTGCATTATTTTAAGATCATTGTTATTTAATCAGCTGACTTTTGTCTATTTTAAATAAATTTAACAAGGAGCCACGGAATTAAGGTGCATATCCGCTCTGTGCCATACCAGCAGTCCTGAGTAAAAGTTCTCATTGTTTGCATGAAGACGGGCAGGACAATAATGAATTAGTATCTAATCTTTAATGACAAAGCAATGATAATGATGGCTATCCATGATATTTTTAAGGGGATTACAAACTAATTCTAAACTGTTGGAGTTACATATATCTGGGATATTATATTCCAGTTTAATTCTACTGCTTTAAGAAAATAGTTATGTACTATGGAAAATGTATAGATAGGCCAGTTAGTAGACTGGAATCAAAGTTCATTAGTGTGTGTACAGTGTTTGCAAAGTGAAGGATGTTTTTAATGGCCATTTTTGCATATTAAGGTACTGAGAAGGCAGGTGGTGCTTCCATCCATTGAGAGTCGAATAGATTTCTTAATTTTCAAACAATGGTGATCAGTGAAGGATGGACATAGATGAACCTGAGAATTTTGTTTTCAGTTTTTTTGTAGTGTCATATGCAGATTGTAGGCCTATGATGGTGAGTGAATATTAAAGTCAGTGGAAATTCACATTGTTAACAATGGCCTACCATGCATGCTTAGTGTACAAGTGAGTTGCTTTATATGTTACCTTAAATTGGAAAATGAATTGAAGGGATTGATGCTGACTATGATGTTAGAATAGTAATGTTTGGTCAAGAATTAGTCCTGTGTAGTAGCTGATGATTGAGGTCTATTATAGTAATTGTTGTAATGTGAGAGAATTTCTTTCTCATTATGAAGACCATGACTACAGATTTCTTAGTGTTGAAGTTTAGTTTGTTATGGTGGAGCTAGTACCAGATATATATGAAAAATGGAAGATCTGGAGATGACTATATAAGTAGCATAAAGAATGCAATTAAGTGTGAGAGGCTTCCAAAGGAGATCAGTGGCAAACATAAAATAAGAGGGGTTTAGTACCAACCCTTGTAATAAGAGGGGTTTAGTACCAACCCTTGTATTACACCATTGTTAATGAAAGAAGGTAGTGATTGTGGGTTGATATAGTGAATTTGTCTAGCAAGAAGATTGTTTTTGAACCATTTATAGGCTTTGTCAAAGTATTTGCATTTGTTTTCAGTTTTGCCAATTTGATATTCAGTGTTCAATGCTCAATGTACAAAGGCAGCTTAGGACCTCAGGAGAGATCATTATAAGCCTCTTTCCATGTAGGTGGAGTCCAGTATACTTTTACCCTGTACCATTTATCAATTTTCATTTTAAAAGCTTCTAAGCTTTCAACCATTCTAATTTCTACAGGCAAAGAATTCTATCTTCTTCCGGTTCAAAACTGGAAATATTTCCCACTTTTAATTGCATAACCTTGTTATCCACAATACACATAATTCTAGATTTTTGAAACATTTACAGATATAAGATCACTGCTAAGTTGTCTATAATAAACAAAGAGTAACTTGAACCTTTTCAATGTAAGTTCATATGATACACTACTTTGTTTGTGTCTTTCGGCTTTTCCCATTTAGGGGTCGCCACAACGGAACTCCCGTCTGCTAATGATTGGTAGTGGATTTTTACGTACCATGTTACCAGCCCTGATGCACAACCTTCAATGAAGGCACGCCCCATTCACGTATGCCTCTACACAGAAGACGCTCTAACTGAGAATCAAACGGGACAACACTACCGCAGCACCACCACCGCAGTCATATGATACACTACTAATTTTCTTATTTTCTTTGTGAAAAATCTCTGGACCTTTTCTAGTCTAGAAATAACAGTTTTTAGTAAAAACACAAATCCCTGAACCATATCATATAACCTGTCTAATAACAGATTTGTAAATTGGGACCATAACTACATCATTCCAAGAGGAAACTGTTCTTAGCTGTGTCCACATTAATTAATATATATTCCTTAAACTTTTGTTTACATGCCCCACAATCTTTAGTTTATTGTCAGTTATAATGCCTGAATATTTATAGAACAAGATAACATGCAACTTTAACATTGCTGGCAAACATTCTGCTGCAGCAGTTATCACTAGTCCAGATTGCAGACATAATTATGTGAAAAAGAAAAGAATGCAGAACCATGACCTGATGGACTCCTCTTGATAAAGGAAAATATTTTGATCTAAACCCTCACTGGTCACCTGATCATTTCTGTTATATACTCAGTTTGTAATCCATGAGTTATATCACCAGCATTCTAAAGCTTTTCTGATTTGCTAATAGGGTACTAAAACAAAAGCCTTAGATAGATCTAAAAAGATCACATCAACTGCTATTTCCAAAGTCAAGGCTTCAATCACGTCAGTATAAAATCTTATTAAATTAGTTATAGCTGATCTTTCTGAGATAAAAGCATGATGGTAAATATTCTAATAAGACTATCTAAATTCTGGATTATTTTAGTAAAGTCCTCTTAAAATATTTACCAGCAGGGCTACTAAACTTGTTGGTCTAAACTTTTCTATACCCAATTTTTCATCACCATTATTTATTGGAAAATATAAGCTCTCTTTCAATAAGAAGGAACAATGACACATTTAAAAAATAATTAAAAAGGTGTAGTAGAATATCCATGATATTGTCGTTTTCAGATGATAAAGTGAGGTCATGTTAATCCATCGTGTCCAGAGGCTGTGTCGGATTTAATTTTGCTCAATTCTTTCTCAAACATCTTTCTTGTAATTAAGGGATATTCACACCTATGTCTGAGTCAGTATCGTCCAAAGTACTATAGCCAACAACACTTCTCCAGAAGTACTTTGCAAATGTTTCCATCATTATACAAAGATCTGTTTCTAATCTAACTTCACATAATATGTTAATATGCAAAGCTACAGCCTTATTTCTTTGCCTTACATATTTGTAAAAAGTTTTGGATTGTTTTTTTACATTTTGGCCAAGATTTAGCTCCAATTATTCTTGGCCTACTTACTAACTTTTTGAACTTAAATATCATGGTTTTAAAACGCTGCCATATTGAACTCTGAGGCACTTTACCTGTACCTCGCACAACACCTTCTTTTTCTTTGGCACTTTCTAATTTTAGAATTAAACCAAGGAAGATTAAAAATTTGCAGGAGGCAATCATTCTTCTTTCTTGTACAAATTCTTCTATTTGAGACCCCAGTTTCCCCATAGACTTTTCCCTACATGACCTCAATAGATACAAATTCTTTAAACTTATCTTTTCACTTCCAGCTATGTAAAAAAATAAATAATTTATGGATTTATAATCAGCTCTACAATAATTTTTACAAGTGGCCATATCAGGTCACCTTGAAGTGATCTTCCATCTAAAATTACATTTAACAATGGAACGTTTTGAGGAACCAAGTGGGCTCAAGATAGCTACATCCTTAACATCAACATCCTGTGAAGATATAACTATATCTAAAATGCAATCTCTTCTTGGATGGTGCTGTACATGCTGTGAGTACTTTGAGGAGTGGTACTACAGTGGCATGCTTAAATACATTTGGAATGTGTTTTGCTGCAAGAAAGACGTTATAGATATGTGTTAGTGGGGCATCTAGGAATTGTCTACCAAGTGTGTGAAACAGAGAATGAATAATATAAATGTGACTAACTTTCTTTACAAGCATTTTAATGATTATGTTCTTTGACTTGTTTTTTTTTTTTTTTTATTGATTTAAAAAAAATGTATGGGTAGTCTATGAAGGAAAACAATGTCTTTGTATGGATAGTGCCATGTGGGTTGTGGGGGGTTACACATATTCCGCTGATGTTGTTGCACTATATCAGTGGGTAACTGTTTTTTGGCATTTGTTAGCATTGCTTATTTTAGTATTTGCCAGAGCCTTGATATTGTTCCTGAATTTTTTAGGTCGGACTAATAATGTCATTTGTCTATACCTTCAAGAGCCAGCCTTTACATTGGTAGTACTAATCCTTGTGTTTTTCCTGAGTTTTTGTATAGTTATTGCATTTATACTGCTTTTAAATGGGTGTTTGATGTAGCCCATCTAAGCATCAATCACACAATTTCATAGGATGGGCAATGTGAGGTGTGGGTCGAGATACTTGATCTTCTATAGATATCAGAGGCTATGCAGTGGCTGGCTTCAGGCTACAAAATGCAGATTTCAATAACATAGCATGTTTATGATTCTCCTTATTTGTCTATGGCATAGCATGCCATATATAAGGAGTGATGAACCAAACATAGCATTCAATGGTAGTTAGATGTACTCCTCCCCTGATGTGTCATTCTAGTGGGGTAGAACAAATAGTCAGTTCAAAGTAGAGGTGAAGGATGGAAGAAGTCCCATAGAATGTTCCCCTGGCCTTTTGGAGTAAAGCCCTACATTGGCAGTCATATTACCAGATTTCAGATCACTGTAGCCTACTCCCAAAAAATTGGGTTCTGTCTCATAAAAATTGTTTCTTAGATATCCTAGTATCCATAAACAAGCCCAGTTATCACACCATTGTCAACTAGAGAACTCCATCTATGTATTCCACTAGTCTACACACTTAATTCCACATACTAGAATCCTAAACTATTGAACACAACACCATAATGTTGAGGGATGTCAACTACCATCCATAACATGAACTGGTGAGCATGCTCCAAAAACGTATGCAAAACAGTTTCTTATACTTTTTAACACCAGTTCTCTCAACTTGTTGGCACTAATCTGCTCCACAGTTTAAAAGTCATCCCCTCCCTGATCAAATTTTAGCATCCTTATGTGAATCCATCCCATGCCTAACTCCATTGCATCAAGGGACTACTCTGAGGTAAATCTATTAGTATTGCACATCCTAAATAATTTCAAAATCTCCCCTCTCCCAATGATCCCAATTGAAATGCAGCTGCCTCTACCACTAACTCCTGCACCCCTTTTAACTCCTGCCTTGAGGCATCTGTCTCTGTCTGGTAGAAGTGTGATGGAAAATCCAAGGAGAAGCTGAGTGGCTAAACCTTAGTATAAACAAACACGACAGTAAAAGGAAACTGCTTTTCCTACTAGGGACTAAACTCAAATCCCCCCAATTCTTTATATCAGATTAAAAATATATGCAAACAACTCATTTGTAAGGTCAACACTTGTTAAGCAAGTTATGAACTAAATCTCTATCTCCTCTAAACACAACCATAAGTCGCTGTTTAACTATGTTTAAAATTTTAAAACTAGCATCCAACAATGCACAGAACTGATTTTGGGTGGGACAACCTATTCCCACCAATAGAACATATCCAACATACTCTCCAGCAAATTTTATTTCATCCTCTCCCTTCTGTAACCTGCCCTCCCCCTTTGTCACATTACCTCTACCTCCATTTGAAATTATCTCTGATCAAGTTATAAATAGCCTCTGTAAACCAAAAACATTGGCTATGTGGGGTTTGACAACATGCCAGGCTATCTGCACAACCACACAGATTTCTTTATAAGCCTATTCGCCTATTCAGTTTTAGCCATTCCACTGGATGTGTATTTGAGACTTGAGAAACAGCCATGGTGGTGAAATACACAAAGGATGGCCTACCACTGGCCCTGGAAACTTCAAACTAACGGTGGTGGTGCTGTAGTAGTGTTGTCGCCTCACAGTAAGACGTCCTGTTCGATTCTCAGCTAAAGCATCTTCTGTGTGGAGACATGCGTGAATGGGCATACCTTTGTTGAAGGTTGTGTGTCAGGGCTGGCAACTCGGCACGTAAAAAATCTACTGCCAATCATTAGTCGACCGGAGTTCCGCTGTGGTGACCCCTAACCAGGAAAAGCCAAAAGACACAACAAGCAGTACATTTGTAAAGTAATGGAATATATCATCATGGTAAAAAGATACAGATGGCCTACAGTCCCTTGACCTCAATCAATCTTGCCTTGCAAAAAGAAGATCCTGTCTACTAAATGTGGTGCACATCTCTGTGTAGGCAACTAAAGTGCTGGATGAGGAAGAGATTATACAAACTACATACCTTTACTGGGTTAAATCTTAACTTCTTTGTAATCAGCTGGATGGTTAATGGGCTGGGACACAACAACAGTCAAAGCTGGTGTCAGGCCATCCTGTTGTAAAAGGACGGTCATCAGTGGTGTTCCAAAGGTTCATTATAAGTTATTTCTTCTTTGGCATATACTTACTTGACTGCTGTCCAAGTGGATGTTAGATGTCTCTGGCTTACAACATCTGCAGATGATTGCAGACTTAATGTGGTCTTCTGGACTTCAGCAGATATCCATACATGCAGTAGGCACTAACCCTCAATAATTGCTACTGTCATGACCATGGCTTCAAGCTAACTGTGATCTTTGAGAATTAGAACTGCCCTGCACCTGCCACATATTGGAACCCCCCCTGATGTCTGAGTACATTGGAGAACTAGGTACAATCATGGACAACCAACTCTTTGTTGACCACCATGTATCAGCTTTAGATAGAAAATCCTTTTACCTAGTCCAACCAACTACTAAAGCAATATCCTCCATATACAGAGAAGTTACTGTCTCCCTTTACTACTCCCTAATCTGACCAATCCTTGAATGCAATGTCTCTTTGGGAAAGTGCCTGCTCAAATATATTATACAACAAAAGAAACCAAAAAGAATCTTGATCACAAAATTCTCAAGACTGAGCTCCCTTAACAATACAGAACATCTAAAAGCTCTCTTACACAGCATCCTTTGTTTGAGCTGCAAGTCAATGAAGGAACAAGTTTTGTTAAATCATTTTCATATCAAAAAGACCTGGCAATACAATCACTACCCACTCTAAGGACCTACACCTATATCAAAATATTAGCATAATTTGTACAAGAAATAGTTATTTCTTCCAAAGACTCCCTCACTTATAGAATAGGCTCCTACTCCAAGTAAACAACATAGTGTTACAACTCCTTTTAACTCCAACTTTGACGAGTAGATGGGGATCCATAAATTCATTCAGGACTTTACAGACAGGAAAATTGCTGGGGCTAGGCTCTTAAAGGTCAACTGATCTGATTGCCTAGTATAAACCTATGAGCAAACGCCTACCTAGTAAAATGGCAACAATCCAATCAAACATAGTGATTAAAATAGCAAACTTATTAAATTGTAATGCTAAAACACACCAACATCAGTTAGCCATAGTAACATCAAAAACAGTGTTGCACACGTGTGGATCTTCACTGACATGCTCTTTTACTCATATAACCCCAGAGTCACACAACCATAGGATATTATGCAATGACACAGACTGTTATTCAGAACTATTATAGTTTGATTCACTAGAACTGTAATTTCAGCACTTCAGGATTAAATCACTACATAATAAACACGTTTCAGTGCCTGAAGTTTGGCATTAGCACATGCAGTAGTGAGACATTTAGTTCAGTTATATGGGAGAGGTGAACACATAGGGTCCATACCTCTGAACTGTCCAGATTTTTGACTCATACTTTTGGTTTGTTCCTCATAAAATCTGTGGTTTTCTGGATTTTTGTGTCAAATCAGTGAGGACTGAATTCACTAAATAATTAAAGGCTTTTGAGTTTCAGACTTCATATCCTTCAGAAAATGCATGATACCACAAGACTTTTTATTCTAGCAAGTTTATAAGAGCAATACTTAAAATATGTCCCTATTTTGGGGGTTGAGCCCCCCCCATTAGTTTTGGCTTTGTCCAGATTTTTTGTGCTAAGAGGTTGAGAGGTATGATAGGAACACATGCTCAGTGCAAGATTATCCAAGGGAATGCACTTCTGCTGGCATGCATCCCCTGTGGAAGCAAGGGGCAGTCCACATCTGATGTCTATTGCACACCCCACTTACAGGAAGTATAAAAGGAGCATGCAGGGTGAAGGTTAAGTCACTCTTCAGGTCCTGAAGTCTAGCCCACTCTCTGTCACTCAACTCTTATCTAAATGGGAGCAAATTAGTTAATTAGAATCCCTGGGTGGGAATGAATGGGTAGTTATACTCTTCCACAGCCATGGGTATCTAGCTTTCACTCTTTACAGTACCAATTAGGTGGAGGCAGAGAACCCACTGGGCAAGTCCAATGGAGATTAAAAAAAAAACTAGGATACAGTTTCAAGCTCCCACCCAAGTACCAAAACCTTCACAGATAGATGTCAACTTTACCCAAAAGTGGTCCTTAACTGATGACTGCATTATGTTCTTGTCAGGACACATTTTTTACTTAAAATATGAGACCCCAGGATTTCAGAAGAGTCAAAGTGCTATCTGACTTTGTCTGCAATGACTTCCTTCACTTCCTGACCATGGGACAGTAGGCATTTTATTCTTTCATTCAGTACTAAAGCCCTTAGTAGATGGGTGTCACTTGCACTGTAGGAAAATACATGAGGACCTTTTTTTTGTGTGCAGCAGTTACATTTTAAGTGCACCATTTGTTCACTTTGTTCTCCAGAATATCATTCCAGATGCTCTAACCACTTCTCCATTGTAAGAGTCACTGAACCTTCACAAAGTGTCTACATGGAACATAGGCTTATAAAGAAGTCTGGGGATTCTTGCCCAAATGCAGGCCTAGATGGCTCTTACAGACTTAATGGAGCTACCTTTAGAATCAGCAAAAACTGGGAAAAAAACATGTCCTTTACCCAAGCCATTGCCTCACTTAATTCAATAACTTAATTGTGCACTATTTTTCAAAAGCTAATTATCGTCCTTCTTACAGTCTTGAAGGAATAGCAAGTGATGTGCTTAATGCAGCTAATGAGCATATATCTAAACATTCTGTACTTGTAAAAATGTATTTATAGGACTGATGCTGCTTCCCCAGTTGGTTTCCTGATATGGCTTGTGAAAATTTGAGTCTAAAAAGTGATACTGAGATAATTAGGTAACAACAATTTGAACACCTACTTCTTCTACACCGCTTCCTGCAGTGTGTATCTTGCAATTAGCTTGTACCCAGTTTTAGTTCATATGCACAGTGTTATTTATACTAAATCCAAAAAAAAACATGTCTATTGCAGTACAGATAACAATAAGGGCAAATGGAGGACAACTTTGTTATTTTATTTTTGCAAAAATAAGTTGCAGACATTTTAGGTTATGTGAACTTTAGCCATGGTGTAATATGATGAGGATTCTTTAAGAAATATATTTGCCAAACTAGATAATTGTGACATTTCACACCTCCTAGGTTGCCAGTTAAAACAAACAAAAGACCTGATATCATAACAACTGCAGGTAAGAAACACAAGTGAAACTGTACACAATACAGTTTGGAAAAATGAACTTCAGAAATATGTTGGCTATCAGAATGACTCAAATACCTGATGAGTACTTACGAAAAATGGATTTCCAGACAAAGGCATTGATTTCCTGTCAGGATTTTTTTTTGTCAGGTAGCAACCGTAGTTGTGTTTTGTGTTTTTTTTTTTAATAATGAAAGCTTAGAAACCTATGTACATTAACATTTCTTCTGGTAAGAGATAACAACACTGGTCTTTAAAGTGTTGTCCTTTCATTGAACCAGAACTGTTGAAGAAAGATCAGCACTGGTTACATCTTTAAAAAGATTAATACAGATTATTAAAAAAAAAAAATGGAAGTTTTTTTTCCTGCACAGCTGTAGGAGTCTGAACAACAACGTAAATAACTTAGAACCAAGAACTGCAGGAGAAGAGTCTGATATTCTGTTTATGACTGAACATAGGCTCAGTAGTCATAGACCTTGTCTCTATCCGGTTTTAAAGGTTATCACATGATTGGAAGTACTATAAAAGAGACTTGTGCTTCAGTGTGTGTGTGTGTGTGTGTCATTAAATTCTCATCTATAATTCCATTGTCTGAATTCAATCCTGAATTAACAGTGTGGACAGCGCAGTGGTAACTTTGTCACCTCAAAGCAAGAGGTTCTCCAATTCGATTTTCAGCTGGGTTGCCTTCTGTGTGGAGTCTGCATGTCCTCCTCGGATTTGTGTGGGTTTCCTTAAAGTGCATTGATTTCCTCCCACATTAGAAAGACATGTATTTGGAGAGTTTCTCACCTGGGCCTCCGCTGAAAATTGGCCTTGTTCCAAGTTGGACTTTCCCAGTTAACAAATGTTAAATGAATAAATAGTGGTCAATCCAAATAGTGGCAGAATAAAATGTGATGTCATATTTTACACGCCCCCTCAGTATAAAATCTAAGTAAGACATTAGGTTTGAGTAATGCATCCAAATCTACTTTTTAAACTACTAAAGTATTGGAGCTGGAGACATAAATGCTCTTGGGGCTGATTGGTGTGTGTTCCATCTTATAGAATTACTGCAATAAAAAATATCAGAGAGAATAGTATTTTGTATAACTATTCTGAAACTGTAGATGAACCAACCAAAGTAAATAATATGCTAGATGAATTAATACTAAGTACAAAGTTTTAAGATGTGCAACTGAACTGGCTCTAGGTGTCTATGATCATCTCTATGTAAATGCTGAGGTTGCCATACTATATAAACAATGCTGTGTTGGTTGTGCATTTTGTAGGAAAGTTTATAGATATGACTTCATTGCAATTAATAAAGAATTAGAGGGTTGACAATGGCAGACTATGGGGAATGGAAAGAGCATAGAAGAAAAATTAACTATACTCTTATGACTTGATTAATAGGTGTATTCCTCTAGATACAACTAACACTGAGAACAATCTGGTAGAGTAAAAGTCTGGCAAATCATAACAAAAGGACCAAGTACTTATGGAGGAAGAATAAGAAGGCCCCCTAGTAAAAGAAACAAATTAAGATTTAATAAGGCCTGTCACAAAAGGAAATACTGCCAGCCCAGCTATCTGGATTTTGTAAATAGTTATATGTCATTTGCCAATATCAGGACGATGCAATTGCTTGTGTTACCACTATATTAGAACTGAATGCTGTCTGTATATGAAACTGCTGGTACAGAAGTGTGTGTAAAGTACTGAGCTTAAGGATGTGTCCTCAGTGTACCCTACTGGAAAAGAACAGAAATGTATATAAACTATTGCACCACTGTAAATGTATGTGTTTTAACAGTGGGAACTGGAACATAGTGGGTTAACTAGCAAGCCTTCAAGAAAAAAGCTGAAATTAAATTGTTTTATACTTGTGCTACAAAAGTTAGTTTCAATGCAGCAAGGAGACAGGATGTCTAGAACTATATCATTGTATTGTAAGTGCTTTATTGTTTTATGTCTTCTAGCAGCTACAAACATCTGAAGGCTATGTATTTTCACAGGGAGATGCTAGATGCTGCATCAGTGGGGGTTGTTTATGATCCTGGGAACTGATGTCAGGTGACAAAAAGTGATGTCATGATGCAAGTATCCCAGCAGCAATATTTGAGATATTAATTTAAGAACTCCTTGGGAAAGAGAGAGAGACAGGACATTTTGTATTTGTCTTTGACCTGACAACATCCACTCACCACCTCTGCACTTGCCTTGCTATAAGTAAGTTAACTAGGGTACAGTAATTTATCTTAGATTCAGTTAGAAATATAGTGAACATAGTTTAGATGTTTTCTGTATTTATTTGAAACTGTCCTGCAATGTTGTTTTAAATATTTCCTGTGATTTTGAACTTTGGAGTTACTGTGATGATTTATTGAGTATTTTCTTGTTCTTTTATTATTTATTATTAAATATATTTAAATCTATCTTTGTAGCTATTTGTGAGATATTGTTAAGCTCTAAGAGTACTTGCATATCAGTTTGATCATACTGTGCAGTTCACTCATAATAGCCTGGCTCTTTGTCAAACTACCATTTGTATTAATAATAATATTACACAGTAGAACTGGACACCCTTTGTTAAGGGCCTTAAAGTAGCTGATATGTAGTGGCAGGTGGCAGTGGAAACTATCTTATAGTCTGAGCAGAAAGGGACATAGATAGTAAACCTGTGCCAGCCTCTCCAGGTGTGTGTGTATGTGTGTGTGTGTCAGCTACTTGGGCAGGGACATGAAGCACTGGCTGGACAGTGAGGGTGCTGGTAGTCTTGGTTTGGCCACTCAGCTGAGATCTCAACCCTAGAGCTGTGCCAGTGGGGTGTCTTTTTGGAGCACTTGAGAAAGAGGGAAAAAACAGCCCCAGACTGACTGTGGTCTCTGTGTGTCTTAAGGGAAATTGCACTTTATTGTGTGTGTACTTGTTATCCTCCCTGTGTGTACATTCCTGACTGTTGCCAGTGGTGAGGATTGAGGCTCCTTGATTACTGGCCCAGTGCTGGGGCATCACATATAAATTGGTGGGCAGTTGTGGGATAGCCACATTACATACTAATTGACTTGTAGTGGTGAGATATCCACATATTAGGATAGAGTGGTGTGGATATTGAAATCCTGTAGCCTGTGAACAGTGATCACTATAGGTGTTTGTACTCTCAGTCAGCCACACAGTGAACATTTAGAGTTTCATATCACAATTGTCTTATTTATTTTTTTTTTGTTAGCTTAGTTAGTCAGGGAGAGCAGGTAAGCATGTCAGCAGGGGAGTATGGCAAGCTGACAAGAAGCCAGTTGGCTGAGATGTAACAGGCTAAAGGACTGGTGCATGCTAACCTAACTAAAGCAGAAATGCTTACAGTATTGGGCAGAGCTGCATCACACCCCAGCAATCAGGAGGACAACCAGGCTGGTCTTGGAGATGTACAACTCCCAGAAAATGGACAGTTCAACTTTTCCACAGAGGACTTAGAAATCTGTTTGGAGATAAAGAGACTTGAACTGGAGGCCAAACATTTGTAAATAGAAATAGCAGAGAGACTGAGACATCTGGAGGCTGAGGAAAAAGAGAAACTGCAATGTTTGGAAACTGAAGAGAATAAGAGGCAGAGGCAACATGAGAAGGAGATGCTGATTCCTTGCTAGGGTCATGGAGGTAATGGGGAAGGGAGTAACTGAACCCCAGAAGCAACAAAGGTCAGTAAATTTCTTCCAGAATTTATAGAGGGGGATAATTTTGATAGTTTCATTCATATGTTTGAAAGGATATGTAAACAGTATAATGTTGGCCAAGGGCTCTGGGTACAGTTCCTGACCTCCTAACTCCATGGTAAAGCTGTAACTGTTATTTCTAAATTGTCTGATACTGATTGCTTAAATTATAATATGGTCAAGCATTGTTTGTTAGAATGTTTTTAGTTAGCACCTGAAGCTTATAGGAAAAGGTTTCATGAGCATAGATGCAAGGCAAATGAAAGTGTGTGTGAATATATTGCTGAACTATGCACTTATTTTCATAGGTGGGTGAGTGGATGTGAGGTCACCACTTTTGAAGGGCTGGCTGACCTTTTGGTGATGGAACAAGTGCTTAGCACTTTACCTAAGGACCTGAGAATCTGGCTAGCAGATAGAGAATGTAACACAGCAGAGGAGTTGGAGGAAAAGGGAGACCTATATCTAGCAAGCAGGGCATCATTGCACAGGAAAGGGATGCCCAATGCTGCTCATGGGTCTAAGGGAATCCATGGTGGGCAGCCCAGACTGCCCCAACAGAGTCTGCCAGTAGCGGGGCAAGCCACTAGTCTAGGTACATGTCCAGGACCAAGGGTTAAATGTTTTAAATGCAACCAGTGGGGCCAAGTAGCATATAAATGTCCACAGAGGCAAGATGGAGAACAAAAGGTGGGAGAGCCAGTAACTGGGAATGAGAGAATGCCAGCTGTGAGTTGTCTGGTAACAAGAGTACCACAAGGGGTTATATCCTATCTCAATAAATGGGAAAATGGTCACTACTAAGAGGGACACTGCCTCTGACCTAACCATTGTGAAGCCTGCAATGGTTAAAGAGGAGCACAACTTGCTTGGGCAGTTTATTCCAGTCAGAGCTTTAGGAGGGACCCCATTCCAAATACATTTGGCTCGGGTTCATCTTGACTGGGAGGGTGGAAAAGGAAACAAGGAAGCAGATGTGTTTGAGGATATCCCTGCAGATGTCCTGATAGGGAATGATTTTGATAATGCAGTACCTTGTGTGCATGCAGTTACATGTGGTCAGGCTTTGAGACAAGCATGTGGGTGTGGTAGCCTGGGGGGTGGTAGGACTGGTGTGGTGGTTACTTCAGGGAGGGAGCTACCCTGTAGCAGTGAGACTGAAGGTGAGCCACAGCTGTTTGTGGCTACTGATGTTCCCTTGGACAGAGTGACTGCAAGGGCAAAGATGAGTAGTAGTACCCAGGCTAACAGTGAGGTGTCACTGTCAGAGAATAACCAACTTCCTGTGGAAGGGGAGCTGAGAAGGGTTACAAAGAGAGAGTTGAGTCAAGCTCATCTCACAGACCCTACATTGCAAGACCTGAGGGATATAGCTAGTGAGGCACTTGATTCTCAAGGGAAGGGGGAAATCTGTATACTGGGACAAAGGGTTGCTGTATACAGAGTGTTCCCCTGAGGGAGGGCTAGAGGGTGAGAGAAAGCAGTGGTTGGTAGTGTCCAAAGCCTACCATCTGGCACTTCTAGCAATAGCCCTCGGTATTCGCTTCCAGGTCATATGGGCATAAAACGTACAAAGAGATGTATTATGTAGAATCTTCATTAGCCTGGGATTTCCAGAGATGTAACAGAGTACTGCAGGACCTGTGAGCAGTACCAACAGATAGACAAGGCAAGGGACAAGGTGAAAGCTCCTTTGATGCCTTTTTCTGTTATTGAGGAGCCATTTCAGAGGGTAGCTATGGATATTGTGGGGCCTCTTAGTAGCCCAAGCTCCACAGGGAAAAAGTATAGCCTAGTGGTAGTAGAGTATGCTACCAGATACCTTGAGGTGGTGGCTCTGTCCTACATTGAGGCAGAAAAGGTGGCAAATGCTTTGTTAGAGATTTTCAGCAGGGTAGGTTTTGCAAATGAAATGCTGACTGCCAGAGGTGCCAGTTTTATGTCAGATTTGCTGGCTTGTCTGTGGAAGCGCTGTGGGGTGAAGCAACTAAAGACCACCCCCTACCATCCCCAGACTAATGGTCTGGCTGAGAAGTTAAACGCTACACTAAAGACCATGCCTAGGGCATTTGCAGACCAGTTCAAGAGGGAGTGGGACAAATATTTGCCCCATCTGTTTGCTTACAGAGAGGTTCCCCTGGAATCCATAGGTTTTTCATGGTTCAAGTTGCTGCATGTGCATAGGGTGAGGGGACCTCTAGATTTGATTCAAGATGAGTGGGAGGGTGAGTGTGAATCCCACAAGGAGTCTGCTGTGGCATATATCCTAAACTTCAAGACAAGGTCAGGGAGCTCATGGGCTTGGCCCAGGAGAACCTGGGAAAAGCCCAACAAAAGAAAAAGGTCTTGTATGACAGGAATGCTTGAGCTAGAGAGTATGCTATAAGGCAGCAGGTGATGGTTCTCATTCCTTTCAGACCCAACAAGCTGCAGGCTGCTTGGGAGGGAACCTTCAAAGTGATAAGGAAGGTCAGTGATGTTAACTACATGGTAGAACTGCTAGACAGGAGGCAGAGGCATAAATTTTACCCTGTTAACATGATGAACCCTTACCGTGATAGGGAGGCCCTTGTGCTGAGTACTTGCAGTACATGACAAGATGAGTCTGAGGAGGATCTGGTAAATTATCTCCTCAGTGAGGCTTGGACTGACACCTCAGTGGAAGGGGTAGCAATATCCCAGCAGCTATCCTCTTCTAAGTTCGAGAAATTCAAGCATTGTTACATAAGTCTGGGGACATGTTGACTGGGAAACCAGGGGTGCACTCACCTGGTGCAGCACCATGGGGATACAGGATCCCAAAGGCCTATTAAGCAGGCCCCTTATAATGTGCCTGAGAGAGGCAAACAGACTCTGAGGGAGGAGATACAGGAATGTTGGAACTAGGGGTAATCCAGGAGTCCAGTAGTCCCTGGGCCTCCCCAGTGGTGCTGGTACCAAAGAATGATTGCAGCACTAGGTTCTGTGTGGACTACATGAAATTAAATAGTCACACAGAGTCAAATGCTTACCCCATGCCTAGGACAGCTGAAGCCCTAGAACAGCTGGGTGAGGCTAAGTACGTCACCACTACTGATCTTACAAAGGGTTACTGGCAGGTGCCCTTGAGCCCCAGTGCTAGATAGAGGCCAGCCTTTGTGACTCCTTTTAGGTTGTATGAGTTCACAAAGATGCCCTTTGGGATGAAACATGCCCTAGTGACTTTCCAGAGGCTGGTAGATCATATCCTAGCAGTAGCAGGAGATTTCGCCCTTGCTTACCTGGATGATATAGCCATCTACAGCCATTCTTGGCAAGAGCACCTTCAGCATGTCAGGGAGGTGCTAGGTAGACTACAGAGGGCAGGGTTGACCATTAAGCCCAGCAAATGTCAGGTGGGCATGGCAGAGGTCTCCTACCTGGGACATAGAATGGGGAGTGGTAAGATCAGGCCAGAACCTGCCAAAGTGGAAGCCATTTAGGCATGGCCTGCCCTTGTTACCAACATGCAGCTGAGGGCATTCTTAGGGACAGCAGGGTACTACAGAAAGTTTGTCCCCACTTATAGTACCATAGCTGCTCCCCTCACAGACCTGACAGGGAAAAACAGGCCAGATAAGCTAGTGTGGACCCGAACATGTGAGCAGGCATTCCAGAAGCTTAAAGGAGCTTTGACTGTGTTACCTAGTCCAGATTACAGCAAAGCATTTGTTGTGCAGGTGGATGCTTCAAACCACAGGGGTGGGGTCTGTACTCAGCCAGGTTTCCTCAGAGGGAGAAGAACACCCAGTGGTATATCTCAGTTGCAGGCTCCAACTCAAGGAGGAATGCTATGTAGCTGTAGAAAGGGAATGTCTAGCCATAGTATGGGCACTGCAGAACCTTCAGCCTTATCTGTATGGAAGGAAATTCACTGTACTTACAAACCACAATCCCTTAACATGGCTACATCATGCTAACCAGCAAAATGCCAAGTTATAAAGGTGGAGCCTAGGGTTGCAGGCATAAGATATGACAGTGCAACACTGCAGTAGGGTTAGCAATGCCAACACAGTGGGCTATCAAGACAGGTTATGTGGTCATATATTCTCAGACAGACTCACCCTCTCAAGCAGTGTTTCTCAGGGGTCACTTGAAAACCTAGCTTGAGTTTTTGAGGAGGGTGAGAAATGCCACAAAAGAAAATACTGCCAGCCCAGCTATCTGGAATTTTGTAAATAGTTATATGTAATGTGTGAATATCATCAGGATGTAATTGCTTGTGTTCCCACAATATTAGAACTGTATGTTGTCTGTATATCAAGCTGCTGGTACAGAAGTGTGTGCAAAGTACAGAGCTTAAGGATGTGTCCACAGCATACAGTACTGGAAAAGAACAGAAATGTGTGTAAACTATTGTACCTGTGTAAATGTATATGTTGTAACAGTGGGAACTAGAACATAGAGGGTTAACTTGCAAATCTTCAAGAAAATAGTTGAAATTAAATTGTTTTATAATTGTACTATAAAAGTTAGTTTCAATGCAGAAGGAGACGGGATGTCTAGAACTAGGGTGCCTTCTGCAATGTATTGTAAGTATTTTATTGTTTTATGTGTTCTAGCAGCTGCAAACATCTGAAGGCTATATATTTTCACAGGGGAATGCTATATACTGCATCGGTGAGTGTTGTTTGTGAGCCTGGGAACTGAAGTCAGGTAACAAAAAGTGATGTCATGCTGCAAGTATCCCAGCAGCAATATTTGAGATATTAATTTAAGAACTCTCCAAGAGAGAGAGAGAGAGACAGGGCATTTTGTATAACAACATCCACTCACCACCTCTGCACTTGCCGTGATGTAAGTAAGTAAACTAGGGTATAGTAATTTCTCTTGCATTCAGTTAGGAATATAGTGAAGTATAGTTTATATGTTTTCTGTATTTATTTGAGACTGTCCTGCAATGTTGTTTTAAATATTTCTTGTGATTTTTGAACTCTGAAGTTACTGTGATGATTTATTGAGTATTTTCTTGTTCTTTTACTAGTTATTATTAAATATATTTAAACCTATCTTTGTGGATGATATTTGTGAGACATTGTTAAGCCCTTAGGCTACTTGCATATCTATCAAGTGATACTGTGCAGGTCAGTCCTAATAGCCTAGCTCTTGGTCAAACTACAATTTAGATTAATAAAGGAAAAAAATGAACCCAGAAAGGCAGTAGTAAGACCAGCAACCACTTTATTGCATAAAAAGCAGTCAAGCGCTTTTGTCTAGTAAAGACGACTTCAGAACTGCCATAATGAACACAAATCCACCAGTTAAATGCATACATTCAAAAGTCAAATTATGTCATTAACCAATAACACTGTTTGAAATTTACATAATTAAATATTTAAATGACAATAAATACCTGACTCTCTATTAGCCCTATACCTGGTGCAAATGAATTAAACTAAAAACAAAAAAGTAGTTTATATAAATTTTTATATATTTGTATATATTTTATATATATTACATTTTTTAAAAAAAGTAAAAAGTATGTAAGTTAATACCAAAACATAACACAAGGAAAAAACATAAATTTAAAATATTACTATACTCTGTATATCTGAGTTTATCCTTCCAAACTCTTGAGCTTCAAGAGAGGTGTAATGGAATAGGCTTCAATAACACCTGGAAAACTTGTTACATTAAGTCTAAGGATCCATACTAATTCTCTGTTATATAGATACTCATCTACAATTCTGTTGCCAGTGGTGAGGATTGAGGCTCCTTGATTACTGGGCCAGTGCTGGGGCATCACAAGAGCAAGATATTTTTATAGAGAAATTATAAAGAGATTAAAGAATGAATTTGAAGTGAGATTAGCAAATGATATTAAAATAATAAAAAATACTCTAATAAAGCATTTGCACTCTTATGAAAAGTATGTTGTTTCTTTCATTATTTTTTGGTTGACAATGTCTTTATCACATATACTAACAGACTAGTTGATATTTTTTTCTGAAAAAAGCATTTTGTTTTTATAAAGGCAGAACATTAATTCCTCAAGAAATATCCAGTAATGGTTGAATTATTTACTATGGCACTCAGATCTGTTAAATCTAATTCTGCAGCAGGGCCTGATTACCTGAGTGGACTTTTTATAAGGGATTGCTGAGAATATAGTTTTCTGTTGTTTAAATTTATTCCAAAGATCTTTGGAAGAGAATTTTATACAAAGTATTTAGAAAGAGTTCATTGTTATTCCAGTTGCAAGGTGACTAGTCCAACTCGTATTTTTGAAAACTGTTTCAAGTGTGTCATTTGCTATCTCATCAAAGATGATGATAACTTCAACACTGATATTTTCCAACATGGAAAAGTTCATAATAATATTATTAGTTCTCAGGAACTTGGTCTTTCTACACTTGTAATCTTATTGCATTTGCAAAGGTATTAGATTCACTGCCACATCAGGTTATAATAAATATTATGTTAAAGCAAAAAATTAATCCCTTTGTGAGTAAATGAGTGGTTTAATCTCTATTAGAAAGAATATTTATAGAGAGGATTAAAAAAAACTGTTAAAAAAGATATCTGTGCCAGCGTTCAACAAGGGTCAGTTCTTGGTCTACGCTCATTCAGATTATTAATGTCTGTATTTCCCTCTTCTGAGAACATCTGGATTAGCAAATTTGCCAGTGATACTAAAGTAGGGCATATCGTCACTAACATTAATAATCAATATGCCTTGCAAAGGTACTTTGGTAGCAGTTTTCTTTGCTTCTTACTTAATGCTAGAAGGTTGAACACAAAAAATGCATGATGATACATTTTGGAAACAGTAAGACATGGTACCCATTTGCTATGGACAGTGATATATATTAATGGTAGCCCTGCAGTTTAGAGACCTAGATGTTCTAGTGGACTCTTGTTTAAATGCTGATGCCTACACAAAAGTTGTTGTTAGAAGATGCCGCAGGCTAAAAAGGAATATAATAAGAAGCATCAGTAGTAGAGAGGCAACAGTTTTGATGCTATTTGTTTCAACATTTAGGCCTATCTTAGAATATAGTGGCTCTTTTTGCTGTTGTAGTGTACTATAGTTGACTAAAGTTCAGCAAATCCCCCCCCAGAAAATGACTAGACAGATATTAGGATAGAATCATATGAGTTATAGTAATAGATTGGAACATCTGCCCTTCTTCTCAGTCGGGTACAGATTTAAAGGAAACTAATCTTGGTGAGAGTTTGGCCGTTGCTTTGGGTATTGCTGTCTACTGTAATCATGAAAATAATACCAGTAACAATAATTTGATTGTTAATCTGTCTGATGTTAGTACATCAGTTAAGAGCTTATACTTTCACCAAAGATCAGGGAGATTATGAAATTCTTTATCAAAATGCAGAAGTCCTGTTGAGCATTTGAAACCCTAAAGTTTGTCAGACAAAATGTTTAAAAACTATGTACTTGATTCAGTTCTGTCTCTTAGTACCCTCACAAAAATGGCCCAGTTAGCCTCTAAGTTTGTGCTATATAACACTGAAACATTGAAATAATGGGTCTATATTAGAACATCGAAGTTTTAAAACATTGAATGTTCTAATATCGACCCCAAAACAGTGAACGCTGAAAATAGCGAAGCTGCAGAACACCAAATTTTTTCCTAGTGAAAGATTTTGGTTGGCCGTTTCTGTGGCTTCACTATTTTCAGAACTGTGGTGGAAAGGTACAGGTCGGGTTCAGGTAAGTGTGCAATTGTGCAGATGTTAGTGTTAGGGCACGGGTTAGGTGAGTTAAGGTTAGGGCGCAGGTGAGGTGAGTGTGCAATAGTGACAGACATTAGGGTTAGGGCAGGGGTCAGGTGGGTGTGCAATTGTGATGAACCTTAGGGTTAGGGTATGGGTTAAGGTAAGTAGATAGATATTAGTGTATGTACAGTTTAGTGTAGGGTAGATGTAGGATTTTAAATGTATGTGTGTGGATTGCTGTTTTTTTGGTGTGCTTGTGTTGTGTGTGTCTTTCTCGGAACAGCAAATGTTTTCTCAAGGAAAAAAATTTGTTGTTCCAGGTGTTCGAGATTTTAAGCTTTTGCTTAAAAGGAGTTGATGAATTAGCATTCGCTTTTCTAAACATTCGCTAATTTAATATAGACCCGAAATAATTATTTCCATTTTATTGCATAA
The DNA here is from genome assembly GCF_019279795.1 of Protopterus annectens. Classification (NCBI taxonomy): domain Eukaryota; kingdom Metazoa; phylum Chordata; order Ceratodontiformes; family Protopteridae; genus Protopterus; species Protopterus annectens. The sequence continues at coordinate 728,100,648 of NC_056725.1, read as the reverse complement.
AATGCTTACTTTTTAAACATTGTAATTTATTGTGTTAAAATAGATAGCTATTTTTCCAGAGGTTTATTTTCAGTTCTCATTTAATTTAATTCTAAGGTTTCTGTTGGTTCAATGAAAATGATAAATTCAAGAAATGCAGGGGGTTCTGGGTTCAATCCCCAGACAACAGTCACTGTTTTCCTTTTCTGTTGAGATGTGAATGCAGTATTAGGTTCTTAGTTGTTCTATGCTGGATACCTGTGTGTTCAAAATTCGCCATTACAGTGAATTCCTAGTTGAAAGGAGAAGTTGCTCCTGGGTGAAATCAAGTACTTAAATGGTAAGACTCCTTGTTGGTGCAGTGGCAATGACAACCACATGGAATGTGAGAAGGGGGCCCTAGGTTCAATCCCCAGACAATGATCAATGTTTTTCCTTTCTTGCTGAGCTGCTATTTCAGGTACTTCACTGCTGTTATGCATTAAGTTGTAAATACACTGCTCTGCCTATCTGCCATAATCTCCTTCCTCTTCTTCCCAGTTAATCCCTTAACTGTTAAAACTGGAGACTCTAGCCTTTGCCTCTCTTTTCTGCACTCTTTTTAGCATTTTTTTTTGCTGTGTGTTGTACCCTGAATTTGGAGGATTATTATGATAGTTGTCCAACATAAATATAGGTCCACAAGTAGTGTTTCTAATGACTTTTGACACTGACTCTGTTCTCTGCACTCTCCAAAACTCCTTCAGCAATTCATTTTCAGTCAGTGTGTTGAGTAGGTGACTGACGCAGCTCAAGACTCCTCATCAGTAATGATTCTGAATGAATCACAAAGAAGTCACGAGGGAATACTCCGACACCTCCATGATCTTCAGGAGGTAGCAGCGCTTGTACGAAGTAAATGGTATTTATTACTGACATAATGTAATTGACCATTTCCCACTCATTAGTAAATTGTTTTGTTTGGAACTTAACACTGCTTCCATTTCTTATTTGCTGACTAACTCTTCAGCAGAACACAGATGGCCTCTTTGGTAGTTTAGCAATCTCAACCAAGATCTGTGAGTAGATGATCTTTCACTAGTCACCTGTTACATACTCTGAATCTTTGTACATTGCTTCCAACCACAAGGTGGAATGACAGCAGTCTGCTTGGGTAAAGAAACAGATCTCAGCAGAACTTACCATGTCTAAGATGGTCACAGTTCTCAAGCTATAGTCAGATTTTCATAAACCAGAAAAATTTTAGGAGCCAAAGTTCAATTCTTTATTACTTAAAAAAATCATTGGACCCTGCAAGGAAAATCCTATGTCTGAAACTAGTGCATGTATGTTTAAATTCTTCAGCTCTATGTAAATAACATAATAACTACAGATCTTTAACTATTGTAGAGGGACTTTAGTGTGGTTTAGTGCTGCATTACGGAAAAGCGGCTAGCACCTCCCCCCATATTTCCTACCTTATTAAAGTCTACCACCCCTCTTCTCTTGAGTGTAACTTCCACCTATTCCTACCCTTCCTGACCAGCCACCAACTCCATGAAGTAAGAATACAATTAATCAAAATCTCTGTAACTGGCCATTTTTTGTAAATGTTGTATAACCTATACCTTTATTGGTTTTTATTACTAATTAGCCCACAAATGTACCTACACAGGCTATAACTTTATAGCAGTAAGCTGTTTTTCACTTACCACTAATAGTCCCCCAACCACTCCAGAGTCTCGGACTCCTGGCATGTTCGTTACACTCACTCCCCTACCCCCATTCCCACACACCCTCATAACACTTATTATACTTACAGACCACAACCAACACAAATTCCTAATCTCTCAATTAGCCTATCACACCACACTTAGCATTTCCTTAGCAACACACTCTACCACACCACTACTACTTCACCTCTACGACAACACCTATCACAGTTATAGATATCAGCCTTATACACACACACACTCTCTAAAACTAAACAATATGATCTTCACACAACAACCCCAACTACTTAAAACAATATCCTACTCATTAACAATCTTTACTCTTAGCCTACTTTCCTTCCTCTCCTCTTACCACACCAACTGTAAATGAATGTCCCACCCCCATGGCAAACTGAAGCTGCATCCAGTTCCTTAAAACTGAGAAACTTTCCTATATCACCCTCTGACCTTTACTCCTTCCAACCCTTCTCTTACCTGCATAATAAACTAACAGTCAAAACCATCCCATATTCCCCTGTATGACACACTAAAATAATATACAAGCTATCTAAATTCTATCTTTACCTACTCAAAAACCTAACTTGCTGTGGTGACATACACCCCAATCCAAGACCAATTGCATTAACCCACACCAACTCACATCAGCCAAATCCCCTTTACCACAGACCTACCTCATCTCTCCTCTTACTTAACATAAATGCAAGAAGTATAATTAATAAAATTAAAGATTGTCATGCCCTTCTAGCTCTATATAAACCTGAAATAGCAATACTAACGGAAACCAACACCACAATAATGAGATCACACCTCCATGCTATAATATTATATAGAGAGATAGACTAGAGGAAAAAGGAGGTGGTGTAGCAATATTATTCCAAAATCACCTCACCACAGAACAACTAGGTTACAATAGCCAGGAAGTACATGAATTAATCATTGCCAAACTAAAACTGATATCCAGCAAAAATATAATTATTGCAGTTGGCTACATCCCACCAGGCAATAACATTCATTTTAATGGAAAGCCTACTAAACTGGATCTCTAACTCCCTACCATATGAAAACATACTATTAGGTGACTTTAATATTGACTGGCTTAACTGCACTAGCCAAAATCCATCTAACCACATAGACCTCCATGGTTTCACCCAAATTCTATCTACCCCAACTAGAACCGACAAAACATCCAAACATTAAGCCATTCTAGACTGGATACTGTTATCTGACCCTATTCTAGCACAGCAATCTGGATGTCTTTCCAATAGCCTAAGTAACCATCAACCATCCTACCTAATTAGGACTAGACCCCAATACCTCAACCAACCCATCCTCAGAGTAGTTCATAATAAAAAGACCTTTATAACTACTGACTTATTTAATGCACTAAAAAGCTGTAACTGGACTACACTAAAACAACTATCACTAGATGAAGCCGTACTGTACTTTAACTCTACCTTCCTTAAAATACTAAACCATCATGCTCCTGCCCAAACCAAATGAATGAAAAACAAATTATGCCCCATGGCTAACTAAAGATACTAAAACCACAATAAAAGAAAGGGACAAAGCCTGGACCCACTTTCATAAAAACAAAACTACCAATCTGAGACAAATCTATCTAGAACTCCACAATAAGGCCAAAAAATAAGTAAAACTTGATAAAATTAACTATTATAAAACCATGCAAGAAAAATATACCCACAACCTAAAACGATTCTGGGCCACAATAAACAATAAAATGCACCCAGGTAAGGTATCCATTCCAACCCCAGTGCTACCTAACAACCATAACAACATCCCTACTCACTTTAACAAATTCTTTACCAAAACAGTTCAAACCCTTGCAAAAACCCACAATAGTACCGGTAGCCCCGCAGCAGTAGGTTCCCCTACATCCCCAAATACAAGCAAAAATCATAATATCGCCAGCTTTTCCCTACACCTGGTACCCACTAAAGTAATATCCAAACTCCTAAAAAAACTCAAACAAACCACACTAGCAGCTGATATCCTACCCGCAGACTTCCTACAGATAGCAGCAGAGGCAATAGCCTATCCAGTATCCCATTCTTATAAATAGATCACTAGCAGAATATAAGGTATCCACCTTGTGAAAAACATCACATATTATTCCACTGCACAAAGGAGGTAACTCCTTAGAACTTGCTAACTACTGCCCTATTGCAATCCTATCACCTTTATCCAAAATATTAGAAAGAGTAGTTCATTCCCAACTACTACTGTACCTCCTAGAAAATTACCTACTTTCCAAAACTCAGCACAGCTTCAGAACTTCCCATAGCACCACCACAGCACTATTATCATTTACCAATATAGTTAGCCATCATAGAAACAAGGGACTATTTGTATCTTTCATATTCTTAGACTTGTCAAAAGCCTTTGACATGGTAAATCACAGTTTTCTTCTTGAAACTCTTTCCAACCTAAACTTAAGCTGTTCCTCTTTATCATGGTTCACTAGCTACTTATCAGATCGTCAGCAAGCAGTCCTTTGGAAAGACCAGCTGTCCCCCCTACTTCCAGTATCCATAGGAGTCCACCAAGGGTCTATCTTAGGTCCGTTGATGTTCTCCATATTCACCAACCAAATCTCTTCTTCCTCACTCACTGCCTCTGTCATAAAATATGCAGATGACACAACCCTTATATGTGCTGCCCCCCACCTTAAAAGAACTACAAACCTTAACCCAAAGTAACTTTACTCTAGCCAAAACATGGTTCACTGACATCAAACTTATTCTTAATCTCAAAAAAACAAAACTAATTATTTTCAGCCCCAGTCGATCCCCTCCGCTAAACAATAATTTTACCATTAACTCCAAAGATAACATCCAAATCACTCCCACTACTTACACAAAACTGCTAGGTGTTGAAATAGACAATAACCTAAAATTTAACATCCACATAGCTGAAACCATCAAGAAAGTAAATAAAAAACTAGAACTCCTCTACAGGAATAAACAGTATATGACTAAACAAACAAAAGCAACCATTGCAAGGACTCATCTCTTGTCCATCCTTCTGTATGCCTCCCCTGTCCTAACAAACCTCAGCCAAATTGACCTTAACAAAATGGAATGTTATTACAACAAGATTGCCAAGTTCACTACTGAAGCCTCATATAGATCTCACCACTGTCTTGCCCTGAGGCAGCTCAACTGGCTTGAGCTTCTTCAACTTCTCCTACTCAATCAACTTTAAATAGCGCACAAGCTCTACTACCTTCCTGTAAATACCCCTGCACTCCAGGATCTGATCCAGCCCCATACTTCCACAAGAGCTTTAAGATCCAGTTGTCAAAATCTCATAAATGTCATCAAACATAAAAATGATGCTGGTAAATTTCTGTTTGCCTGCACTATTTCCAGGACCTGGAACTCACTACCAAGCCAAATAACCTCCTCTGCATCTACTATCCAATTTAAAAAACTCCTGAAAATCCACTACCTAAACAACTGGCTGTGCCCATACTATTCCCCAGGTTAGCTATTGCCTTACACTGTTGCAATAATGTATCCTAGGTTCCATTGGTTAAGTGTTTCCCTGGAAAAGTTAATAACATGCTGTTTACAAAAAAAAAATTGCTTTGCTGTCATTGTGCTTATTATTATAGACCAATGTACTTAATTGTCTACTTAATAAATTGTAAACTTGCTTATTACTGTATGATTATTAGATGTCTATAGCTGTTTAGATATAGAATCGTTCTTGTATGTAATGTTCTTGGAGCTTTTCTCCTCAGGCTTCCGCTGAAAATAATATGTTTCCAGTCAGACTTTCCTAGTTAACAAATGTAAAATAAAATGAATAAAAAAATGAATAAAAAAACAAACAAGCAAAAATTGCATACTCTGCTAGCATCAAGTTCTACAACTAGCATTTGTCCATCTATTGCCAAGGTAGTGGCTGCATCAATCCATCAAACAGGTAGCAACATTCAGTATCTAGGTCAAATAATTAGAGAAACTTGGTAACACTCAGTTATTTTCAACTTGATAAAAATACAGATATGACAAATGAACATATTGCATAGACAACTGCTCAAAAATAGAAACTGAAACCACAGTAGAAATAATGACATAGTTTCAGGTTAATGAAAACCCAATGTAGCAATACTCTGTACAAAAATCCATCTTTGACAGTGGAAGGAAGATGGAGCAATCCCTATTATTAAGCACACCAAACACTAAATGTAAGATACAGACATTGAAAACTATTTACAACCGCAGTAACACTACATATTATGAAATGTTCATATCTACTATAGTCAGGCACTGCATTTATGCACCTTATAACAAAAAAAAACTACATTTGTACACTACATATACAATGTGCATTGAATTTTTCAGTGTTACTGGTAAATTCATGGTCCTCTGCTTCCTATGTGAAAGCCACTGTTAGTTCCATTGTCTGCAGTGCAGTGGGCTGCACAGACCTAAGAATATTTTATTTCTGTTTTCTTCCACAAAGCTGTTGAGGCCTTCTTTTTATCACCAACATTTGTGATTCTATCTGTTGCAATCTCATTTATTAACTGTGCGCTAAACCTTTTTAAACATTACTGTACCCTTCCATTTTCAGCTAAGTTTCAACCCCCACACCACTTTAGGGGTTGCACAGCTTTGATTGTGCATTCTATCATTCATCAGCTCTTATTGACAATAAGGAATTCTACCTATTTAGTTCCCAGCTAACACACCTGAATTCATCCATTTTTGACCCCCTGGCAGATTTATAGGTCTTGGCATATGCCATGCTGCCATACTCATCTAACAATGCCTTGACCAAAAATAAATGTTGGTTACTGTTTGCACATACTTGTCTGCACTGTTTCTCAGTTAATTCAAATCCTGCTTTGTGCTGTACTCATTTAGCCCTGCTGAAACACACTGAGGGCATTAGCTCAGTTTGCAAAGTCAGAAGAATGGAGGGATATCTTAACACCTAGAAATACTAATAGCATGTACCTTTCAGAGTATAAATGCAATGGTTGTTAATAAAAGCTCTACATGTGATGGAAAAAACACTTTATCTACTACCAAAAGGTAATTTTTGTATGGCTTAAAATCAAGAGTATATTATTTTGGTACATGGTAGGGGAAGGCTGGTTGACACACTGACTATAGTAGGCCTTTATATATTGTGAGAAAACCCAGGATCTTTGTGTTCACTAAACACATCCCTAAGAAAAAAAAATGGTAGTGGAGTGGTGGGAGAATACAGGATAGAAAGCACTGAATATTTAAACATATAAAATGGCTTGGAGAACATAAAGTTATGATAAGCTTCACATGGAGGCAAGTAGAGACTCCGGTGTCAGCCTAGATGATGACTCCACTGGATGGCCCTTATCATATGGGATCTGAAGGAGGATTCCTCACCCCCTAGAGAATGACTGCACTCAGGTGCCCTGGGGTATACCTTAATGGTGGTTATGGCAGAGTGGAAAGAAAGCACATAAAAACAAATTGACACTTAAAATAACAATTTCCTATTTTTGTTTTATATATACATATATATATATATATATATATATATATATATATATATATATATATATATATATATATGTATATATATATATTTATATATATATATATATATATATATATATAACATAAACTAGGATCTGTTTTTTTCTCGTAAGATGCATAAATCGGATTACTAATTATTTTTGTACAGGACCTTCTATTAAGAGTAACTTACTGTACTCAGTAACAATTGACTCATTAGACAATAATTGTTTAGATGATTTTCTCAGGGATTTCTTTAAATAGTGGTCAGTCTAGAAAATACTCAGCAATGATCTATCAATCTTTTCCATTATGTGATGACCCTTGTAGTAAATGATTCAATTGATGCAAATGTAAACAAAATGATAAGACCATTGTGGTGGTTCAGTAATATGCATGCACACTTTGCATTAAGCAGTTCTTCTTGTTAGCATGTCGAGTATCAATGCTCATCAAATATGGAAGCTGCTAAGCAACCCTACACATTAAGCAGCACCTGTGTATGGTCAGGACACCTGTTCACAGCCACTTTGAGGTGGAAAGAGGCTGGAGCACACAGTATAAACAGCAGAAAGTGAATATGTCTAGCATCAGTAAGCAGGCATGTATGGACAGCACAATGCAAGAGCAACTTGAGCTATGTAGTTAACAGGCAGGGTGAGTTTATTCATAACGTTTGAAGTAATCCTGTGCACTTAGGGACACATCCAATTTATAAAAAGGAAATGTTGACAAATGGAGGTGAGGGGCACATCTACAGTGTAATAAAGGGAGTAGGCAGCAGCACAGTGGTTCAGCGATTGACATTGCTACTGCACAGCAAGAGGTTCTCCAGTTCAGTTTTCAGCTGGGGTGCCTTCTGTGTGGAGTGTACATCTCCTCCCTACATTCATATAGGTTTCCTCCAGGTGCTCCGATTTCCTCCCACATTATAAACCCATGCATCTGGAGCCTTCCTCCCTAGGCCTCTGCTGAAAATGGGCTATGTCCCAGTTGGACTTTCCCAGTAAACAAATGTTAAATAAATAAAATAAATAATGTGATAAATGTAAATGATATTGAACTAGACTGGTGAAATAACTGTTGGCAAATACATTTGGGGATACTGCAGATATTCCACATCAGGTGTGTATCCATAAAACTATAGTTTGCACCAAACCTGATGCTATTGTCCCCACCACCTGCCTATCATGTAAAAAATATTCTCAACTCTCAAATTGCTGTCATGTACACTCCAAAAGGGAAGTTTTATTTCAGTTTTACCACTTCTAAAAATAAAACTAGTATTTAAAAGAAAAATTAGTGGTAGGAAAGCATGTTTTTTATAGGAATGTACATCACGCAATAGACCAGACAGTTATAAAAAGTAATGTACTATTTCTGTTATATATTTTCTGAGACATATTCAGAAAGAAATTTACTTGCTGGAGTACATTGAGTTTTTCTAGCTATACCAATATTGTGTTGTGTGGTGGTGTGGTAGTGTTGTCACCTCACAGTAAGACACTGTTCGGTTCAATCCTCAGCTAAAGTGTCTTCTGTGTGGAGACATGCGTGAATGGGCGTACCTTCATTGAAGGTTGTGCATCAGAGCTGGTAACCGGCACGTAAAAATCAACTACCAGTCATTAGCGGAACGGAGTTCTGCTGTGGCGACCCCTAACTGGGAAAAGCCGGAAGACACAAACAAACCAATATTGTGGATGTATGGATGTACTCGGGCATTGTGATGTACACTGTGGAAGTAATCAGAGAAAATTGTTTATATTCTCATGATTGCTGTTGGAACATATATACAAACATGTTAAAGAACTGTGAGGCTTTCAGTGCCTTAAGTGTTTGAAGGAACCAATACTTGTGTTGTTATGGCAATGTGCACATCTGTGACAAAGTGGAAATAGTGAGAAGAATCACTGACATCTGTGAAATCATTCAAATAATAATATTATTAATTCAAGAAAAAAAAAACATTTTTGGCAGCAGCCTGGATGTTTTGAATGGTAGAAAGTGTGACTGCTCCTACATGTGTATGTATATAGTGCAATCCAGAAGTGACATGACACATGTACAGAAATGTCACTTTCACCAGCATATCCATATATAGAATAGGTGCTGCTATCCATTGTTACAGTTGTCTATCTATAACAGGTGTAAGATATATGGTTCTACTTCAGTACACCAAAATATCACTTACCTGAAAGTCATATCACTGAGATGAAAAGGTCGACAGCATGAGAACACCAACATTCTGGAATACTGACTTACCACTCCAGGTAAGTAGCCGCTTGGCCATCTGAAACAAAAACATAAACCGATGGAAACCAAACCCACCCATGCGGGGGTATTTGCCCCCCCAAACCCCGCTATGTTGGAGGCTGCAGCCTACACTCCCCCAAGTAAATATACCAACTCTGAGATTGCACTACTGTGGGGGTAAGGGGCAAAGTTCAACAGGTTGGCCAAGAGGTTACTTACCGGCCTTTTCATTTCAGTGTTTTGGAAGCTGGGTAAGTGAGTTTTCAGGTTTCTGAAGGGGACCCGTGATATACATAGTTGTAAAACGAGGGATATGGTCATGTGATATATACTAACATGTGCATAAATCAAGGCAAAACCCATGTGTATTCACTCCCTTGACAACTGGATTAGATGTGTAAGAACGTCAGTATATCACTATGCATATGATGTATGTATGTGTGAGAGAAAGACCATACATTGATAGGCACCCATACTTAGCCCAAAATGACTTACATACTAGCAGTAGGGGAATTGTATCATTTTAAAATGATTTGAGTATAATGCATTTGTGTGAATGCAGAGAATGATATTACTCGTGTCCTTCCTGCTGCCACTGCTATACCATACACATAGAAATACAAAATTCTATCAAAATACCCATGGAAATGGAGTATAGGGTCAAGTTTAGATTCATAGATTGTTACTAGTCCAATGGCCTGGTGGGGGGGGGGGTCTTTCTAAACCTAGCCAAGTTGTGAAAAAAGAATATTGATAGTTCAGTACTAAGCTAACTGCCCTTGCGAGCCATTTTAAGCCTAGCCAATTATCCCTTGTGAGACTCAAACCCTGCACCTTGTGTTTGTAATGCAAATACCTTAGTCATTGAGCCACCCTCCCAACCCTTCCTGATATCCTGTATCCAAATAGGTTATTGAGGGTCAGGAAGTTCTAGGCTACCTCTGTTTAAATTTCCAATTCCCCATCCACTGGTCTAGGCTGGGTAATAGACAAACTAAGCTTCACATGCATGGGAAGCCTGTTCCATAGGAGGGAAGTCTCTGGGACATATATCTTTCTCCCCAGCATGTTCTGTTGAAGTCACAGACAAAATTTAGGTCCCTATACCTTGTATCTCTAGTACTGTTTGACTTAAAAGTATGCAGGAGAGTCATAACTATGGGGTTTGTGGCTACCATGTAAGCCAGGCATAGATCTGCAATGTACAGGAGACCAAGTAGAGGGAAAAGGCTTTAAGGTGCTCTACACAAGGCAGGTTTGTTACACTGTTACACCCTGTATTATTTTTGTAAGGAACCTCTTAGGTTGCTCTAGTTGCTGTATATGCCTAGTCAGGTATATACCGAAGGGACCATTGTACTTTATGACTGGTCTGATAAAGGCAGAGTATAATGGGATAATGATCTCTTTGCACCTAGATGCCATGACCTTATTTACAGGTTGCACAACATAAAAGCATTTCTTCACCACTGTGGCCATGTGGTGGTCAATGATAAGGCTATTGTGTAGGTACAAATGCAGATCCCTGACCACTGGGTCAACTCTTAGGAGAGTATTATCAACAGGGTAATTAGCCAGGATGCCTGATTTCCCAAATGGTACAATTATGCATTTCTTAGCACTGAGTTTAAGACCATGGCTTTGGCACCATCTGTTAGTCAGAGATAGACGTTCTTGAAGATTGCCAGTGTCTGCAGGGGAGTCGATGTTAACCCCCAGCTTGCAATCATCTGCGAACTTAGTCAGTTATAAATCTTATAGGTTCATAGGTTCATAGATAGGTACTAGGCTATCGGCCCAAGGGCCTACGCAAGCCTAGCCAGCAAGGTTTCATAGCTTACACCACCCAAGAAAGTTATTTTCCTGTGCTACTGTCCAGCAGAGACACAGAAGTGATCCCTGTGGTGTATTTCCTATTTCCCATCCACTCATCAAGATTTTTCTTGAAGAGTGCTAATGAAGAACTTTGCTTAACATAGATGGGTAGCTTGTTCCAGAGTATAGGAAGTCTCTGGGACAGGAATCTATCCCTCCAGTGTGTCCTGTTTATTGTGGTGACAAGGTTTGGGTCCCTAGAGTGTGTAGCTCAGAGGGATTGGGATTTCTTTAGGTGTAGCATGTCCAACAGCTCTAGGTTTGACATAGCTTTATATGTGAGGCAGAGATCACCTCGGAGTAGGTGATATGCTATGGAGTAAAGCTGGAGTTTTTTGAGGCAGTCAGTGTAGGGCATTTATTTGAGGCCAATAATCCTCTTTGTGAGGTACTTCTGTGGCCTTTCCAGCTGCTGCAGATGTCTTGTGAGGTACATTCCAAAAGGGCATTGCACTCTATAATGGGTCTTATGAGTGATGAGTAGAGGGGAACAATGACCTCTTTTTTTCTGGATGAGAACCCTTTTATGATGAGGTGTGCCATGTAGAAGGACTTCATGACTACTGTGGCGATGTGACTATCAAAGGAGACACTACTGTCCACCTGGGTCCCAAGGTCTCTTATCACGCATTTGGTATTAAGTAGATTGCTGCCTATGTGGTAGTTCATGGGTACAGAGTTTTTACCAAAAGGGATGACACTGCACTTTTTGGCATTGAGCTTGAGGCCATGGCTCTAATACCAGGCATCTGTCTCAGTGAGGCCCTTCTGTAGGATGTCCATATCATTTGGGGACTTGACTATGACTCCTAGTTTGCAGTCATCTGTGAACTTCATTAGTCAGAGGCCTTCTGTGTTAGCCTGTACTTCAGAGAAGTAAATACCAAACAGGAGAGGTCCCCGAACGGAACCCTGTGGTACTCCACTTGTCACTGTTTTCAGGTCAGATTTGGAGTCTGCAACTTTTACAGTGTGGGTTCTGTCAGTGAGCCAGTTGGCAACCCATCTTGTGACATAGGGATTTATACCTAGTTTAGTGAGTTTAGCTATAATTCCAGAATGGGGGATGGTGTCAAAAGCCTTTGCGAGGTCAAGATAGGCTGTGTGAACCACCTTACCCTCATCCATGGCTTTGGTGACTGCCTCAAAGAAGTTGATCAGGTTCAGGAGGCATGATCTGCTTTTCACAAACCTGAACTGGGTGGGATCCAGAGTTTGGAGGTTACCAATGTCTTTGTTTATGAGTTACATGATGATATGTTCTATGGCCTTGCAGACCAAGCTCATCAGGCTAATAGGTCGATAGTTCCCGGAGTTGTCTTCCACTCTGGAGAAATAGATGGAACTAGTGACTGTTTTTTTGGTGGAGGTGGTGTCACCTATTTTGACCTAGATCCTATCAGTGAGTCAGTTGGCTAACCAGGAAGGGATAAAGAGGTTTGTACCTAATTTGGTGAGTTTGTCTATAATCCCTGAATGGGGTATTGCATTAAAAGCCTTTTTCCAGGTCAAAGTAAGCTGTGTGCACAGTTTTGTTGTCATCCATTGCTTTGGTAACCCTCCACCAGATTTAATAATATGATCTTCCTTTAACAAAGCTGAACTGTGATGGGTCCAGCATTTGCAGGTTACTTATGTCCTTGTTTACCATGTCCATGATAATTCTTTCTAAAACCTTACATAAAAGGCTGGTAAGACTTATGGGCCTGTAGTTGTATGGATTGGTGATTGGACTTCCTTTTTGCAGAGGAATGACTGTAGCCATCATCCATTCCTTGGGGAGAATCCTGACTGTAAGCTTTAGTTGAAAAGTAATTCAAGCGGACCAGAGGGGTCATGTTTCATGCTATTTAAAAAGCATCCTAGGATATTATCTGGGCCCAGTGAGGCAGTGGTTTTGCCCTTGGAAAGAGCATTGATGACTTGTTCCCTGGTAATGGTTGGGGAGATTGTGTTATGTGATATTTTATTTGGATTATGGGGATGGGAATTTGACATGAAACTGTCAGCCAAAAGGTTGGCAATGGCCTCCGGTTCAGTATGGGTGATGCCATTTGCAATAAGTTATATGTATTGTTGCATATTTCCCTTTGAGATTAAGGGCATAGCTGTAGAAAGCTTTGTGGTTTTCCTTTGCCTGAGAAGCTTTTTTTATGTAACTTTAGCCTTTGAAATATTAATTAACCCTCTTAGCTGCCTGTTTAGATTGGCCAGGGGCTTTTAGTATGTTGGATTTGTTCCCCCTACACTTGGCCAATTTTTTTTTCTTGTTATTGTATAACTGATTGATATTGTGATTCCACCAGAGTGGCTTGTATTCTGAGATTGCCTTATTCTTAACATGAGCAGGCACAGCTCACAATCAATCTATTGTTATCAATATGGCTGTACAGGGATTTTATAAATAGTTCAACATATGATATGGTGTTTACTGGGTGTGAGGGTGCATAGAATTTAGCCAAGGTGTCACTTAGTAAAGAGAGGCTAGCTTTGGAATAGTTGTTAAAGGTTTTTGGTTTCAATAGGTACTCAGATTTAATTTTTATATCAAGAAATACTGCCTTATGGTCAGATCTAATTAGTGAGAACATCACATTGGGTGATGAACATTGCTCCTCCATGTTCGTGAACACAAAGTCAAGGATGTTTGTACCCCTGGGTAAAAGAATGCACCAACTGTTTAAGGTGTTGGTATTAACAAAGTTTAGGAATTGCTGAGCTTGTGCATTAAAAGTGGTGTAGAATTCCCAGTCTATAGAGTAGTAGATGAAATCCCCCTTGAATATCATATTGGGTTGAACAGTGATGGACTCTAGTACATTGAGATTGATCATACAGGTTTCCTGGGACATGGAGGAGGTCCTGTAGGTTACAAGGATATGGTACAAGACCCTGTTCATGGTAAGTTGCATATGTATGAGTTCCAATGGGGCCATATACTTTAACTAGTCTAGATATAGGTTCATAGGTTGGTACTAGGCTATCGGCCCTAGGGCCTATACAAGCTCAGCCAAACAATTCCCCGGATATTTCTTCCCACAATATTAACTTTTCTGGACCCCTGTCTAGCAGGGTGACTGACATGATCCTCGGGGTGAATTTCCTATCTCCCATCCAGTTGTCAAGGTTCCTTTTGAAGAGGGCCAAGGAGATTCTCTGCTTGACATGTATAGGCAGTCTATACCAGAGTATGGGGATTCTCTGGGTCAGGAACCTACCCCTCCAGCATATTTTGTTCATTGTGATGACAATGTTTAGATCCCTGGAGCGTGTGGCTCTGAGGGATTGGGATTTCTTTAAGTGGAGCATATCCAACAGCTCAGGGTTTGACATGGCCTTGTATGTTAAGCAGAGATCTCCTCTGAGTAGATGATATGCCACAGAGTATAGCTGGAGTTTTTTTAGATGGTCGGCATAGGGTATCTGCTTTAGGCCTGTGTTTCTTTTAGTGAGGTATTTCTGCAGTCTTTCCAGCTGTTGCAGATGTCTTGTGAGGTACATACCAAATGGGGTGTTGTACTCTATAAATGGGTCTAATGAGGGATGAGTACAGTGGGACAATGATCTCCCTTTTTCTGAATGAAAAGCCCTTAGTGATGAGGTGTGCCACATAGATGGATTTCCTGACTGTTGTGGTGATGTGGTTATCAAAGGTGAGACCACTGTCCACCTGTGTCCCTAAGTCTCTCATCATACTTTCGGTGTTTAGTGTACTACCACCTATGTGGTAATTCATGGGTACATGTTTTTTTCCAAAGGGGATAACTATACATTTCTTGGCATTAAGCTTGAGCCAATGGCTCTGACACCAAGCATCTGTTTCTGTAAGACCCTTTTGTAGAATATCCACATAATTTGGAGATTCAATAATGGCTCCCAGTTTGCAGTCATCTGCAAACTTTGTTAGTCAGAGTCCCTTAATGTTGGCTTGTACTTCAGAGAAGTAAATGCCAAACAAGAGCAGTCCCAGGGCTGAACCATTAGGTACTCCACTTGTCACTTGTCTGGAGCTGGATTTGGAGTCAGCTACTTTTACAGTGTGGGTTCTGTCAGTAAGCCAGTTGGCAACCCATTGAGTGACGTAGGGATTTATGCCCAGCTCAGTAAGTTTATCTATGATTTCAGAGTGGGGGATGATGTTGAAGGAATTGGCAAAGTCCAGATAGGCTGTGTGGACCTCCTTCCCCACGTCCACAGCTCTGGATACTGATTCAAAGAAGTCAATCAAGTTCAGTAGACAAGATCGGCCCTTCACGAACCCAAACTTGGTGGGTCCAGTGTCTGAAGGTTGCTAATGTCTTTGTTTATAAGTTCTATGATAATGCATTCCATGCCCTTGCAGATCAGGCTCATCAGACTGATGGGGTGGTAATTCCCAGGAATCAAGGTGAATCCCCCCTTGTGGAGTGGGATAACTATAGCTGTGTGCCACTCAGTGGGCACAAAGCCTGAGGTGAGGCTATGATTAAACATGACACTTAGGTGAGGCGCTAGTTCATTTTGTAGTTCATGTAGTACACAGCCCGGGATGTCATCTTGTCCCATGGATGTTATATTCTTAGCTTTGGAGAGTGCAGTTTCTACCTGTGTGGCTGTGATTACTGGAATTTGACAATCTTTTGGTATTGAGATGAGCCCTTTAGGGGTGAGGGGGGTGAAGTTGGCAGTAAATCGATCTGCCAGGATATTGGACATATCCGTGGGATCAGTATATTTAATGCCATTCTGTTGTAGCTCAGAGCAGATCTGAGCATTGCCATTTAGATTCTTGACATAACTATAGAATGCCTTGGGGTTGTCTTTCTGATATTTGGCAATTTTATTTTCGTAACCAGCTTTGGAGGATTTTTTGAGGGATCTCAGCTTCTTACTGAGGCTGGTAAGTGAGTTTTTTGCATCCTGGGATTTTCCTCTTTTCTGCAACAGTTTCTTCCTTCTGTTGTATAGTTTGTTACGGCAGGGGACCACTAGATTGGCTTCCTTTTTTGGAGGTGAGTGTCTTGGTTCTATTTGGGATGGCACGATTCATGCACAAGTGGATATGCTCATACAGTGCCTTAGTGTAGGATTCAGCAGTCAAACTTTCAGCTCCCATCTGCATGGGTGCCATGAAGTTTGTCACTTCTGACTTAAGTAGCATGAAGTTGGCTTTGGAGAAGTTTTTTAGAGAGGTTTCCTTACAGGGAGTGGGGGTGGGATGTGGATGTCAAGGCTGATTTGCTTATGGTCAGTCCTGACCAATGAGGGAGGTAACCACTGGTATGGAGCATCTATCTCCCATGTTGGTAATGACCAGGTCTAGGATATTGGAGCCCCTGGTGGGACAATGGATTAGCTGATCCAAGAACCATTGGGAAAAGGTGCTGGTACCCAAGTAGTTTTCCCAGCTAATGGCCGGGTAGTTGAAATCACCCAGTATTAGGGTGTTTGGTTTTATCTTAGTATTTTCCAGTATGTTTAGAAAGGTGTACTGAGAATCTTGGGGCATAGTGGGGGATCTGTAGTAAGCTACAATTTGGATTGCAGTTTTACCTAGTGTTAGTTGCACCTGGAGAATTTCAGATGCATTGTGTTGGGCAACTAGCCTGAAGGTGTGAATATCCTTGGTGAATATGGACACTCCTCCACCTTTAGTGTTACGATCTTGGTTTGGTGGCCAAAAGGTGTTGTAAGAGTTGTAGCCTGGTATTGCAGGTGTGTCTTGAACCAGGTCTCAGTTACTGCACAGATACTGATGTTCTCCATTTTTAGGAGTGCCTCGAGAGAATGCATTTTGAGGTTTAGACTTTGCATGCTTGTATCTGTTATGGTGGTGGATTTTGTCCTTTGAACCTTGCCTAAAAAGGGCACTATAGGGGTGGCAAGAGCTTTAGCCAATAACCTGAATCCCAGGGGTGACAGGTGCAGACCATCTCTGGCAAAGCATTGTGGTTTGTCGATCATGTTGTCCCAGGCAGACAGATACTGGATCCCCTTTGAATGACACCAGAAGCCTAACCAATTGTTGAAGTCAATCATTTTGTCCTTATACTGTGGTATCATTCTGGGCAAAGGCAGGATGCTACTCAGGGCTAGGGTCATACCTGCCTGGGCCACATGATCAGAGAGCTCTTCCATGTCTCTTTTCATGTAGTCCAGGGAGGTAAGTCTCAAGTCATTCACTCCAACATGGACAATGACAGAGTCATATTTGTACTTGTTGTGGAGTGACTTGAGTGCATGCATTATGTGGTGGATCCTGTCACCCGACAGGCAACTGTCTGTAATTTTCTCCTTGCTCATCTTGGTGAGTGGGACATTAGTTTGCCAGACTATAGAGTCACCTATGACTAAAGTGTTGGGCACATTATCTTGCCCTAGGGGCTGTTATTGGGTGGCACACTGGTGTTGTGAGCTGTGTGTCACTTTGGTTGTGATTGATGCTTGTTTGTGTTTCAGCTTCGGAGGTCCTTGTTGCTTGGGCAGGTTAATGTTAAGGGCCTCTGCATATGTGGGTTTAGTGTTCCTATGTGTGGGTGTTGATGGTGTGGGTTTTGAAGGGCTATGTGTTGCTTGCGGTGTAGTGCAGGTGTTAATCTTCTCCTCTTGACTGTCTAGCACAATCTTGGCTTTAGAGAGCTTTGCTTCCAGTTTGGCTATGTAAGTGCATCTCTCACAGGTTGTAGTGTTGGGTGGTAGGAGGAGAGGGCTAGCTGTGTACATGAGGCTGTTGCTGCATTGCCCCAGTATGCCCAGATTCACCAGGTGGACAGGAGAAATCACCGGAAGCTGACCCTTGGACATGCCTGTTTAGGTACTTTTTTTGTAAAGTACAAGAGCTGTTTTCCCTTACCTTTGCAAGATACTTTGCAATTATAGGCTGTTTAGTGCCTACGATTAATTTCTCATTATTAACAAGGAGAGTTGAGTGTTTGTATCAGTTTAAGGCTTCCTAGTGCTTTCTCACAGGTTTTAGAGCAAGTGCTAGTCACAGGGATTCAGATTTTAGTACTACTACTGAGATACCATCTAGTTCTAAGGGAAGATTTGAAGAGCAAACTTTCTGGCACCTGAAATAGTTTAACCGTAGCCCCGCTGTGCTGCATGATGCAAAAAATGTGCAAACACATGCGTTTTAAGCCAGAAAGTTGAAAGGGATAGAAATCAGCCCAAATGGCTTATAAAATTACAATTTCAGAGTTGGAAACCATTCCTCTAGTGTTAGATAGGAAGTACAATGCTCAGCACTCACACTGGTAATCAGTAGGACTTTCCTCTGCCACAGCAAGGTCTGGATAGCTCTGAACACAGAAAATAAAGTCCTGAAACCAGCAAAGCCTGGGATCTGGACTATACTAGCTAGGAAAGGTGGGAAACGAGCAAACAAGACAGTATTTTTTTGGTTAAAACAGGCTAAACAATGCAATAATACAGTAAATAAACACAGAAAAGGCTAACACACTTGAGTGTATAGCCCCTAAACAGTAAATGCAATTAAGACTCTACAAAATTAACAATTTAAAACTTTTTGAATGAAGCAAGGCAAGTGCACAACTGAAAAATGATTTAAGAAACAGTAATAAAGTAAAATAATTACCTAGTCTACATATACAGAAAAGTCTATATATACAGAAAAGCAGCTAAAACACACTAAAGCAATTCAGATGCAGTGCAACCTACAGCACTTGAGTAGTAGCAATATTAAGGCAAATACAGTTTTAATAAATGCACTAAACTATACTCTATATTTCCAAAATATTTGAGAAGCACAGTCAGAACACAAGGAGATTCAGGCAATTTTTTTTTTGTAAGAAAGGGAGAAAGGAGGAAAAAAACTAAGTAGGTTGGCCTTCTCAGATGTTCTCTCTGTATTAGGGAGAATGAGCTAATGACACTAGACTGGGAAGACTGTCCCAGATCAAATTTACAGTAGGGGCAGGTAACTGCAAAGCCACCAAGTATAGCAGCAAGACACCAATCAACACAATACTGCCACAAAGGTAAAGAAAGGCTTCTGCTAATTCAAGATAGCCTGGTCATGTGTTCAGAACAATCACTGCAAAAACAAACAAACCCAAAGACAGCAAATCTGAATTGGGACAATACTAAAGCTAGTAGCCTACAGTCTTTTAGACAGTAAACACTACAGAAATGTTTATCGCAGCAGTGAGCCACAAAATGAAAGTTTTTAAACAGATAAAGGAGCAAGGAGACTCTACAGAATGCTTTTAACTGCAAACAAATCAGCTTTATGATACACTCCTTGGCTGGAAATCAGAACAAATAGGTGCTTAACAAGTACAGAAAATAGCAATAAAATACAGTAAAACACATACAGCAGGCAGTATAAAGTGCTATATATAAATTGCTAGAAGCAATAACCAGTATAAATAAGCCAAAAAAGGATACTTATTGTTATATATCTCAGATCAGAGTTGTGGGCAATGCCACTCCTTCACTTGGCTCAGTGTGAGTTTGTTTTTAATATAGACTGAGACTCATTCACCTTTAGTTCCTTCCTGTGCAGTCACTGATAAAATAGAGATCTGAATGGAGAGATGAGGGTGCCCAAATGGAGAGATGATAAGTCAGCAAGCAAAGGAGAGTAGTATTGCTAGAACTGAATTCATCCTGAAGTCTTCATAAGTAACTTCATGAGGTGGACCCTGTTTTTCACAAAATCTCACCAAGATGACACTGATATATAGATGTATTTTATATACCATATATCATGGTCAGAAGTAGGTTCAAAAATAAAAAATATAGCTGGGTGCACAAGACCCAAGATAAAAAAGTGCCCAATCTTGGTAGGCACACTGGTGCCAGGACTGGAAAAAAATGACAGAGTAGAATCTTCAAGACATGGAAACATTCCTACAATGCAGCGAGGCCAGGCCAGGCCCAGAGGAAGGATAACCCCCCTGTTGTAGAAGGAAGTATCAGTCCACACAAATCATAAAAACTGATAGGCCAAAGAAGTACCATAAAGATGATAGCATGGACTATTGAAGATAATCAGTCATGTATTATTATGATTATGCAAGAAGCTATTTCCAGACATAAGATATACAAAAAGATTAAGAGAGAAATTAGAGGAAAGAAAATTTCCTCCACATGGAAAACTGTCAGAAGCTTCAAATAAAAATGTGTGTTCATTAATACAACAGATTTATGAAAAACATTATATAGACCAGAGCCATTTGGAAAAAGAAGCGACTGAGAAAGTAAGAAAATATAAAGAACAAAATCTAGAGACTTTTGAAAGGTATAAAAAAGAAAAATGGACAGGGGAAAGAAAGAGAGATCTGATATGGTGCAATATTTATGCAGAGGAGAAAGCTAAATTAATCGGTACAAAAAAGTCAGCCCCAAAGATATTTGAAAAGAAAGACAGACAAAGGTATCTGAATATGGAAAAATTCACAATAAAAGATAAGATCACAAAGAGGGAACATAGAACAGAAGATAAGTAAAGCAGAAGTTTAAAACATAGAATATGAAGTTATGGAATGTCTGCAAAGTGACGGATTTAGTGCAGAAAGTCTAACACAGGTTACATCACATCATGATGAAACAAGTCCCCAAAGTAAAGAGGAGCAGGAGAAATCTGAAGAAGAAATATGGACATAGGAAAGAAAAAGAGATTTAACATGGTGCTATATTTATGTAAAGGAGAAAGCAGAACTAATCAGTGCAAAAGGAGCAGCACCAACGATATTTGAAGAGAAATACAGGCAAAGGCATTCAGACATGGAAAATGTTACAATACAAAAAATAAGAAAACAAAGTGGTAAAGTAGAAAAGAGGATTAGTAATCAAGAAGTTAGAGAAACAGAAACTGTGGTAATAGATTACCTGCAACGTGAAGGTTTTAGTGTAGAAAATCTAAGTAAGATAACATCACAGCAGGATAGAGTAATGGATCCTCAAATTAAGGAGAAACCAGTGAAACAGGAAACATCTAATCAGTTGCCATATGAAGATACTTTGTAGCCTTTCACTGGAAGCCAGTACAAATGTTTAGTTGAAGTTGCACAGCAAGAGAAGGAACAGGAAACTGTGGCAACTCTGATGCAGCAATGTTGTCAAGTGATGCACCAGTGAGCTCCCATATGAAAGAGCAAATGATACACAGGATGAGACTGAAGACAGTGTGTCACAGGAATATGCTCTAGAACTTTCTATAGAATGCCTGCAAGAAATGGAGAACAAAGAATGTGCCCCCAGTTTAGAAGAAAATGATCTAAGAGAAGAGTTGCTTGATTTATTAGAAATGATTAGAAATATTAAGATCAATGAAAGAAATAGACTACAGAAAGTCAATAAAATCCAAAAAGTTAGAAGTTTTATAAAACAAATGAATACAGTACTTATGACTCTCCATAGAGATTCAAGTGAAATAACAGAAGTAAATAGGATAATTTACAGTGCTGCTAAATTACTAACAGATAAACCCTGGGATTCAGTAAACTCCATGCAAGAATACAAATATTCTTGCACGGAGTGGTTTGTGTCTGTATAGCACAGCAGCGCTCCTTGCGTATTCATGAAGATGAGCTGCTGTTCAACCTACACAGACACGAACTGTGAACGAGTCCAGGGGGCATGTTCAAGTAGTGCACAGACATTGAATATGTGAATATGCCCCCTGCACTCAGAAAGTTTCTAATAGGATCTGGCATAATATTAGTGAATTACTCTAATATTATGCCAGTATTTCAGTGTGCTAGGACACTGAAATTAAATAAATGATCATTTCAGTGTCTGCGGACACTGAAATACACATAGCATCAGGCAAGCAATGCAGGGGGTGTGTGACAAGTTCTGTAACACACACTCTGCATTGTAAAAGTGCTGTAAGACACCGCTGCAATCTGCTAAAGCAGGAAATGTGTGCAAATGCACAAATAATGGGGGATAAATCCCTGAAAAGGGACACAATGTACATATTGCCCTCACAAACTTAGAATGTTGATAGAAAACAGGTCATGCATTAGCATGAATTACCGAAGGATAGAAGTCTGAAAGCAAATGTATGCCAATATTCCCTGACAGCAGTCCATGTGGACAAAGACACAAATAATGGGGTGAAAAAACAATAAAAATAAGAACACTTCTGAAAAATTGCCCTCACACACTTAGAAAGTTGATAGAAAACAGGATATGTATTAGCAGAAATCTTTGAAGGATAGAACCTGAATGCCAAATGTGTGCCATTATTTCCCGATTGCAGTCCTCAATGACTTGTCAGAACACCACAATACTCACTTAAATAACATAATAATATAATAATAATATTATATATTTTTTCTAGGCTAAGGAATGTTTAAACATAGCTAAGCGGGTGTGCACGTTATGTCCCTCCGCTTACCATAGCTTAAACATCCTATAGGAGATAAATACAAATATGCAGGTGATGTTTTCAAGCTGAGATAGTGTAGTTGTTAGAGTCCCAGCTTTACATGCAGGTGCTCATGGTTCAAGTGCTAAGACAGGAAACTTATTTTTCTATGGGAAAGTAGTGTTAAAATTATTTTTGTAAACTTAAATTATGTAGCATCTGTTTTTTGTCAACCATGGTAGTGTATCTAGTGTACAATGTAAGTGTGAGAGCATATAACATGTGTAACCACCCATGTGCACACAAGTACCCCATACAGTATAGTCACATCCCTTGCCAATGTAAGGAAAGCACATAGAGGGATGTCATGTAAGGTATATGATATACACTTAATAAATGAAGTCAGTCCTGTGATATATTTAAAAAATTAAATGCGAGCAATGGTTAGCACTGATCAGCTATACTTAGCAAGTGTAACCATTGCTAAGGCGTGAATGCTAAGCAGCAGGTAGCTCAGCTAAGTGGATTTGCGCACAAACACTGCTCAACAACTTCTCCTTTAAGCAGTGTTAAAACTGACTCAGAGGGTTTGCACACTGCTTAGCGGAGCTTAACCTTCTCAAAATGGTCTAATGACAGCAAAGAGTGGGAATATCACACTATTTAAACTGCACAAGTGGGAATACAGCTATAATCTGTTATAGTCCATCTGTGCGGATATAATGGCTGGCATTGGAGAGGGAGTGCACTTTCAGGTGCAACACTGAAGCAATCTGGAGTCCAGGGTCATGGTTGGACTCCTTGTTAAAAACCATGAGGAGAGACTGCTACAGGGCCAGTACCAGGGCTCCCAATACAAAGCAGAGGCCTGGGACCATTTTACACATGACCTCACCAGTGCTACTGACATCCCATGGACTGGTGAGCAGATATGGCACCACTGTGCTGACCTAAAGCATAGGAATGGGGCACTCTTGGACCAGTGGATCCAAGACGGACGGGCACAGAATGCTCCAGTAGTGTGTAAGTCTAGTTTGTAGCAAATACTAGCCTGAAAATGTGATAGACAGATATGCATAATGCATGCTTTTCTCCCCTACAGCTGCAGCAGAGAGTGGCAGTAATGTGGAAGTTCACGGTGACAGACTGCTGAGGCTGCACTGACAGGCAGGTGAGTACAAATCTATTTTGCAGTATTTTGTTAAAATAGCTAAGAAGGAGTACATTGCTTATTGCTAGTAGGTATACTGTTACTGTGTGAACTGAATAAATAAAAAAGTATGACTGACGAATATTGAAGTATAATAATGACCTTTAAGAAAGCTGTTGTGTTTATTCTGGTATGTTGTTGTAGACATATATAGAATGTATACAGGTTCTTCACAGAAATTATGGCTGTGACAGTATACATTAACTGAGGTGCATCTGTGAACAAGCTTTTAGGAGAAACCATAGATGGTGTAGCTGTAAATGAGATATAAATGAAATGTGAAATATATACTGCACTAAGCTCTGAACCCTGAACAGGAATATGTCAAGTTTCAAAGTGTGTTCCATCCAACATTGCCTTGTGTTAACCTGTGCTTTCCAGGTTGTAATAATCCAAATGAGTAATGCACAGTACAATAACTATCTGTCATGCATGCATCACAGAATTATAAGTTCAGACTGCCTAACCAAGAGACTATTAGGGAGAAACCTTTGAAACAGAAAACAGCACTTCCCCAGTAGCTCAGTGTGATGAGAAATCGCTTAGTTGTTACTTTTGCACACCCAGACATGGTTCGATTCCAGGGAGTGCTACTAATGTGTGTGTATATCTACACACAAGGAATCAGGAATAAATGTAAAAACAGTCAGGTGGTGTTAACAGATATTTTCCTCACAGGTTTTACAGGTAATTAAATGTTGCCAGTAGCTGTATAAAGGTATACTAATAAACTGTGCACAACTGTTCAACTGTCCCACCACATGCCTATAAATGACAACAGAGTAGGTGCATACAATATGCACTCTTCCCGAATCATACCTCTCAACTGTACAAATATTCACTGAATGTCCAGATATTTGTCACAGATCTGTAGTCCATTTTACATAAAGAAGTGGTGTCATGGCAAATCAGTGGCAAACCATTACATACTGAAGTTAGAAAATAATGATAGACATACAAGTGTCAGAGGTCATATCCATCAGAAAAGCCATGCAAATGCAATACCTGTAATTTTATCAACTTTCTAAGTTTGTAAGAGCAATATCTAAAAATTTTCCATATTTATGGGCCTTTGTCCCACTCGTATGTATGGCTTTGTCCAGATCTCATGCTCTAAGAGGTTGAGAGGTATGTTTTCGATACATGTCACTCAAGCGCCATGCTGTCACAGCTTGTGGTCACTGCTGCAAATAATCCTGGACACAGATAGGAAACCAGTTGACATATGCCTGTAGTACACTCACATAACAGTAGTTCAGGGTACCCCCACCTGTGCCAGATAAGTAACCCTGACATGTACGAGTCCCCTCTAGCCATGTACCCAGAGTTGTCACAGTTTACCTCATACCATTCCAGGCTGACAGTTTAATAGGTATATTTGTACTACAGAAGCTATGGCCATAGATAGGTGTAAAGTGAGTGCAGACCCATAGATCATTGTGCAGTACTGTTTTGGAAAATAGAAGCATAAACAGTTATTAATGAATTTTCTGTCTGTACCCCCCCCCCATCTGCATCAATAATTATTACTCATATACTACGGGTATGTTTTGCTCCAACCCAATGATAGGACTTGTGTTATATTATTGTTAATATGTTTGATTGCTTGCATGCTAACATATCTTGCTCAAATACCATTGTTGGTGGCCTGTTGCCATCAATGTTACTGGCATGCTGTTATGATGCATACTGTTGTTCCATTTATGCATGTGTTCTGTTTGCTATGCAACTGTTTCAAAACTGTTTTATGGGTTTAATTCTAACACTCATGCATGCTGTTATAACTAATCTTGAAATGTGTTGCTCATGACTAACCAACATATTTTTTAAAACCTCAACACCACAGTGCATTTGGGAAGGCAGATCCCAGTGGATCCACCTGTCCCACCTCATATGGCCATGACACTGGGCCTCATCAGTCTGGGACCAAACCCAGATCTCCCTTGTCTGCTGGTCCTGCACCACCTTTGGGTGGAACTGCCACAGGGGACAGGGCCTGTTCCCCCCTGGGAGTGGCCATGGACAGGAGGTCATCACCGGCAGTCAGGTCCAGGGTTTGGTGAGCAGCACCCTTTGATCTGAGTTTGGAGAGCAGCTACACCAGAATGAGGGCTGCCTGGCACACCTCAAGGGGTAGGCCACCCCTCCTGTCCAGCCCCAAGCACAGCCACCTTTGGGACCATGAAGGTGCAGTAGTGACTGCCCATGGGTGGGGTCTCAGTCCCACTGTAACCGTATAGGGGCCCATGGGCTTCAGATTCCCGACCACCCTCCCTGTCAAATGTGTTTCCCTATAATGTGTCATATACCACCCCTGTCTGCAGTCTTGTCTGTCTCGTCTGTCTCCCTACGCAACTTACCACCCCAGACATACCTACAATCCTTCCCTAATATCCCACTCTCACCTTAAAAAAAAAAGAAAACGGCATCTGTCCCAGAAAAAATATTGCCCAGTACGTAGCTGTCTATTTCACACACATATCCACTGGACACGTAATACAGTCCAATTGGCCTGACAATACATTTCTGTTGTCCTCACCCTCTCTCTGCAGTTTGAGTGTCCAAATTCATCTCCAAATTCTTTACAAATGCACAGCTGTTGCTGTATAAGAAATGGACAGCTATGGACCTTCTCTACACCTGTCCTGCACATCACTAGCTATCTTTCACATTGTTTTCCCTCTGTGTGCCCATTTTTCACCACTTTCCTATCACCCCTTTTTCTTTTCTTTTAAAGAAATTAGCACGGGTGTAAGCGTAAGTGGTAATAAGCAGGAGTAAGCGAGTTTGGCAATGCTAAGTGAAGCCAACATAGATTAAACATCTGTAAGGTTAACCACATGTTGGCATCACTTAGCGTCGCACAAACCCATGCAAACCCGCTAATAACTGCTTTAATCACTCTGTTTCCATCAGCCCCTTTTCTGCCTAGCAACAAAATAATCAACCCTCCCAAGTCTCGAACCCAGGGGCCTATACAAATTATAGTCAGAGCAATGTACCTCTACTCCATTTGAGTTGCAAGGACTGCTGCTGCTTTTTCAAACATATCATGCAGTAGAGTCATTCAACAATAGGGAAAAGATTATGTGGAATCAGTCAGGTTTTGTATATATACATATACACATGTATATATATATATATATATATATATATATATATATATATATATATATATGTATGAAAAAAGAATGAACGTGCCACCTCTTGCTCTCAAATATTTAGATAACTGAAACACTCTTAGTACAAACAGCAGTTTAGGTGGAAGCTTGGTAGCTCTTACAAGAACTGTTGAGCTGTTACAATTTAAATTGAAGATTTCTAAAACTGTTGAGCTGTTAACAACTGAAACATTCTTGATACAAACAGCAGTTAGAATGGAAGTTTGCTGGCTCTTACAAGAACTGTTTGACTGGTAAGAAACAGCTGATGCACTCAATATAAACAGCAGTTTAAGTTGAAGCTTGATAGCTCTTATGGGAAGTGTTCAGTTGTTAAAGACAGATGAAACACTCTTGATAAACAGCAGTTTATGTTGAAGCTTACCAGCTCTTACAAGAACTATTGAGCTGTTAAAAACAGCTAAAGCACTCTTGATACAAACAGCGATCTAAGTAGGAGCTTCCCAGTTCTAATTACACTGTTAAAAACTCTTTATTATATAAAACAAATAGTAAAACAAACAGTAAAATACAGGATAAGCACTTTTGGTTATGCTTAACCTTCTTCAGATCCTGTTAGAAATGAGAAACTTCCTTTTTATATACAGAGCAGTTGCCACTCCCATTCTGAAGACATCATTCCTTAAAGTGAAAGCTTAGATTATATTCACTTTTTATTTCTCAGGCCTCGCTCTTTTAATATAGGTTTTAGGGGTACTACCCCATTCAGTCCTCGGGGATGATCTGCTATCAGATCCATAATCCACCTTGCTTCTTCAGCTTCCATTTTATTCATTAGGTCACCACCTCGTATACTTTCTTTTATGTTTGATAAAGCCATAAATCTAAAAGAGTGGTTCTCAAATCTAGGGATATGTTGGTAGAGAGAATTAGTTTCTACCTTGTTTCTTATAACACATATGTGGCGAAGAATATGTTCCTTGAATTTTCTGTTTGTTTTGCGTATATAATAAGCTGTGCAGATACTACAGGTTGCAACATATACTAGGTTCCTGCTATTGCAATTCACTAGCCCTTGGAAAGTATATATCTTATTTGTTACAGGATGTATAAATGTATCGTGTGTTAATCCAAGCACATGCTTTACAGAAACCACATTTGCGTGTACCTCTGTTAGGCCTTGTAGGAGCAGCCTGAGTGATATCATTTCTCATCTCTATCCCATATTTTTGGCATAAAAGCCTCTTTAGATTATTTTTGTTCTTAAATGCAAAGCTGGGTTTTTCTCCTACCAGTTCTTTAATTCTAATATCTGAAGTTAAAATCGGCCAATATTTTCTAATAGTGCCACATATATCTGCATTGTCTGTGCTATATGTGCTCGTGCACCTTATTTTGTATTCTTTGGATCAGCTTT
This sequence comes from Protopterus annectens, assembly GCF_019279795.1. Lineage (NCBI taxonomy): Eukaryota > Metazoa > Chordata > Ceratodontiformes > Protopteridae > Protopterus > Protopterus annectens. The sequence goes on along the minus strand of NC_056725.1, from coordinate 728,072,223 downwards.
CTTTATTCTGCTTCATCTCTTGTTCACCCCTCTTAGAATAATGAGGTCTACCTTTATGCTCACGTATTCCCAATATTTGCTATTTGCCTTTAGTAATACTTTTTTCTTTATACCCTCTTTCCATGAAGTTATCCAACAGTTTCTCATGTTCCATCAAATAATCATCTTTGTTTTTACAAAGTTTCAATACTCGTACTGCTTGATTGTCCACTATATTGTGGACAATATGTCTGGGATGCATACTTGACTAGTGTAGCATATGATTACGCCACATAGGTTTTCTGTATATCATTGTTTCAATACCTTTTACAGGATCTAAACTCAATTTCACATCCAAACATTCTGTTTCATGATGTGAGCTTTTAACCTGGAATTTCAGGAAGGTAGTTGTCATACTCAAAAAATCAATGAAATTGTTGAGTGAAGTTTCACTTCCTTCCAATGCAATAAAGATATCATCCACAAATCTACTACACAATAGTAATTTGTTGGTCCAAGTATTTCTGGTGTCATCCAACCATTCCTTTTCCCATTGGGCAAGTACCAGATTGTCATCGCTATTAGCACAGGGAGTCCCCATTGCTACCCCCATCTCTGCCAGTAATAAGTATTGCCATAAGTAAACACATTGTTTTCCAGTACCAATTCTAGTAAACTGGAAATTAATGGGGTATTAGATAGAAATGAACTAGCAAATTTCTGAATGGATTCTATGCCAAACTCATTTGGTATGCACGTAAATAAATTATTTACATCCAAAGTTACCAAAAGCAAGTCTTCAGACGAGCATCTATTTTTAATACTTCCATGTAGATTTTGCAAGAAGTCTGCTGAGTCTTTTATAACAGTGTTTGCTCTGCTCAATAGCTTCTTTAATTCATTCTCCAGATAAATAGATAGTGGCTCTGTGACACAGCCTCTTCCTGCTACTGTCGGATGTGTTGGTGGTTCGAGACAGTCTGTGTATTTTAGGCAGTCCACTAATTGCTGGTACAGTTGGGTGAGAGACTTCAAAAAAGTCATATAGCTCCTTAGTTAACATCCTGTTCATTAACATCTCATATAAGCTATCTTTTACATTTTTTATCAATACATTTAGATCTTTTTTGCTTAGCATTAAGTATGTTTCTTTTTTGCTGAGCAGATCTTCCATTTTAGTTGTATAGTTATTGGAGCTCATCATCACAATAGCTTCACCTTTATCTGCTGGTCTTATCACAGTATCTGTTCACTGCCTCAGTTCATTTAACCCTTGAAACTCCTTTTGGGTCAAGTTACAATATTGCTTAGAGTTATTGCCTTGCCTGTTTTCATATATCTCTTGTTCACAAAGTCGAATGAACATTTCCACTGAAGGATGAATAGCAGGAACAAAGCTACTCGTTTTTTTATATATACTTGTCTTGACATCTTCATCACCATCTTTACTATCAAATATATGTTTCAAAGTCACATTTCGACCAAAACACTTCAAGTCTGTTACTATTTCATGTAGTGGTGATTGTATAGAGGCTATGAAACTTAGACCTTTCTCAACTACACTTAATTGCTCCTGACTTAGCAGTAACCCAGAAATATTTACAATAAGTGAGACTTTGTGGTTATCTAATTCACTTTTCTTTTTTTCCTCTCTCTGCTTGCAGATCTTGGGCTCCATAATGTTTTTGTCTGTAATAAAAAAGGAAGTTGTTGCATGAGGGGGTACATGTGTTGATCCTTTTTTAGGGATTGTTCCAGTCATGTTATCAGAAATCGAAAAGACGTTGTTTCTCCTACTTCAGTCATAGGATCTTCTTTCTGTGTTTGTACCACAATTTCACCTTCTTCTTGATGAACTATACAACCATTCTTCTGTTTTATTTGAGAGGAGGTGGCACGTTCATTCTTTTTTCTTATACATTTTATATTTGTTTGAACGGCCTTTAGTGGTGTTATTTGCTTTTTGTGCCATGTATATATGTATGGAAATCCATATATATGGAAAAAGATGCACATAATATAAACAGAGAAATACATACATACATATATATATATATATATATATATATATATATATATATATATATATTCATAACATGTAGTGGAGTCATACCTCAGAACCATACCTATCAACCTCTTAGTGCAAGAAATCTGGCCAAAGGCTGTCCAAATGTGGGGACAATGGACCAAAACTAGGGACATATTTTACATATTGCTCTTATAAATGTAGAATGTTGCCAGAGTGACAGAGTTTGTTTCAGCATACATGTACTGAAGGATGTGAGTTCTGAAACTGAAATGTATGTCATCATCTACTGTCAGAAATCCTCAGATCATCACAGTGATTTACCAGGGAAATAAAAAAATAATGAATCTGTGGAGCAGATCAGAAATATGACCAATAAACCTGGACACTCTGAAACAATCTGGACAGTTGAGAGGTAGCTAGTGCAAAGAATCTGGGCCAAGCTTGACAAAGTTGGGGGGGGGGAGTCATGAAAATAGGGACATATTTGAAATACTGTAGTAGATAAGCTGACACAGTTGCTGCAGTAACACCCTCCTCTATGTCCTAACATATATTCATTGAAATAGCACAAGTCCAACACTCAATTACTTCTTACTAGTTAGTGACTTAAATCCTCCCATCATCCCACTGATGTGTCAGAAATACACAACACTTATGGGGGGCAGGCAACAGTGCAGCCTACAAATATCTAGACATAACATCACATTATAGAAACTACACTCAGCTTCTAAGCATGTTACCAAGCAGCGTCCAAACTACAGTCAGAATGACACAACACTAACCCAAATCCGCTATGGGGAATTATGCATGTATTTGCAAATATATCAGGCACCACAGGGATGTAACAACACTGAAAAACAGACACCAGTGTGAAAGTGCATACCCACAACCAATTTCACCACAGTCAAAGTGACATACCTGTAAGCCAAATGAACAGTACAGTATAAGGACTGTGTGAACAAAAACATCTCAACATATTTGCCACTCACATATACTGGCCCAACTCCCAGTGTAGTATGATGCCTGACTGTGGCATGTGACGTGTCTCAGTCTGCCCCTACAAACATATACAGCCGACAGACCACCAGAAACTGGAGCAGCATGCACAGGCAGATAGAAAAGGAGCCATAACACATACATCTACCCCCCTCCTTACACAGGACAAATAACATTGACACACTACACTGCTGCACAATCCTGACAGTTTGTCAACAATTGCCAGAAATACACAGACCTTTCAACTTTCAAAGTCCCACAGAATGTCCAGGCTTTGTCCTCATATGTAAGGCTTCTTACACATAACATGTCTGGCAGTCTGATGCATCACTGGGATGGTATGACATACCCTACCTATCACCCTCTTACTGCATGACATCTGCACAAAGCCTGACATACTTAGGGGACAGAGGCCCTAAAACAGGGGCATATGTCAAATATTGCTGTTATAAATTGAGACAGTTGCTGGTGCAACAGGGTTTGTTGTAACATATCTTTTCTGAGGGATATGAAGTGAGAAACACAAATGGATGATACCATTTACTGACTGCACTCCCCACAGTATGCTACTGATTTTCCAAAGACAAAAAAAGTCTGAGGAACACACCAAACATAAGAGTTCAAAATCTGGCCAGTCTGCGGATAGCCCTACAGTTGAGAGGTATGTCAACCACATAACACTGTCAGACTTAAAATCACGCAGAAAAGCCATGTCCACACAAACCCTGTTAAACTAGCATTAATTCAGCTGTATACCAGCAATACTTACATTCTGTCCCTATGTCTGGAACCTTCTCCCCCAGTTTTTTGGGCTGTTTCCACAGTTTTCGTTATAAGAGGTATTTCCAACTACCCTCTGTGATGTTGCTGTTCACACACTTCCATGAAGTCCTCCTCACAGGCAAGGAAAAGGGGCAACGCCCACATGAAGTACTCAGTTATAGGAGTGTGTTGCCATGCCATTGGCTATAGGAATAGCACCACAGCTGTTCTACTTGCAATTAGCAAGTGGGGGGCACCAATTGGTGCATAGGCCACCAGCTGCTCATGAGCATTACCTACAAAAGGCAAGCTGCTGCCTATGCAAAACAGATGTATACCCTACATCTGGGAGAGAGAGAGAGAAAGACAGATAGGAAGAAAAAGAAACCAAACAACACATATTGGAATAAAACCAACCATACTTGGAAAAAAAGGTATGTCAAACAAGTATGGATGTAATGGAATGCAGTGTGGGCTATGTAATAATGGAAAATGAAGTTCAACAAATATGTCGCAACAAGACTTGCTGTACTGATGTATTGCTGATCAGAACCTATGGCCATAGCAACTGGGTCTGTCTACAGTGACATAGATCACAGCTCAGATCCCTGAGTCACCCCAGGAAAGGATGGCTCACATATGACTACTACTGGAGTGTGTGTTGAACAATACTTACTATGACACTGCTAGGCCAGCTACTGGGATGTCATAGATATTCATATGTTAATTGTGAATACAACTATGATATACATGTTTGTCTCAGAAATGTGAGAGACCTATACAGGGTCTTTGCATAATAAAATACTGTTGCAGATGTGTGTGTTAAACTGCATGTGATATACTGAGATCATACCATTCAAATGTCCAATGTTATGCACACTGACCATATGTGTGCCTCATATTTGTAGTCATTTACTCATAGAGTTGTGTTATGTCTGGCAAATCATTGGCAACCTATGAAGACTGACATTATCCCTAATCCTGTCCACCTTCATCACACCCAGTGCAAATCTTAACTTCTTTAACTCTGCCACATCCAGCTCTGACTCCTGCCTTTTTGTCAATGCCACTGTCTCCAACCCATATAACATAGCTGGTCTCACTACCCTCTTGTAGACCTTCCCTTTCACTCTTAATGATACTAGTTTGTCACAAATCACTCCTGACACTCTTCTCCACCCTCCCCATCCTGCCTGTACTCTCTTCATCACCTCTCCCTCACACTCATCATTACTATGAACTGTTAATCCCAAGTATTTAAACTCATAAACCTTTGCAAACTCTACTCCCTACGTCCTCACCATTCCTCTATCCTCCATCCCATTCACACACATATATTTTGTCTTAGTCCTGCTGACCATCATTCCTCCCCTCTGTAGAGCATATCTCCACCTCTTCAGGGTCTCCTCAATCTGTTGCATACTCTCACTACAGATCACAATGTCATCTGCAAACATTGCAGTCAATGGGGACTCCTGTCTGATCTTGTCTGTCAATCCATCACCACTGCAAATAAGAAAGGGCTCAGAGCTGATCCCTGATGTAATCCCACCACCACCTTAAATGCACCTGTCATACCCACTGCAGAACTCACTGTTGTCACACTACCCTTTTACATATCCTGTAGCACTCTTACAGATTCCTCTGCCACTCCTGACTTCCTCATACAATACCACAACTCCTCTCGAGGCACCCTATCATATGCTTTCTCTAAGTCCACAAAAACACAAAGCAACCCATTCTGATCTTCTCCATACTTCTCCATCAACACTCTTAAAGAAAACATTGCATCTGTACTGCTCTTTCCTGGCATGAAATCATACTGCTGATCAGTAATCCTCACCTGCCTTCTTAACCTAACTTCCACTACTTTTTCCAATAACTTCGTGCTGTGATCAGTGTTATCCCTCTGTAGTTACTACAGCTTTCCACATCACTCTTATTCTTATAATTGGTACCCAAACACTTTTTCTCCACCCTTCACGCATCCGCACACTTTCCAAGATTACATTAAACAATCTGGTTAAAAAAACACTGCCATTTCCCCTAAACACCTCCATGCTTCAACAGGTATGTCATCTGGACCAACAGCCTTTCCGTTCTTAATCCTCTTCATAGCTCTCCTTACTTCCTCCTTGCTAATCCATTGCACTTCCTGATTCACTATACCCACATCATCCAGCCTTCTGTCTCTTATTCTCTTTATTCAACAACCTCTCAGAATACTCTTTCCAACTGCTCAACACATGCTCCTCGCTTGTGAGTACATTTCTCTCATTATCCTTTATCACCCTTATCTGCTGGAAATCCTTCCTCACTCAGTCCCCCTGTCTAACCAATCGGTACAGGTCCTATTCTCCATCCTTAGTGTCCAGTCTTTCAGACAACCCTTTATATGCCGCATCCTTAGCCTTTGCCACCTCTCTCTCTGTCATGCACCTCATCTCCTTATACTACCATCTACTTTCTTCATCTCTCTGACAATCCCACTTCTTCTTCACCAACCTCTTTCTCTGTATACTCTCCTGTACTTCCTCATTCCACCACCAGGTCTCCTTGTCCTCCTTCCTCTATCCAGATGCCACACCAAGCACCTTTCTAGTCATCTCCCTTAGTAGCTCTGCTGTAGTTACCCAGATATTCGGTAACTCTTCACTGCCACCCCCTGCCTGTCTTAACTCTTCCATGAACTCAACCTCACAATCACCCTTTTTCAGTTTCCACCATTTGATCCTGGGTGCTGCCCTCACACTCCTCCTCCTCTTCTTGATCACCAATGTTAACCCACAGACCAACATTGCATGCTGCCTAACTACACTTTCCCCCTGTCACCACTTTGCAGTCTCCAATCTCCTTCAAACAGGCCCTCCTGCATAGGAGATAATCCACCTGTGTGCATCTTCCTCCACTCTTGTATGTCACCCTATGCTCCTCTGTCTTGTTAAAATATGCATTCACCACAGCCATGTCCATCCTTTTTGCAAACTCCACCACCATCTCACCTTCTGCATTCCTTTGCTTAACATCATACCTACCCATCACTTCTGCATCCCCTCTGTTCCCTTCACCAGCATGCCCATTGAAATCTGCTCCAATCACCACTCTCTCTCACCCTTGGGTACAGTCATCACCACTGCATCACCACTGCATCCAACTCACTCCAAATTTGTTTTGTCTCATCCATCATACACTCAACTAGCGGAGCATATGCACTAACAACAGTCATCATTACACCATCAATTTCCAGCTTCATTAACATCACTCTGTCTGATACTCTTCACCTCCAAAAACACTCTTGCCATGCTGTTCCTTCAGGATAACCCCTACACCATTTCTCCTCCCATCCACACCATGATATAACTATTTGGACCCAACTCCGATACACCTAGCCTTATGCCCCTTCCATCTGGTATCTTCCTTCCTTCTATCCATCATATCATCTGGCTCTGTCACCATACCAGTCATACTGCCAACATTAAAAGTTCCTACCCATACTACCACACTCCTAGCCTTTCTTCTCTCTTCCTGCCATATGAGCATCGGACATTCTCCAGGGTATGTCTGTAAATGCAAAGGCTACTCTGTTATCAAATGACTTAAGTGTGTTACAGCAATATTAAGAAAGTGCCACTAATGTTAGCCCATCGCCCCCATGTATGTGTAGCATCCTCCAGATGTCCTGCTCTAACAGGTTGACAGGAATGACTGAGCAGCAAGAGTATAAATACAGTGTGCCCTACTGACATAGAACAGAAATGTAAATCAAGTATTACCTGTGCACATCTATGTATGAGTAGGTGTAACTGGCTGCCTCATAACAACAGACGTGGGATGCAAAATGTCAGGTAAATAAGCTGTGCATGTTGTACATGTGTCTAATGTCAGTTTCTGTGCATCCAACAGAGTTAGATTTCTACAGCTACTGGTTGTTGCATTGCTCTGACACAGACATGGGTACTAAAATGAGCATGATTATCAGGTTGGAACTGGGGAGGTGTCCATCTGTGTTGTGATCTTGTGTCCATGCCCACTACAAACAGCTACATGACCACTGACATAGCTGTATGGACTCAGCAATACCTGCAAAAACCTGTCTCCACCAAAGTAGAGTAATCCCCTTTGATTTACAGCAGCAAAACACAAAATACATAATTGGTTGCTATATTGGCTGTACAGGTCAGAGTAGGAGCAGGCACCAACTTGGCAGCAAGTCAACTGTTGTCTGAATGACCATATAAGGTCACAGGTGGATTACTGTAAGGCTAACTATGAGTAAACATTAGACACATTCACCAAGGGCAATCACAAGGCTGTCTTCACATATGTCTGCAATCTCAGAGGCAACAACCCAACCCACCCTGTAATGGTGGTCAATCACACCACATATACACACACACACACACACACACACACACACACACACACACACACACACACACACACACACACACACACACACACACACACACACACACCATAGCTATAGCCAACCCGCTGCAGACAGGTTTAGGGCAAAATCACTCCCTGGCTCACCATCAGTGTAGGTGGATATGCACAGCACCCACACCCCCTCCCCTCATCATCAGGGAGCAGGTGCATACTGCCTAATCAAAGTCAACAAAAGCAAGTCTCCATTGGACCTGGGAACATTCCTGTCTGCATCCTACATAAACTCAGGTATATGCTTCCAGGTCCATTACACACTGTATGCAAGCAAAGCCTGAGCACAATTGACATCCCATCCTCAAGGAAGACGACCACTGTCATTCCTCTACACAAATATAAATGATGAATGGAGGTTTATTCAATGTACTGGCCCTCATTGGGGGGAACATGACACATGAGGACCAGGAGTGCAATGCAGGTTCATACTGTGCTGATAGATGACAGGGGTATGATGTGGTTGTAAGTGGTGGCTAATGAAAGGCAATATTGATGTGCTGGCTCTGTAAATAACTCTGGGCAATGTCTGAGGTCTTGTGATGTGTTTCCCTGTTTATGTCTTCCAGGTGGCATGCAGCATCAGCCAGCATACACTGCAGAGGAGAATGCAGCAATTACTGTAGCAATAATACAGCACTATATGGTGCTGTTCAACCAAAGCCGACAAAATCTGCGGGAGCCAACTGCCTTGTGGGATGACCTAGTCCACAGAGTGAACACCTTGGGCCACCATGGCCGCACATATAATCAGGTCAGGCATTGGACAACTGACCTGATACATTGTGCCTGGCAAAGAGCTGCTGCTCTGGTGAGGGACCGTACTGCTACAGGTGGGGGTCCAGGCACCCAGGCAACAGGCGAGGAGCATCCAGGTAAGGCCACAGTGCACATCAATTTAATCATGTAGCTATCATACTGTCTTCAATAGAGTATCTAGATGCATATGTCAGTTTAAACTGCATTTGTGGATGGGGTTTAGTAATGCACACAAGTGCACATCTATGGTGAGGGACAGCAAATCGTGTACTATCATAGCTTGTACTGTACCTATGTAGACACGTAGCATTCATCTTGTACCAATCCCAAATGCAAGTCTGCTGACAATACCTCTCCCCCACAACTACATAGGTCCCCCTGGTCTGCATGTGGGACAACAGCCTGAAGCAGGTGAGTATGGGATTTTCCTGTTGTGGTGCACCAGTACCCCAGACATGTTAAGGTCATGCATGTAACCATGTACCCAACTGTTACTCTCAGTTATTTTGCAATATTTGCATGCTCACTTGTGGTGGGATAACTGCATTGCATACAGTGGTCATCACAGGGGCCTATTTGCAGGAGATGTCATATATCTGTAGCATACCTCACAACCTGTCATTGCAAGAAATCTGGAAAAAGACTGACAAAATGGGGGACTAAGGCCCAAAACTAGGGACATATTTTATAAGTTAGTGTTATACAGTGCATATAAATGGTGTACACACACCTGTTAGAATGTCAGATATTTGTGAAATACAAAAATGAGAGCACAATAACACATTTCTGAACCCTTCCAACCTTTCATGTGACCTGTAACCTGTACAATTCAGTTGTAAAACAAATAAATCTGTTAGGGGAACAATTATGACACATAAAAAAACTTATAAGCAGCTAGATGCATATGTGTGCACAGGCTGAAGCTAATACTGTGGTGAAGCAGCTTTCGATATTATTACAGCATTACATCTTCTTGGGTACACACCTGCCACCAATTACAGAGATTCTTTGATTAACAGCAAATAACGGTCAGCTGTCCTACCAGGATTATCCTAAATTTACTCAGTTGCCTGCTACAATAACAGCCATAGTTCACATACAACTTATGAAGCAGCAAAGAGATCTCATTTGTGAAAGGTATCAGCCCAGAGAAGGGTACGCACACATTTCCACAGCATTGCATATACCATGGAACACAGTGAAGATGGTCATCAAATGATGGAGGAAATATGGAGCAACAGTGACATTGGAAAGAAGTGGGCATCCCTCCAAATGTGTGGAAAAGACAAGACCCAAACTGGGCAGCAAGGCTGCCAGGTGTCCTACAGCAACACTACAGGAGTTGCAGGAATCACTGGCAAGTACCGGTTGTGTACTACATGTGATAACAATCTCCTGTATTCTCCACATGTCTGGCCTATGGGGTACGTTTGGAAGATGGAAGCCTTCTCACACACATAACAACATCCAGGTCTGGCAAATTTCTCAAGAAAAATACATCAGGTCCCCCAACAGCATGTGGGGAAATGTGTTATGGTGTAATGAAACCAAGGTTCCATTTTTTGGTCACAATACCAAAAGGTTTGTTTGGCACAAGAACAACACTGTGCATCACCAAAAGAACACCGCCCCCATGGGGAAGCATGGTGATGGCAGTTTCCTGCTTTTGGGTTGCTGTTCATAAGCTGACAGTGGGCCTGTAGCCAAGGTGGAGGGGATTAAGAGCAGTTCAAAATACCGGTTCCTTTTGGCCCAAAATCATCATGTGTTTGCTAGAAAGCTGTGGATGGAGAGGACTTACACCTTTCCACACAATACTGACCCATACCATACATCAAAATCCATAAAATAATGTCTTCACCAGAAGACAATCAATGTTTTGGAATGGCCCAGCCGCAGTCCACACATACATTCAATAGAGAATCTGTGGGGTGCCCTGAAGAGGCCTGTGCAGAAGTGATGCCCTATTAATCTGACAGAGTTGGAGGGCTTCTGCAAGGGAGAGTGTATAAATATTGCCAAGTCGAGATGTGCCATGCTGATACTTACCTTTCCAAGAGGACTGACTGCTGTTATGAAATCAAAAAGTGCTTTAACAAAGTATTAGTTTAAGGGTGTGCACAGTCATGCAACCAGCCTATTGTATGTGTTATTTCAACTTCTACATGTTAACCCTAACCAATGTGTTTGTTCTTCAATTGGATTGCACAGGTTATAGGTCACATTAAAGGTGGGAAATGTTATTACATGATTTCTGTGGTCTCATGTTATATGTCAGACAAACCTGGCATGTTAACAGGGGTGTCTACACTTATAATACCCACTGTAAACGTAGAAGGTTGTTAGTGTAACCAGCTTTGTTGTAACATACATGTACTGCAGGTTTTAAAGTGTGAGACTCAAAATATGTCATTAAATAGTGATACCATTCCTCATATCATCCCAATAATGTGTCAGACAAACACAGGATTTATGACAAACAGACCAGAAATATGAGCCATACGTGGACATTTAGTGACACTCTGCACAAATGAGAGGTATGTTCTGTAGAAGTTGTACAGTGCTATACAAATGAACATCAATTATGTGTACATGTGTGCAGTGTGTGCTACTTGAAAGCCCATCACCTACTAACACTACTCACATATCACAGAGGAGTATATAAATAGTAACAGGAAGTTGAAAGGGCTGCACTTCATGATGTTGAGGGCCTGTCCAGGGTGTGTATGTAGTGGTCTGACTGTGTTCTGAATGTCACCAGTTGGCTATTGTGACATCTGTGTGATGCCTGTCTGCCATTCACCTGTATGTGTGCGTGTGTGTGTGCATGTGTAGCAGCAAATGGTATAGTGCAGGTATTAATTTACATGTTGTCTTTCCCTCACAGGTGGTCATGGTGGTCATAGTCCTTCTCACTCAGCAGTCACAGATGATGGGCAGTCGGCAGATGCTGGCATGGAACAGGCTAGTGTGGTGACTATGGCAGGTTTGAGTGTAGGCACTGTCCATAGCCAGAGTGCAGGTGAGGTCTCACACAGGCAGATGGACAGAGGTGCTCGCAGGAGGACTGCTGCTCATCAAGCCACTGTTGCAAGTGCCACAGCATATGTCACCAGACACATGTTTCAGGCTGTTATGGATGCACAGGCACTTAGTGAATGCAACAGACAAATACTCAGGGTGGTGGATGCAACTCTTCCTGATTAACGTGGTCACATAAGTGACCTTGTTGACACCACACTCCATAATACTAAGGTCATGAATAGACGGTGGGGAAAATCCTTGGCAATCCTCTACCATGGCATGTCTGTGCTACAGCGTGCAATGGGAGATGGGCATCGGCCATGTGGAGGTAGGTCAGCACCAACATCAGTTGAGAGTCTATGAGGCCATGCACCTTTACACTCCCATAATGGCAGTAACACCAGCACTATTGAAGGGGGGTTGCTGTCCACATCACAACAGAGAAGGCCATGGGCACATGATCCTGGCTGGTTCCATCATGGACACGGATCCAGCAGACAGCAGTCACCATCAGGAAACAGTACTGCATCTGGCCTTGGTCCTGGTGGTGCCAGTGAGACCTCTGGCAGGGCCAGCTCATGTGTATGTGGCCTGAGATGGTGAACTGGACACCCTGCCATTTACAGTCTACAGCTGTCCAACATACCCTGTGTAGGGCAGCCACATGGCGTGACAGTGTGCATACATACACACACGCATCTGTATCACGGGCAAGTCACCTCCAGACACACACAGCACCTCTGCACAGCCCATTTGTAGGATACCCCTCCAAGCACACACACACATGAATGTCAACTGTATGGCCCAGCCTAGGCCTCTGGCAAACCCACACCACACCACACCCTGTTCATATAATGATACCTGTGCCACATCCCTGTAATCCATACCATCATTGCAGGGACAGGCTAATATGGGTCTGTTGCACAGGGTGAATATAGTACAAGGTAGCTATGTAATACTGTGTAAGGTGCTGTCTGCTTACATTTGTTATGGGTACACATAAAGGTGTATGTATCTTATTAGCCATGATACATTACAGCTGTTAGTATCACTGACTGAATGTATTCTGACATGCTGTATTCTGTTTATGTGCCAGGTGTCTGTGGGTCTGCAGACATTACCAATATGGAATATGGCAGAGTGGAAATACACCGACCATTTCATAGGCAAAGTACAGCTTTATATGTATGTTTACCAGGTTTGTAGGCATGCAATAGTGTGTGACTGACACTGTTATCAGACAGTGTGACCTTGCATACCCCTTGTCACAGATAGGTAGCCTTCAGACATGTCACCTCAGTGTTGTGTAGTACCAGAGGATCATACATACAGAACAGGTTACTGGATCACTGTCAGTAGGTCTCTCACCAGCTTAGCCATTAGATTGACTACAACAGATTCACGTGTCAGCACCTGTTGCCCCTGCCATTTCTTTCCCATCCACTCAACCCTGATGCAGTGGGTCTATATTATGAGATTGAAACTTTAGGTAGTCGAATACCTAAATTCGATCTCTAAATATCGATATGTAAAAATCGTGAACAGACATTTCCACACAAGGAAACAAGTCATATGGCCATTACGCAGATTTTGCCCTTTTTACAATGTAGAGTGATCTCAGAGTTGGTATATTTACTTAGGGGGGTGTGGGGGGCAAAGCCCCCTACTTGATTTCTGTTTAAAACTTTTTTTTTAGTTTGGCTAACAGCATTTTTCCCTGTATGGAAACGGACGTTCACAATTTTTACATTTCGATATTTAGAGATCTGCCTTTAGGTATTCAACTACCTAAGGTTTCAATCTCATAATATAGACCCAATGCAGTTGGTAAGGGCATGCATGGTACTGTGTATGACAGGTTTGTGGTATGTGTTCCTGAGTTCACAGGGTGGAACAGAGAGACAAAATTGTATATTCTTTGCATACACACAGTAAAGACTGACACAGAGAATGTGCATACAGTAACGCAAAACACAGATGGCAATGGACAGATTCATAAACCTACATATCTACTTTAATGTACTATAGTGCTACATACACATGACATGCCCCACATAGATTATATGTGTGGGACATAACCCACTACCTCTTACAACACGTAATGTTGTGAAATGCCTTCATGGATGGTGAGATAACCAAAGAGAAATAGCAACTGGACTCATCTATTGCTCCTACAAGCCTGGACAAGTGATAGGATAACAGATGTTGTATCAGCATGATGTTTCAGTCAGGTATGATATCTGATGCTGGCATGTTTGTCAGTACACTAACTGTGACCTATTTGGCAATGAAATCACATACATGGCCATTGTTAGGGGACACAGACCACATATGGGTGCAATCATCCAGATATTCCATAGACATCTGTACAGATGACTGGGATGGCCTGTACAATGGCTTAACATGCTGCATGTGAGGCAGATGCCATTAACACACTATATAAAGTAATGCCATCAGGAGGTGGTAAACAGGCGTGGCTGGTAAACACATCAAAATTGTATAACCCACACAGGATATTATTCTCACCCAAACACACACACACACACACACACACACACACACACACACACACACACACACACACACACACACAGTTGCCACTTTTGAGATTAGAACCCCTACCTATATAGTTATTTCTCGTATAGTGTTACGCAGTTATCAGATGTGCCACAGAGCTTATATGAATTCACTTTGTCCCAAAGTACTTCTAAGATGAATGATATAAGCAGGCCATGTAAAGTAGGGTGATGGGAAGTGCACAGGGTGGTACACAACTCAAAATGGTATAACCCACACACAATATGATTTTCACCACTAAGACACACACACACACACACACACACACACACACACACACACACACACACACACACACACACACACACACTTGCCAGTATTGAGATTAAAACCCCTACCTATCTAGTTATTTCTACTATTGTGTTACGCAGTTATAAGATGCACCACAAAGCTAACATGAATTCATCTTGTCCCAAGGTACTAATAAGGGAAATGATATGAGCAAGGCTTGTAAATTAAGTAGGGTGATGGGAAGTGTACAGGGTGGTACACAACTCAAAATGGTATAACCCACACACGATATGATTTTCAATCCAAACACACACAGACAAACAGAGTTGCCAGTATTGAGATTATAACCCCTACTTATCTAGTTATTTATACTATAGTGTTATGCAGTTATCAGACACACCACGGCTCTTATATGAATTCACCTTGTCCCAAGGTACACAGACACACAGACACACACACACACACACACACACACACACACACACACACACACACACACACACACACACTTACTTGCCAGTATTGAGATTAGTGATTTGTACTATAGTGTTACACAGTCACACACACACACACACACACACACACACACACACACACACACACACACACACACACACACACACACACACACACACACACACACACACACACACACACACACACTTACCAATATTAAGATTAGTGATTTGTACTATAGAGTTACACACAAATACACACACACACACACACACACACACACACACACACACACACACACACACACACACACACTTGCTGGATCTGAGATTAGAACCCCTGCCTATCTAGTGATTCATACTATAGTGTTATGTAGCTATCACATAAGTTATGGAGCATACTGAGCTGACAATTGGCCAAAGGTGCTGATAAGGGGAATGACATCAGCAGGAGTGATAAAGTAGGGCCCTGGGTGGGAAACTTATCAAAACATTTCTTCTTACAAACATTCACACTTACACACCCACACACATTCACTAGATCTGAGATTAGAACCCCTGCCTATCTAGTGAGTTGTACTATAGTGTTACGCAGTTATTGCATGAGCTATGGAGCTTACTGGGCTGACAACTGACCAAAGGTGCTGACAAGGGGAATGACATTAGCAGGACTGATAAAGTAGGGCCCTAGGTGGGAAACATATCAAAATACTTCTGCCTACAAACATACACACTTACACACCCACACACACATTTGCCAGATCTGAGATTAGAATCCCTGCCTATCTAATGATTTGTACTACAGTGTTGCACAGTTATCGCAAGCACTACAGAGCTTACTGGGCTGACAACTGGCCAAAGGTGCTGATAAGGGGAATGACATCAGCAGGACTGATGAAGTGGGGCACTGGGAAGTGTTGTGGGAGGGAATGGCCTAAAACTGTTTCACCTACAAACAAACACACACTCCCTCACTCTTGCACACAAAACTGTCACACACACACACTGTTGAAAGTATTGAGATTAGAACCCCTACCTATCTAGTTATTTGTACTATAGTGTTACACAGTTATCATACATGCTACAGAGCTTATATGGGTGATAGTTGTCCAATGGTACTTCTAAGGGGAATGACCACAGCATATCTTGTGAAGTAGGGCAATGTGAAGTATACTGAGTGGGAACAGCCTCCTAATACTTTGGGCTACAGACACACACACACACACACACACACACACACACACACAGACACACGCACACACAGCACACACACACACACACACACACACACACACACACACACACACACACACACTGGCAGGTGATGTGATATTATAAACCCAAACTCAGTACTATTACACAATGGGGCTCACCTTTTATGCTGGCACATGCAATTGTTTGCAACTGGTATGCCACTGTCCACAGCAGGACATCACTGTATGCCATTCAGTTTTTCCATGTGTGTGACTCACTCTGTCTGTGTCCCCTGTATCTCTCTCTATCATGGTCTGTCTCTCATTTCCCCACATCTATGTATGTGTATGGTTGACATATGTTATCTGTTGCCCATATATATGTCTGTCTATCTCACACAACAGATGTAGATATATCATATATGAGCCACCTCCAGCTAGCTGAAGGTAATCCTGTCTGATGTGTGTGTGTGGGGACAGTTAAGGTGTACATAGCTGTCTGTATGCACATACATATATACACAATACAGTCATATATTCCAATGTGGGTTCCAACATGTCCTGTGATTCTCTAAGTGTAGGAGCATGCCAAGTGTGACCTTCTATAATTAGAATGGGACTCCATTCCAGAGATAGGTGTACTCCAGTTGAGGGTTTTGTGTGCTACAGCCATACCTTTTAGGAGTACACAGGACTTTCCTCAGGGTACTGGGTTTGTTTAGCAGATATTTTCTGACATATCTGTAGTCTGACACTGCAATGTATTATGTCATTATCTAGTGCCACAAAAGACAAACTTGTAAAATGTAGAAATACTTCAACAAACCATAAAAACTGAAGCAGTTCACAACAGTCGCCCAAAACAGGATAGATATCCAAAAGCAATGAAAGAAAACTATTTTATTAAGCTCCAGAAATGCTTTTCGTTGTTTTTAAAAAAAACTATTTATTCAGATTAAAATGATTTTTAAAAACCGGGGGTTTAAATTCCTCTCTTTCCTGTCACATGATTACAATCAACAACATCAATGGTTATTCACATGGCGCTTAGCAAATAAAACCCCACCCCTTCTTTTGTTTGTAACATAGTTCTACAATGTTATAAAAAACAATAATTAAATACGCAGAACTTTCTTAATGTTGAAGTAAAAACATTTGCTATGAATGAATACTTCATGGTCCAGATGTCACGTTTGAATGTGTGAACTAGGAACAAATTGTTCTGTAGAACTACCATCACTGAAATTATTTTGCATTTAAAGTGAAGTGACCACCAACCCTCTGCAAGACATATATTATGAAATTACATATTCAAAATAAATAATGTATATACATATATATATATATATATATATATATATATATATATATATATATATATATATATATATATATATATGTATGTATGGATAGGCAAAAAATAACTACCTATTTAAACTTCTTAATTTTAAAATACACATAACAGAGCTTAGTTCATTTATTCCTGGATAATGACAGGCATCCAACCTCAATTGCCAAAAGAGTTCACTTCTCTCCAAAATAAGTGAATCCTGTCCCCCCCTCCTATCAATCCTGACTTGGTCTATTGCCCGAAATGTAAACTGGTGCTGGGGTACTCTATAATATGTCTTGCACGTGCATTCTCTAACTTATGTCTCCCTATGGCATACACATGTTCATATACCCGTTCACGGAGTCTTCTGTTGGTCTTCCCAATATAGAAGACTGGACAGTGTATGCACCTTGCTATATATACCACTTGCCTGCTCTGGCAGTCAAATTTGCCCCTTATTTTATATTTCCTCCCCTTGACCTCAGATGTTTGGCCAATGTCCATATATTTGCAATATCTATACATATTGCATTTGAACATACCCATTACATTCACCAACTTGTTTGGTTTCTTTTCCAGGATTTGCTTCAAATTGTTTCCCAGTTTATAAACAATCCCCGGTTTCTCCTGAAATTTGCCCCTCAATGTGCCATCATTAATTAATATATTCCAATTTTTTTTGAATTATAGAAACCACACTTTTAGCATCTTTACTAAATGTAATTATAAAATTGTAAGGGCTGATGTCCTGTCTAACAAGCCATGGTTCTATAGTCTGCTCATTATATTGATTGAGAATGGGCAAATATATTTCTCTCTCCCTTTTAAGTTGGACTTCATCAATCAGGTCCTGAATAAAGGCTAGGGGGTAACCTCTTTTTCAAAAATAATCTTTTCATGAATTTACACTCTTCCTGGAAATCGTGGTCCATTGTGACCATCCTCGGAGCCCTAACTAGTTGCTCTTTTACTACAGATTTCTTTTGTGTATACGGGTGACAACTAGAGAACTGCAAGTAGGAATTAGAATCTGTATCCTTACAGAATATTTTTGCTATATAGCATGCATGCCCTTAATTAAATCCACATCCAAATATGCTATTCTATCCTAGGCAAAACATGATGTAAACTTGTGGAATTCTGATGTAGAATTAAAGAATTCAACTATCTCCCTTAACTAAGATAAAAATATCATCCAAAAATCATGTATAAAATTGAATTTTCTCTTGGATGAGTGGGTTGGCCATGATAAACTCCCTCTCCCAATACGCCATTACCAAATTGGCCACACTTGCCCCGCATGGGGAGCCCATGGCCACATCTATTTTTTGGAGATAATACTTGTTGTTAAATGTTGCATAATTGCAAGATAAAATTATGTCCAGGAGTTCCCCAACTAACTGAATTTCATCACATGGCACCTCTTTTTTGCCTCATTAAAGAGGCCACACATTCAATTGCTTCCAAATGTGGAATGGAGGAATAGAGATATTTAACATCTATAGTGAGGAAATTGAATTCTTCACTGTAGGAGATTCTATTAATCTCCTCCAAAAATGACCATGGATCTTTAGAGATCTGATTTTCACTTTTAACATATTTTTTCAAGATGTTATCGACAACTTTTGCACATGCATATGTGATGCTGTTCCTTGCGTCAACCAATGGTCGCATAGGTGGATTGTATAAATTTTTATGGACTTTTGGTATTCTGAAAAGGATAGGAACCCAAGGTGTCGGCATGGTAAGATAATTATAAAGCTCGATATCTATCCTGGCTTCTATAAACATATCATTAATATAGGACCTGATCCTGAAGTACCCTATATTTAACTCGTTCTTAGATACTTCTACATAAGTATTATTGGTGACTATGTCCATCATCCTGTTGTTATAATCTTCATGGTTCATCACTGCTAAACCACCCCCCTTATCCAGTTCCATAATTCTAATCGGGAAGTTACGTAAATATTCCAACATATGTTTTTCCTCTTCGCTGATATTAAATACACATGAATTTCTTGGGAGGGACTTACCCAGAACATAATGTACATCCAATTCGCATAGTCGGTCGAATAATGCTATTGTGGAATGTAGGGGCAGATGATAAGTACTAGGAATGTAATATTCACTCCTCACACTCATTTGTTGCCCCATTAGTGTACACAAATTCAATTTCCTCACAAACAGTTTTAGTTCAACCAAAGTCTTTGCTAAATCAGCCCATGTGAAAGGCACAAAAGTGTATCCCTTAGCCAACAATTCCACTAACTCATCAGGAAACACAAATTCTGAGTAATTGAATATTTTAAAGTCCAAACTAGAATTGTAAATTACCTTACAATTATATGTACCGTCCAATTCTCTGTTGGCAGCATCCATGTCTAATTCCACCTGTTCTTGGTTTTGCTTTGGGCTTTTCTGCCTGCAGGAGGTACATGGTTCAAAGCTCTGTTCTGAAAATTTGGACCAAGTCAGGACTGATGGGAGGGGGGGACTGGATTCACTTATTTTGGAGAGAAGTAAACTCTTTTGGCAATTGAGGTTGGATGCCTGCCATTATCCAGGAATAAATGAACTAAGCTCCATTATGTATATTTTAAAATTAAGAAGTTTAAATAGGTAGTTAGTTTTTTGCCTATCCATGTTTTATAGATATATACCATACTATTGCCCTGTCTTGGGGACTAGAGGCATATCAGTAAAGAGCACAAGTCAGATTGTAATGGCATACAGTTGAGTTTCAGACTTCTTACCCTTCATAGCCTTACTGCAACTGTGTGTCCTAATGTGCTATCACTGTTTGAGTCTACGGGGGGGGAGGGGTAATTCAACATTGCCACCATTTGTGTGCCTTTACCAGACATTTCTCTCTGGTTTTCTACAGCTGATTTGCTGTGTGGGTGTGAGTGGTGGGTATGGGACCTACCACACTGACATACATGCCTGTGACCTATGACCCCCCCCCCCAGTTAGTTGTCCCCACACATATACTGCATTGGGATTTGCCACCTTGGGTACTACTGCATAGTATGTGGAGGCCAGTTTTGGGAAGACATTTCTTGGTGTCCCACATAGCTGTCAGTTGTCTGCTGCTATCCCAGTAGGACACTCCATTCCATTGCATGCATGCAGCATTGCCATAGATATGCTAGCAAAACATACTAATCCTTTCATTTATTGTTAAGAAGATTGACTTACCTTGTCCCTGCGGCAGTTGTGAGGATGGTGCTTGAGGGATGCCTATGTTGGATGCACACAGTACACTGCCTATACATGGTAAGTTACAGGTAATGTGATGTGTGTCATCCATTTTACTGTGTGTGTGAATCAGAGAGAGGTGTCTTTCCCTGGCATCCCTACAGTGTCAGTGTGTGTGCTATGTGTTGCCTCTTTGCCAAGGCCTGAGTATACTGGGCATGCCTACAGGAGCAGGCTCAGGGGCCTCCTCCTCTGAGTCCCTCTGTGCCTATGGGGACCTTGGCACTGGTGGTAGGCTGTGTGGCCCTTCCCTGTGCTGTTCCTGCTGCAGCTGTTTCTGCAGGATCATATTGTGTAGCATGGCACATACTATGAACATGTGTGCACATGTGGCTGGAGAGTACTGCACGGCTCCACCAGGTATGTCAAGTCAGCAGATCTGTGACTTGAGCATCCCATACACATGCTCTATAATGATCCTGGTTTGTGCGTGTGCCTCATTATGGTGTTCTTGTGTGGGTGTGTGTGCATTTCTGTAGGGTGTCATTATCCATGGCTCCAGTCCATAGCCAGTATCCCTCATCAGACGGCCATACAGGATACTCCCACTGGCAAATGCCTGGTACAGCTGTGACAAATGCCAGATGTGGGAGTCATGATAGCTTCCAGGGCTGCCAGCACACAGATTCATGATAATGCCCTGGGCATTGTACATGACCTGGCAGTTAATGGAGGGGAATCCCTTACGGTTTATGTAGACCCTACCCTGTTGACTATGTGGTGCTTTGATGGGGATGTGCATGCAGTCTATCACACTCAGTACCGCTGGGTATTCTGCTACATGGTGGAATAGACTCATATTGCCGGTCCTCTCCTCATGGGTGTTGGGGAAGTAAATGTGCTCACTGGCATGTGGTAGCATGGCATCCATTAACTGGTGGAGTAACCTGGATGCAGATGCCTGTGACACCCCCATGATGTCCCCAGTAGGTCTTTGGAAAGTACCTGTAGCTAGAATTTTTAAGGCTATACATGCCTTCGTATCCACTGGGGTGGGTTCCCCTCTGTTGGCTCTAGGCCTGAGTTGAGGCTGGCACAATTTATTGATTTGCTGACGTATGCCTCTGTCCACCCTGTAGTGCTCTATCTCCAGATCATGTAGCCCCTGGTAATTTATCCTGGGTCTGAACACTCTTCTCCTCCTCCTCGGTCTGTGTTGCCAGCATTATCCTCCTTTCCACCATCACCGTCTAGCACATACTAATGGATAAAAGCAATGGCAGCCCCTAACATTTTTCCAGTTAAAATTCCCCCTGCATGTGTGCACCAATGGTGCAGAGTTTGTGGGGAAAAAGCAGACTGTAAGGTGTTTCCATAGTTTATACTGTTGTGTTGCAGATGCTGCCTGTATGATTGGCTGACTATGGTACATTCCACCTGCTAGCTATGTAATTTGCTCTTGATTGCTTTTATTCTGCTATTTTCTTTTTTCCCTTCCCATTTCCACCCTTTTTAAGCCCTGAGGCATGCTGCACAAACCTTGTGCCCAAATGTAAACAGTCCTGCTATTTCAGGGTTTTTTTTGTTTGTTTATTTTAGACCCGGTGCGAGCAGCGCATACATGTTTAGCTAATGTAAACATGAAGAAATGTCCCTCCCTGGGCATGAACACACTCTTCATTTCATGGAATAAGTCAATACAGCCTCAGACACACTCCTTTGCTTAGCAAAGCTTATCTGGGTGCCATAGGGCTCCAAGGTGCTTATACCATGCATGACACCCCCCCTTTTCATGTCTGTTGCACCTCCTATTTACACGAGCTTGTTATAGCACCTATACAGTTAGGTGCAGTTTGGCACTTAGAATATTTTTGTGATTCAGTAAATTTCCCCTCATTTGCATACCCCACTGCCTTAGTCCATATTACTGCACTACCCCAGAGCCTTTCCCCTTAACAACCATTGTTAGAAGAAAACTCAATCATGGCAATAAAACAAAAGGGTAATAAAAGAAAGTCATATGGAACAAAGGATAATTTGCTGTTAATTAAAGTCATAATGGAGAACTGCAAAAAGGAAAGAATCTAAGTATGACATGGATTCATAGGTTCATAGGTTGGTACTAGATATTGGCCTTAGAGCCTATATAAACCTAGCCACAGCAATTCCCTGGCTATTTCTTCCCACACTATTTACTTCCCTGGACCCCTGTCTAACAGAGTGACTGACATGATTCTCGGGGTGAATTTCTGTTCTCCCTTCCAATTGTCAAGGTTCCTTTTGAAGAGGGCCAAAGAGGCGCTCTGCTTAACATGTATGGGCAGTCTATTCCAGAGTCTGGGGTGTCTCTGGGTCAGGAACCTATCCCTCCAGCATGTTTTGTTTATTTTGATGACAAGGTTTAGATCCCTGGAGCGTGTGGCTCTGAGAGATTGGGATTTCTTTAAGTGTAGCATGTCCAACAGCTCTGAGTTTGACATGGCCTTGTATGTTATGCAGAAATTGCCTCTGAGTAGACGATATGTGACAGAGTATAGGTGGAGCTTTTTTAGATGGTCAGCATAGGGCTTCTGCTTTAGGCCTCTGGTTCTTTTAGTGAGGTATTTCTGTGTCCTTTCCAGTTGTTGCAGAAGTCTTGATAAGTACATACCAAAATGAGGCATTGTATTCTATAATGGGTATAATGAGGGATGAGTACAATGGGACAATGACCTTCTTTTTTCTGGATGAAAAGCCCTTAGTGATGAGGTGTGCCCCATAGAGGGATTTCCTGACTGTTGTGGTGATGTGGTTATTGAAGGTGAGACCACTGTCCACCTGTGTTCCTAAGTCTCTTATCACACTTTCGGTGTTTAGTGTACTGCCACCTATTTGGTAATTCACGTTTTCATGTTTTTTGCCAAAGGGGATAACTATACATTTCTTGGCATTGAGCTTGAGCCCATGGCTCTGGTACCAAGCATCTGTTTCTGTAAGGCCCTTTTGTAGAGTATCCACATCATTTGGGGATTCAGTAATGGCTCCCAGTTTGCAGTCATGTGTGAACTTTGTTAGCCAGAGTCCCTTAGTGTTGGCCTGTACTTCAGAGAAGTAGATGCCAAACAAGAGCGGTATCAGGACTGAACCCTGAGGTACTCCACTTGTCACTTGTCTGGAGCTGGATTTGGAGTCAGCTAGTTTTACAGTGTGGGTTCTGTCAGTAAGCCAGTTGGCAACCCATCGAGTAATGTAGGGATTAATGCCCAGCTTAGTAAGTCTATCTATGACTCCAGAGTGGGGGATGGTGTCAAAGGCCTTGGTGAGGTCCAGATAGGCTGTTGGGACTGCCTTACCCTCATCCACGGCTCTGGAGACTGATTCAAAGAAGTCAATCAGTCAATTCAGGAGACAAGATTGGCCTTCATGAACCCAAACTGGGTGGGGTCCAGTGTTTGAAGGTTGCCAATGTCTTTGTTTATAAGTTCCATGATAATACGTTCCATGGCCTTGCAGATCAGGCTCATCAGACTGATGGGGCAATATAATTGAAGCTATGTGCCACTCAGTGGGCACAAAGCCTGAAGTGAGGCTATGATTAAACATGACACTTAGATGAGGTGCCAGTTCATTTTGTAGTTCAGATAGACTACAAAAAAGGCATCTGAGAGTATCTTACCATCATGGACAAAAGAGTGCTTAAAAATGTGTAAGATACATCCAACACTGATCAATTACATTACAGTGACCATGAAACAGTGGCAAACCACTTTTCAGTTAAGCCATGATAAAGGACAAATTATTATTCCAGGGATAAAAATTCAAAGTGGAATATTCCATGGTGACTTTCTGTCACCACTGCTCTTTTGTCTTACCCTTAATCCATTAAGTTGTCTACTTAGATTAAGTCATGACTACAATTTGGCTCCTAGAATACAACAAAGTGTAAAGATTTCTCATCTTCTTTTTGTAGATGATTTAAAACTATATAGTTCATCAGATTTATTTATTTAACATTTGTTTACCAGGAAAGTCCGACATGGAACAAAGCCAGTTTTCAGCGGAGGCCCAGGGAAAAATGCTCCAGATACATGTCTTTGTAATGTGGGAGGAAACTGCAGCAGCCGGAGGAAACCCACACAAATGTTGGGAGGACATGCAGTCTCCACACAGAAGTCACCCCAGCTGAGAATCGAACCAGAGAACCTCTTGAGGTGAGGCAACAATGCAACCACTGTGCCACTGCACCATCCAAATGAGAAACTGAGAGCAAAACTGCAAGTGGTCAAAACTTTTTCAGATGATATAAGAATGAAATTTGGTCTTGATAAATATCCAAAAGCAACCTTTAAAGCAGGAAAGCTGCAGCACCAAGAAAACATCAATTTGGGACATGAATGTGATATAAAAGAACTTGAGCAAGAGGGAATATATAAATATTTGAGAAATGATGAAGGATCAGCAATAAAACATGAACTTCTTCTTCTTCTTCTTCTTTCGGCTTTTCCCGGTTAGGGGTCGCCACAGCGGAGCACATGTCTGCTCATGATTGGCAATGGAGATTTATGGTGTTGAGTTGCCAGCCCAGCACCCAGCCTTCCACAGAAGGCACACACATGCACACACTCAAATCTAGGGCCAATTTATAGTGTCCAATCCACCCAGAGGAAACCCACGCGACCACAGGGAGGACATGCAGACTCCGCACAGAAGGCACCCCAGCCGAGAATAGAACCGGAGAACCTCTTGCTAGTAAGAAATATGTTAGAAAACTAAAATTAATACTGAAAACAGCATTGACATGTAGGAACAAATTTCAAACTATAAACCCATTTGGTCTTTCTGTCCTAACTTACAGTTTTGCAGTGATTTACTGGTCCCAAAAGGTGTTAGACTGGGCAGGAAAACAAGAAGGATGCTTCATGCTCATCAACTGATTTATAAAAATGAGTGTATACCAAGATTATATATTCCTTGTTTTGAAGGAGGTATGGGCTTCCATGAAATTGATTACATGTATAGATCTGCAGTTGTGGGACTGCATACATATGTGCTGACCTCACAAGACCTAATGTAGTGAATGTTGTGAAGCATGAGGAGAATACATCTAAGATGGCTTCCCTGCTTAGTTTAGCAGAAGCATAGTCAAGCAGGAATGGAAATCAAACCAGCAGTAGATAAAACTCAGGCAGCAACCGAATGTGCCAAAAAAATAAAAGAAAGAATATAAGGTGAAGGACAAGATGAGAAGGCAAGAAATGTGGAAAATGCATAAATATAGTTGGACGCACAGAAAACTCTTGTAACAACCTCATGTTGATCACACAGGAATGGTTAAGGAGAGATGAATTTAAACCAAAAGATGAAAGATTGATATTGGCAGCTCAAGATAGTGGACTACATACACATTAGTTTACAAAGTCCACTGAACATGTGAGAGAAACAGACCAATGTAGGTTTTGTAAAACAGAATTGGAAACAGTCGCACATCTTGTTGGTTGTGATATACTAATGGCAGATGGACTGTATACTGAAAGGCATAATAATGTGGCAAGACTTGCACTGGGTATCATGCAAATATTATAATATTGAAGTAGCTGAAAAAGACTAGAAGAATGAGCACAAAGCATTACAGAAAATGATAAAGTTTGTATCACATGGGATTGTCTATTACCAACAGTTCAAAAAATAGATGCAAAAAAACCCAGATATAGTAGTTCATGAAAATAAGACAAAAGTAACATTGACTGCAGCGTCTTACATACAGAGAGACACAAAGTCATAAAATATCAGGATTTGCAGGCAGTGTGGAAGAAAGATACACAGACACTTCCAGTAGCAGTAGGAGCAACAGGTCTTATAAAAACTAATTTAAAAACAAGTAATCTCCGTGGTATCCCCGAAGTCTCAAAACAACCCACTAAAGTGCAGTGGGACTAAAAACAAAACAGTGTAAGAAACTTCTCTGTGTGGAAGATTTTCAGTCCATATATTTCTAGTTAATCACTGTATATTAATCAGATCAGACAATAGTAGTAGAAGTAGCGAACGTAAACTCGTCAAGTCAAAAAGTAATAATAGAAAATATATAATTCTACAGCATTACTAAGTATTTGAAAGTAATCCAAGCAAGGCAGGCAGTCTGTTTCCAGTCGAAAATCCTTTATTAAGTACACAGACAAGCGATCCAAGTAAAACAAAAATAGCGTAATACATTCCTCACAAGCTTTCTAAATATATATATACTTTTTATCAGGCGTGAGAGTGGTTTATTGTGCTGTAAAACAAAGTGTTATTGGTACACATGTTAAATTCACATCCCTTCCCCCATCAGTGTGACATTCGAGCTGGTCCTGTAGTATATTGCCTTGTATAAAATGAACTAAGGTTGATATATTTCCAGCCATGTAGTACATTGCCTTGTATAAAATCACAGACTTAATAATTTGGTTAAATAAGATGTACCATTAAAGTACATTATGGCTATATATTATTATGACAGCTCCTAGGTAGGGCAGGACCAGCTCGAATGTCACACTGATGGGGGAAGGGATGTGAATTTAACGTGTACCAATAACACTTTGTTTTACAGCACAATAAACCACTCCCATGCCTGATAAAAAGTATATATATATTTAGAAAGCTTGTGAGGAATTTATTACTCTATTTTTGTTTTACTTGGATCGCTTGTCTGTGTACTTAATAAAGGATTTTCGACTGGAAACAGACTGCCTGCCTTGCTTGGATTACTTTCGAATACTTAGTAATGCTGTAGAATTATATATTTTCTATTATTACTTTTTGACTTGACGAGTTTACGTTTGCGACTTCTATTACTATTGTCTGATCTGATTAATATACAGTGATTAACTAGAAATATATGGACTGAAAATCTTCCACACAGAGAAGTTTCTTACACTGTTTTATAAAAACTAATTTACAATCGTACTTAGATATGTTACCGATACATGTAACTCTGTATGAAATGCAGGAGTCATTACTGGCCACATTGTGGGTGCTGCAAGGAGGACTTCTGACTAGCATCAAAGATTGAAACAATAGTAATTTCATGAACTTTAGTCATACTTTGATTTAGGAATGGGGTCCATTCCTGTCATGGTTTTAGAAGCCCAAAAGACTTGGAGAAATTAAAAAAGGTTGCAAGGATATGGTACAGGACCCTGTCTATGGCAAGTAGCAAATGTGTGAGTTCCAATGGGTCATACACTTTAACTAGTCTAGATATGAGGTTGTTTTTAATATAGACTGAGACTCATTCAACTTTATTTCCCTCCTGTGCCATCACTGATTAAAAGGTGTAAAAGGCATTATAACTTTGCACTGCCAGTGTACACTCATTGACTTTAAATAATGTCTCCATTACTACACAGATGTCTCCAGTCTCCAGTGAAAGTAGGTTTACTGGAAGTGAAGTTTCTTGTTAAGACTTCTAGCATTGAGCAGTACCACCTTCAGATATTCCTTCAAAGGTTCAGTTACGTTGGGAGGTTTATCAGTTTGCCATTGCCTAAAAAAGGCACTATGGAGTGGAAAAAGGTCTTTGCCATTATCCTAAAGCCTAGAGTGGATAAGTGCAGACCATACCTGGCAAAGCAGAGTGATCTGTCAATCATGTCCTCCCAGACCATCAAATATTGTACCCCCTTGGACTGACTTCAGAAGTTAAGCCAATTGTTAAAATCACAATCATTTTTATGTTGGTAAAGTGGTATCATCCTTGGAGAAGTTAGTGGAAAACAGGCATTGCTCAGTGCTGGGCTAATACCTGCCTGAGACACGTAATCAGTGAGCTTGATCATGTCTTGCTTCATATAGTCGAGCAAGGTATATCTCAGGTTATTAACCCTCACAAGGACTATAACAGAGTCATAATGATACCTGTAGTTCAATGACCTGAGTGCCTGTGTGACTTGATGGATCCTAGCCCCGGAAAGGCAGCTAATCACAACTCTTTCCTTAGTCTGGTGAAGGGGACATCAGTGTTTCTCACTACAGAATAACCAATGACCATGAAATATAGCTATGAATTGGTTTGCCTTAAAGACTTAGCAATAGAGGCATTGAATACAGTGTTACTATGTGTAGCTGTGGGTGGTGTTTTAACGGAGTGTTTATGTGATGGATGAGGACCCTTTTTTATTATGTTGTGCAGGTTTTAGTATTTCAGAAAGATTACCTATAAGTGCCTCAGCATAAGTAATTTTATGTGTAGGGTCTTCTTCCTGTGCAGTAGGAGTGGTGCAGGTTTCACTGACAGCCTCTATGGGATTAGTTTTAGTTGTATGAGAAAGGTTTGCTTCCAACATTAAAGTGTATTTACACCTCTAGTGTACAATCTGCTTTATTAAGCTTAAGTGGACTGTCAGTGTTCATGAGACAATAGCTACAATGCCTCAGAATACTCATCTCAACCAGATTGGTCACAGAGACAGTCGGGAAGTGCATATCCATGGCTACTAAACTACTAGGGAGGAGTGACGGAAAATTAAATATTGAATAGGTCAATAAGACAAGGAACTTGCTGAGCAACATTCAGCTATGTGCAAACTAGGTATTGTTTTAAACTACTAAAAAATACTACACAGATTTAAAAAATCTGTGTAGACAGTAAGGACATTTTAAAGGAAACTTACAATGTGAGAGAGCAGCATCTACACAGATTTCAGGGGAGAATTGGGCTGTGAGATAGCAGTGTCAATACAGATCAATGTTAGGCACTGGTGCAGAGGACAATAGGTCTAACTAATGAATGAAAAAAGGTCAAAAAGTACAGGTATTCAACACAGAAACTCAACTAATGCAGATGTGACAAAAACAATGTGGGAAACAAGTGCTGACATGGTGGATATGGTAATGTAAGTCTTAGCGTGCTCATAGTTTATGAACAAAGAGTTGTGCAACTGCAGTGCTTAAATAGTAGAGGAGATTTGATAAAAAAAATCACAAACAAGGCCATGTGGCCATTCAAAAACAGCACACTCTTATTTCCTTTACACAGTCCCAGACCAAAAAGTGACTCAGGCCACCTCTACCCTCACTAAAGTGGAAACAACGTAGTTCTAAGTAAATACTGTGATGTACTTTTAACTAAATACTGTAAAAAAGATCAAAAAGTACAGATATTCAACACAGAAACACACAATTAATGCACCTGTGACAAAAACAATGCAAGAAAGTGCTGAAACAGTAGACATGGTAATATAAGTCTTAGCTTTTGTAGAGTTGTGCAGAAATTAGTCACAGTCTTCTCAAGTATTGTGGTCAACAAACATTTCTAAATGTTTGAGAACTCATAGTTTATAAGCCAAGCATTATGCAAATGAGACGCTTAAATTGTGAAGGAGATTTGATTAAAAAACAAACAAGTCCCTGTGGCCAATCAAAAACAGCACACTCTTCTTTCCTTTACTCAGTCCCAGGCCATAATATGACTCGGGTCCCTTCTAATCTCACTAAAGTGGAACCAAGACAGTTCTGACTAAAGACTGTGAACTTGTAGTTCAAACTAAAGACTGTGAAAAAGGTCAGAAAGTGCAGATATTCAAAACAGAGGCATATAATTAATGCAGCAAAACCAAGTGCTGAAACAGTGGATATGGTAATGTAAGTCTTGGGTTTTGCAGAAACCAGCAGCACTCTTCTTCTCAAGTAGTGTGGTTGCCAAATGTTGCCAAATGCCTCAGGCATGGAGATTTAAATTTTTAATAAGCTAGCCCTTTAGCCAATTAAATAAAGTCGCAATAACTTGTTAGGTGATTAAGGCCAGCAGTACATAATTTGTACATCACATTTTACCCTGAAGTAAGCTTTGTTGAACACATTAGTAATGCAGGTTAAACTTTAACATGTATTATTAAGTGAACTGTTTGAAAATGTACATTTCACATACAACAACTGTTCACTGGCCTGTAACAAATGTTGTTATGCACCAAGCATTAGTCAATAACTCCATTGCATAAACATTGGCAAATCCAGTCTGTATGAGGCTAATTCATTTACTTCCAAAAAATCAGTAGCCAGAGAAAGGTAAAGGTATCATACTCCAGAACGCAAATTCATTTTGAATTATAAAACTCACTTTCCAAATGGTATGAACCTTGAAATGTGAACATTGTACATCAAAAAGCAATAAGGAAAGACAGTTTTTGGTAAAAATAAAAATAAAAACTAAAATATTTTTATAATCAATCAAACAAAAAATTAAATATTTAAAATCATATTTATAAAAATATATTTATTTATATATACTATTTGGTATAAATTTAAAAAGAAGACATGGGGTTATATATTGTTCATCATAATGTTTAGAATGAAATTGCATTTACCATACTAGTGCTAAAGTATATATAAATTATGTTTTGCACTTAATGTTTATTTAAAATGTTTTTTTGAAGTTTTTAGGCATTATTATATGGAACAATGTATTTGTTAATGTTCTTAGCAATGTTCATCAAGTTATTTCAAAAAAAGTTCACTTAATGGTTGTTGAATGGTTTAATCAATTATTTGATTGTATTTAATTATGTTAATTTCACATGGTTAAGGATATAAAAGGTGTGGTGATATGTAAGATAAATGTATTCCTTGAGAAGGCGAAGGCCGAGGTACCAGAATGCAATAAAGTAAGAAGTCTGTTTCACCAACTACAGGGTACTTGTGTTGCGTTCTGGAGTATCATATTATCAGTATCTACTAGTGTTTTTTGTATATTCACAAAGGTAAAGGTATCCTCTAACACACACAAGCAGCAGTAGTATATCAAAAAAGAGGAGACCACAGCATGAAAGAAGTGCATAAATAATTTATTCCACAAAGATTAGCACTTTCACATCTTATTGACATGTCTTCAGAGCTTAAAACATATTAATAAAACACACCTTTAAATATCACCCAGCTAATACAAAATAACCAATAAAACTTTAAACAGAATATTAGTTAACCAATTAAATCACTTAAAAATATATATTTACTTTGGGATATATCCATAGCCCGATATCTCCTTGCAACAGAACCAATATGAACACTTTACAAATATATAGTATATAATGACCAATCAGATCATTTAAAAAACAACAAATGAAAATTTCCGAGAATAATAGATAACGAGTAAAATCACTTTAAAATGCTCACACTTTAGAATATAGTTCTAAAGGAACCTCTTATCTCCTCTTTTTTGATATACTACTAATTATATTACTTACTGACAAAGAAGAACAAATGACAAGCACTTTCTTTTACAAGCTTTCTGCTTAATGCCATTCATCTACTACATCATTGTACTGGGCATGCTCATAAGGAAGTGCAATGATGACTGCAATAACATCAACATCCCACCACAATATGACAAGAAAATATCATAACACAGGTCCAGTCACATTTTGTGGCAAATGTACAGCAGGGCACACATCAAAAACTAATGAATAAATTATTATTGCTTTCAAAGCCCTACATTATAAACAAAATAATGAAAGGGATATGTAAATGTTTGCATTGTCAGTGAATACATATCACCATTTTGGTGAAATAAAAAATGCCTGTAAGCACTGTATGACATATTCAGCAGTTACATTTTGCCAGACTCAAAGACATATCTGAGATCGGATCTCAGAGAAAGGTGTGTCAACCACTGATGCGAGAGAAAGAAGCATATCTGATGTATCATAAATAACACACATTAAGATATTACATCAGTGTCATCTTGGAACAGTTATGGCTTCCCTAACATGGAGTCTGAGAACTAAAAAATATGTGTCCCTGTTAGTGTTCTATATTGCCATTCTTTAGGCTAAGCCACTCCTATTATAGTTGCCAGACAGACATACCTTATCAGATTCAAACCCTGCATATCATGCTCTACACAGTTGTACATTAACTGCATCTGCCACAGGAGATCATAATGTATATGTTAGAAAGGACACACTTCAAGGTGTGAACTAAGAAAGGCATTTGATGTTCACATATCCAATAAAAATTATTCCTGTGGATGAAAAGGATTTAGCTACATTAGTGTCCACACAGGTGTCAGCTATCCATACTACTAGTTATTGAGGTAGTCCAATCTTGTCTCCATTATTGTGTTGCACATACACATTTGCAAATTTGAAGCAATGCCAATCTGACTATAAATGCTGTAGAAGTCAGTACTGACTGCATGCACTATGGGAGAACTCTCATGACAAGGAGCACAATACACCTATTTTAATGTCATGAAATCATCAATGTGTTGAAAGGCCTATGTTAAAAGGGATAGACAGCATTTGCTGCAATGTTGGATGCATCACTGTTTCATATCACTACACTCATATTAGCAGGATTTTAACAGATATTTATGTAACTCCACAATCTAGACAACTGTATTAACCACACATGAGAGCAGTTTAATGTTACCACAGTTGTGAGACAGAACACATTTGAAGGTATGACATCATCATCATCATTGCAGTGCAATGCAGTTATTCGAGATAAAAGGGAATGAAAAGAATGG
The DNA here is from genome assembly GCF_019279795.1 of Protopterus annectens. Lineage (NCBI taxonomy): Eukaryota > Metazoa > Chordata > Ceratodontiformes > Protopteridae > Protopterus > Protopterus annectens. The sequence goes on along the minus strand of NC_056725.1, from coordinate 728,038,763 downwards.
AGGAGGCATCTCACACAGTAATTATACACATTACAGCTGTGGTGAACATCAGTCACATCTAGCACTGGTGTTACACAGAATCATATTATTCATTCACTGCTGGTTTTAATACCTACTTATGCATGTACACAAGGTACAGGATAGTGTGCAGACTGCACACGACACAGCAGAAACATTTCTACAACTGTGACACAGAGCACATGTGATGGCCTGACATCACCACAGTGGCTCAAAGCATATATGTTGCTTAAAATGGATTAAAAGAGGGGTGTGAGTTATCTCTTCATGTCAATATCTTGCATTGTGTTGTGTACACAATCACATGTATTGGATAATCCAGTCATTGCTGTAACTCCAGAAAGTACACACATGCACAATATTTAGGGAGTGTTAGGTTCAGACTCATGCCTGACTCACTTTGCAAGCTAGTAAACATTGTCTTATTTCCTGATGCCACAGGAGAAGTCTTAATACAAGATAAAACTCATTTCCACAAATGGTCTAATCAGTGTTTAACAAAGCCATTGTTTGGGCTAAAAGGGAAAGGAAATGATGGAAGAGCCCTATTTGGCTATGCAACAGATGTGATGGTGACAGCATTCTTTTCCACATGTAGATTTACACTTATTCAACTGAATGTATGGATTTGTAGCACCTACCTATCTATCTAAGGACATAAGGTTGAGGACATTGCATTAATTGCAAGAGCCACACAAGTTGTTTGATTATAAGTGCTCCATATAGAATATTTGAAAGGATGACATCAGTATGTATTGGCAAAGCAGGTGTGTGTACAAAAAGGGAATGAAAGTGGTGAGAGAGTTTTTTCGAAATGTAAAGGTAAATATCAGATCTGTGTGTGAAACCATTCCTAACTAGTACTACAGGCATATACTCATCCTAGTTAGTCACTGTTGGGTTCAAGCTACATACCTATCTAGGTTACTCAGTCTACCATACATAGGTTCAACTAAAAGTGCCACAGGAGAAGTCTGATTGCAAGAGTGAGATGCTGCTCATTTGAAAGGATGGCATTACCATGTATTGGCAAAGGAAGTATGTGTGTACTAAAAAGTGGTGCGAGAGCCTTCTCCCACTGTGAACATCAGATCTAAGGGTGAAACCTTCTTACCTAGCATCAACAACAAACACGTATACTTGTCAGTCACTGGTATATTTGAACCGCCTTCCTGTCTGATTACACAATGTAAAGTACATGGCATCAACTGCAAGTGCCACCACCAAAGATGTTTAATTAGAAGAATGAGGTAGTACACATTTGAAAGGATGACAGCAGTGTGTTGCAGAAAAATGGATGGTTTTACAAGGGTCTATATTAGGTGATCGAACTTTCAAAAGTTTGACTGTCATATGATCGAATTTTTGAAAGTTTGAAAGTTTTAACAGAGATCTCCACACAGAGTGAAATGGGAAGATTTCCCTTTTCTACACTGTAGTGCAATCTCGTAGTTGGCATATTTAAAGAGCAGTGGGTGTGGGTGGGTGCAGTCGGGCTTGCCCCCCTGCTTAAAAAGATCAGGTAGGTTATTTGTGTAGTTTATTTTTTTATTAGATTTTCAATCTTTTAAAAGTTTGATCATATGGTGTCAACCATATGACAGTCGAACTTTTGAAAGTTCGATTATCTAATGTAGACCCATTTTACAAGGGGGAAGAAATTGATGGGGGAGCCCTCTCACAGCCTAAATGCTTCTTCTGAGAGGAAATGTACATTTTTGATCTATGGGTAAAGCCAGTCCTACACAGCACTACACACACACACATACACGCACACACACACACACACACACACACACACACACACACACGCACACACAATAGCCATTGTTGTATTTAAACACCTACCTGTCTAACTACACAATATAGAGTACAGTGTATTACCTGTAAGCACTACAGGAGAAGTCTAACTTTAGGTGTGAAATAATGCACATCTGTAAGGATGATGACATGAATGTGTTGCATCACAGGTCTGGTTGAAAAGGAATGTGTCTTAGCAAGAAGAAAAAAAACAGCAATGTGTCAATCACAGGTAATTACATACTGCTCAGATAAGTTATGTACACCTTCATGCATGGACAATATACTAGTGTGAGTGAGATGCAGCTATTTCACATTATAGTGTATTGACCATGTCAATGATGGATGATAATCACAGCTGTCAAACAGTGGATTGACAACCAAGAATTTCTGACTGGTCATCTCAGGATGACTGAATGCAAATCTTTGTCATCTGGTGTGCCATTGTCAATATTTCCTCATGCTTGTACAATGTGCTATGTAAATAAAAACATACAGGTCAAACATACGAATGTACACTACTTAATACCAATCAGCAAGTATGTGTGCAAAGGTCTCATACCACTGTACCTCATTAGCAAGTATAACATTATTGGCTGCAAACGTAATTTACATAATGTAGTGTTTAGACATCATCACAGTGAAGTCATCACATCTTGAGAACATAATATGCCATTAAAGCATGTACAAGTAATATAAGCCACTGACATTATTATTTTTATTTGGTCATAACTGCTTCCTTATGTGCATGACTGACAAACTGATTTGCAAAGTATTAGCCATCTGTAATTAGTTTTTTGAGATGTTGAACTTCAAACAGGAATCACCAGTTGTCTACGGTGCTCCATGCCAAATTTCATGGAGTACAGACATATGAACAGTTCTGATTCTGATTCATTTCAGAACAGATGTGAGTTATGTTAATGTTTTCTGTATCATGACATTCAAATTTGTCATGATCATTGCAGTAAGGTATTCATTAAATGAATAATGCAGGTGCTTACTTAGACTGACCTCAAATCTGATGACTGTCCATGATTTAAGACAAGTTGCACCTTTCCTTATGAAGCTGTATTTGTTTGTATGACATAAGTGAGTACTACAGTCCCTACATGGTAACATACATCTACATGCCACACTTAAAAGACTGTAGAAAATACATGGTAATGCAAAATAATTAATCCGTCTGTGTGTGTGGCAGTAATACCTTTAAAATGCACTTTGTGTAGTATAATTTTTACCCCATAAATCCTTGATTTTGACAAAATGTCAAATCATGGATTTATTGCTGGGATGGTTTGGGCTGATTATGAATTACATAAAGAACAAAACATGTTACTGCTTGTGGAATCACAGATGTATGTGTGACGACTGGGGAGAGATGGATGAAGGCTTCCAGCCTAGTCAAATAATTCTATCAACTGTATAAATAAATGTAAAATACAGCCTTGTGTTTTTAAATGTAGGAAAACACTGTGAAATGTGGAACTGCAAAATATGTGACAATATTGCACTCTACTGGCCCAGTGAAGCATGTTGTATCCTTTCATGTTAGAATTTGACCCGAGGTCGGCTGGATGAAGATTTCATGCCCATTGTTTTAAGGCTAAAGTTTATGACTAGAATTTAGATGTGGAAGGTGCTTTATTGCTTTAGTTTCTGTTAGTATATACATGTGAAGTATCTTCTATTGTTGTAAGTTTCTGTGTAGGTTTTAGATTGCTAAATAATGCAGTGTGTGGCCTGAGAACTCAGGCCAGGTGTTAAGATGATGCAATATAAATACTGGGAAAACCTAAGTGTCAAAAATGATGTAATTTTGGGAGGGCCTTAGAGACATGTTTGTTAGTAATGTATAAATACTATTTCTGACAAGAGACCTGGAGCATTTTGATCTGGACATCTAACTTATCAGCACTCTGCTTATGCTCAAATGTAAGTTTGTAGCACTGTGATATCCTGTAGGACTAGTTGAAGCTAGTAAAGGTTAATTAGGTATTTTTCTTTGAAACCAGACCTGTCCTACTGTATTATTTTAAGTTTCTGTGTGATCTGTGAACTCTTAGATATATCTGCGGTGTAGTAGATTTGTCTTGTGTTTTAATTATTTATTATTAAATATTTTAAAGCCTTCTACCTGTGGCTGCTTTGTGTAGAGATGAAGTATGCTTTAGAGTACATAATATATTCATAGAGTTTACTGTCTAAGCCCTTCCAATAAGCCTTAGACTGTATAGTCATATTACCATTGGATATTAATATTGCATAGTAATAATTGGACATCAGTTTAAGGGCCTTTTAGTAGCTGATATTATTAACTGGGTGGTGGCAGTAATTACTACCGTATAGTCTGGATAAAGGGGCATAGCTGGAGAATCTGTGTCAGCCTTTCCCAGGAGTGTCTGTGAAGTTGTATAAGTACTTATATCAAAGTGTGTGTGGGTTGTGTTAGCTACTTGGGCAGGGACATGAAGTGCTGGTTGGACAGAGAGGGTACTGGAGGTTCTAACTTGCCCAGTTAGGCTGAGACCTGGACCCTATAGCTGTGCTAGTGGGGAGTCTTATTGGGGACCTGGTGAGCAAGGGAGCAGCCAGCCCCAGACTGACTATGATCTCTGTATTCACATACATTTTCATCTGCCTTGCGTCTATGCTCACAAAACCTTTTCTTATACATTTCAGGTGTTAGCTTACAACATTCTAACAAATGTCTTTTTACAGCAGTATAATCAAAGCAGTCAGTGTCATGCATTTTTGCTAAAGAAGTTACAGCTTTACCATGGAGTAGGGGGTCAGGAACAGAATCTGCCAGTAGCAGGGGAAGCTACTAGTACAAGTATATGTCCAGGAGCTAGGGTTAAATGTTTTGAATGCAACCAGTGGGGCCATGTGGCATACAGGTGTCCATAGAGGCAAGGTGGGGAACCAAAGGTGAGGGAGTCAGTAAGTGGTAAAGACAAAATGCCAACAGTGTGTTGTCTTGAGACAACAGGGATATGGAACTACCACCCTTCAGATGTCCCGAGAGGGAAGGATTGGAATGACGCAGTACTATGTACCTATGCAGTTACATGCAGTGAGGCTTGGAGACAAGCATGTTGGTCTGGTAGCCTAGGGGAGACCCAGACAGACTGCATACTTGCAGCCAGGACTGCTGAGGTGGTTACTTCAGGGAGAGAACTGCTCTGTAGCAGTGAGACTGAATGTGAGCCACAACTGCTTGTGGATACTGATGTTCCCTCAGACAGGGTTACTGCAAAGGTAGAGGTGAGTAGTAGTACCCAGGCTGACAGTGAGGCACCGCTGTCAGAGGATGCCAGACTTGCTGGGGAAGGGTTACAAGAAGGGACTTGAGACAGGCTCAGCTCTCAGACCCTACATTGCAACGCCTAAGGCAGGTAGCTAGGGAGGCACCTGATTCTCAAGGGAAGGGGGAATCTGTATACTGGAACAAAGGGTTACTGTACAGAGAGTGGACCCCTGAGTGAGGGCTAGTAGGTGAGAGACTACAGCAGTTAGTAGTTCCCAGAGCTTACCATCTGGCACTTCTAGCCATAGCCCATGATATTCCCTTTGCAGGTCATATGGGCATAAAACGTACAAAGAGGCATATTATGCAAAACTTCTATTGGCCTAGAATTTCCAGAGATGTAACAAGGGTACTGCAGGACCTGTGAGCAGTGCCAAAAGGTAGGCAAGGCAGGTGACAAGGTGAGAGCTCCTTTGATGCCTTTGCCTGTGATTGAGGAGACATTTCAGTGGGTAGCTATGAATATTTTGGGTCCTCTGAGTACCCCAAGTTCCACAGGGAAAAAGTACATCCTAGTGATTGTAGATTATGCTACACGATACCCTGAGGCAGTGGCTTTGTCCTCCATTGAGGCAGAGAAGGTGGCAAATGTTTTGCTAGAGATTTTCAGCAGGGTAGGTTTCCCAAAGGAAGTACTGTCTGACAGAGGTGCCAATTTTATGTCAGACCTGCTGGCTTGTTTGTGGAGGTCCTGTGGAGTGAAGCACATGAAGACCACCCCCTACCATCCCCAGACTAATGTTCTTGTTGAGAGGTTAAACTCTACAATCAAGTCCATGCTACGGGCATTTGCAGATCAGTTTAAGAGGGAGTGGGACAAATATTTGCCCCATCTGTTGTTTGCTTGTAGAGAGGTTCCCCAGGAACCCACAGGTTTTTCACCCTTTGAGTTGCTGTATGGGCATAGGGTGAGGGGACCTCTAGATTTAATTCAAGATGACTGGGAAAGTGAGTGTGAGTCTCACTAGGCATCTGTTGTGGCATATGTCCTGAACCTCAGCACAAGGCTCAGGGAACTCATGGGCCTGGCCCAGGAGAACCTGGCAGAAGCCCAACAACAGAAAAAGGTTTGGTATGACAAGAATGCTTGAGCTAGAGAGCATGCTGTAAGGCAGCAGGTGATGGTTCTCATTCCTGTCAGACACAACAAGCTGCAAGCAGCTTGGGAGGGACCCTACAAGGTGGTAAGAAAGGTATGTGATGTTAACTACATGGTGGAAATGCTAGGCAGATGGCAGGGGCACAAATTGTACCATGTTAACATGATGAAACCTTACCATGATAGGGGGGCCCTTGTGCTGAGCATTTGCAGTGGATTGCAGGAGGAGTCTGAGGGAGATCTGGGGACTGATCTCCTCAATGAGGCTCAGGCTGACACCTCGGTGGAAGGGGTAGCAATGTCTGAGCAGCAATCTCCTACCCAGGTTTGAGAAATCCGAGCAGTGTTGCAGGAATTTGGGGGCATATTCACTGGGAAACCAGTATGACAGTATGCATGAATTCATAGATTAAAGTTTAATGAGAAATGATAATGTTCATAATTTGAAACCTGATACTGGATTCATACACTTGCCAGTCTGCATTAACAGTCTATAGACATGCTCATTAGCTGATCACACTGCTTAGAAAAGCAAGTATTAAGTGCCAAAACACACACATTTGAAGGGACTGTGGAAAGACTATGCATGCTTCATAACAGTAGTCACAAATTAATAATTTCGTATGGTGTACATTCAGCTCTGCAGGCTGTTCAACATATGATAATAACTGTCTCTTTTCAGTCTCTCTTTCTATAGCACAGTGAGGGTAAGCACAGAAGCATGAGCGGCAGCAGACTAATGTAGCTGTAGGCAAAAATTCACCAGTTTTTGCCATAAGCTGTGAACTCTCATTTGCCATCAGTTACATTTGTTGCTTAATGCCAAGCATCACACAAATACAAGGAAGAAAAGTGATGAAACAGAAGTGGAGGGGGGTGGGACTAAGGGAGACAAGCAGAGAGACATAAAAATACATTTTTGATTATGGGCCATCTCTGGCCATCTTTGTGGTATGTTACTCCTAGGTTTGTCAACAGAATGATTATATCACATTGTATATGGTAAAGTGCTTATAATATGGAGCAGGCAGGGTAGGAGAGTAGAAACATGATTAAGGCATAACCTACTTAACTAACACTTACACACACAATATTAATATGAAAAAACATTAAATAATGTTGACATGCTTCTGGATTCAAACCCATGACACTATGGAAAAATCAGTCTACCAATCTGGGCATTATCAGAGCACATCGTATAGGAGCTCATATTTTACATAGCTCAAATTACACATTTATAGAGACAGCAGAAAAGATCAAGGCAAATAAGAACATTGGTATCAGAGGTAGTTGTCCATAATATCCCAATAGGTGTACCTTACATCCTGCAGCCTAATAAAGATACACGAGTAACTGTCTCTTCATAGCATTATCAGTCTGTATTTCTGTAGTGCAGTTAGGCTAAGCACATTTCTGTGACAATGACCATACTAATGTGGTTAAATTAAAATCTTCTGTTTTTGCCAGAAGACATGAAACAGCATTTATTGTTGCTCAGCACTGGTCCGCAATGCGAAGTGTCGCTCATGTGCAGAGGATAAAAACTGAAGTTTTTTTTTTTATGGGCCATTTCTGGCTATATGTGTTGTGTGCTGTTCTATGTTTGACCAGGTGATATATGGGGGACAAGCAGAGTGTAGGACACAGGGTGAGGGGGGAAGAGTAAAGGAATGTACAGGATGGTGGTAGGGGAGCACCATAGCTAGACACTTCCTGACAGCATAAGTATGTACTTGTAACAATAATTTGATGAATTTGGATAGTCATTACTTCAGGACTGAATGACAACAACTGAATCAAGCAGACACACAAATGAAGTGGCGAGATATGTATTTTCTTTATGACAGATGCTCTTCTTTTATTGAGAGAGGAATATTGGGAAAGGTGGATAGGAATAATAAGCTTAGGTAGGTAGAGTAGGTTAGGCAACAGGTACAGACATACAGGACATGCAAAACAGACAGGGATGGTGATGGACACAAAAGGTTGGGGCAGACTATGACTGGGGCTAGGTAGGGGACATCTGTGTCCTGCACGAGTACAGTGAGAATCTACTCTTCACCCTCAAAATTGTCATTACTGTCTCCTGTGTCAGTGCCGGATATGGCATTAGTTTAGCAATATGACACATGACCTTTTCAACCCTATGAATTTTGGCACTGAAACCCCTTTCCATTATAGCTTCCACCAACCCTGCCAGTTCCTGACAGTTGACAAAATCACCACCTCCATTAGTACTTCTCCTAGGGGGTACCACTGCATCAGCAGTTGGAGCAGAGCTACCTGATGCAGGTGCAGCAGGAAGGGCAGGAGTTGTGGAGGCAATGCTGACAGGTTGTGGCCCAGATGTGCTGGGTATCTGTGCTGCCTGTGGTGGTACTACTGCAACCATCTGTGGAGGTATGGTGGGCCAAACCCCAGTGGTCAGTCTACCTCTCTGTCCTGATGGTCATTTGTGTTGCGGCAGTAATGTATCCAATAATACATATATTAAAAAATAGATGCTGGGTTGGGGAGAGAAAACATAAAGAAAACATTAATTCCATGTCATTTTAATACTTCAGGATATATCCAAATTGACACATAAATAAGGTAAACTGTGGTACATCCAGATGATAATGTTAAGTCATAAATGTCTCATAAAATATATCAGTCTCAATGCTATTGTATGCATTAAGCAAAGAGTTAGGTGATTATGGCATATATTATATATTTATTCCTTGTAAAGACATCCATTTTCAGAGATGGAAAGTTTAATTTTATTTAATGATTGCAGAAAATAGCCTTAATATTTTATTCGGTAGTGAAAGCTAATGCTACTGTTTGGAGTTGAAACCCACACACAACTAATCTAATTTACACATTGCCTAATGGAAAGCTATTGGAGCAGCCATGTATGCTATACATAGGTAAGATATGCCTACATAGTTATGTATGTCTCAAGCTCATATGGACTGATACACTGAAATTTGGTAAAATTAACTACATTTCAGATATATCATGATTTTGCTTGCATTCATACCTGAGTCGTACTAATTCCGTGCCTCACTGAGGCATGCCAATCATTCCTAATGTGCATCCCTATTTCTAGTTATCTCTACAGCAGCTATACAGAGCAGAAAACATATAGAAAAGAAGCACAATGAAAAACTGGATGTCTTGCCAGTCCATGGTATTGTATTGACTGGTGATGAGTCAATATACATGCACAACTCAGGGGTTTCCAGTTGTAAATTCTGCCTCCCATTTATTCAGGAGGACCTGCATGCACCTCTTCATGTGTCTATAATGGTGATGACCTTATTCACCACTGCATGGAATGCCAGTTGCTCTGGTGACAGCCTTGGCCAAGCTATTCCAAGCCACAGTCTTGTACTGAGACATGGCACAGTCCTACAGAAGCCTATGGCTGTAGTACTTTACAAAGAGTGCTACAAAGATCCTGGACTATTCTTGACATCACTTTTATGGTCTAAATGGAGCACCACCATCACTTTCATCTACTATGTCTACTGAAGGATATCTGGAACTATGACAGGGAACCGGCACCTGATTGAGTTCTTGCATGTACCATCTTGTGTGCAATGATGGATGAGCATGCCAGCTGCATTTGTATGATAGAAAGCACAAAAATGGCCTGGCACATAAAGTGTGTATGATTGCTTCATCTACACTGCAGGTGTGAACTATGCTAATTAGACTTGGCTACGTGTCATGCTCAATGGATTTATACATGTTCCACTGTAAAAATGTCAAATGCTTTTTGCTTTTGATATCTGAATTCCATTTGAAATTATATATTGTCACCTCTGGCCATGCTCTGTGGTATGGTGGATGGTAATCATAAATACACTCTTGTGACAGATGTAAATGACATAACTTTTTTATGATGTTGGTAATTATCAGTGCTGGTAATAGATACATTTATATAAGCTGACACATATGTGTTGGTAGGACATACATCCATATTACAAACTGTGACTGACAGCACATAGGAATTGAACCCATGACTAACAGTAAGGGAAAAGTTGCTTTTTTTATGTATTGTTAATGCCACAGGAGGACTAAAATTTGGAGCTTGTACAGCAATTTCAACATGATGGGAGATCTAATTATGACAAGCCTGTAGGCGTTTGATTTTCACTTATAATGTTACTGGTGGTATATATAGAAGCAAATATTTATTGCTGTAAATCAGTTCTCTATGCATTGGTTTCAATGAGCTCAGTAAAAGACATACTGTCCAACACATAGTTAATAATAATATTTATGCTGAGTCATAACAATGATATTTTTGTTGAGTCATAATAATATTTGTGTTGAGTCATACTTCTTTCCCCAAAACTATTGTGAAGATTATACATATGCAAGTACACTTAAAACTGACTATGCTCATTGCTATGTTTAATAAACTTTACACAGATTATAGCTGACTCATTTAGTGTTCATTGCAGAGTTGTGCAGAAAATTAAATTTTTTCTTATAGATAATTGTACTTCATGCGTCTTTGACATATGCATTTGCTGGTCTAGTGTGTGTGAATTGTTTGTTTCATAAGTGTTCTTTAATTTTTATTATACAATTCCTCCTCTAAAACGTGCACACTGATTGGCCAGCCCAACCAGCGTGCCCGTTGTAAATCCCTCAATATACTAACGGAAAAAGGTCCGGTCGCCCGGACTTTTTCCGTTAGTATAAAACACTGTCTCGCTATGTTAAAATAGTTTAACATAGCAATACAGGTTTAAAAAAAAGCAACGCAGATCTCCGTTGCTTTTTTGAAAGCTGTCTCGCTATGTTAAACTCCTTTAACATAGCGACACAGTTTGCTTTTTTTTTTAAACCTGTCTCGCTATATTAAATGGGTTTAACATAGCGAGACAGCTTTAAAATAAGTAACGGAGATCTCCGTTGCTTATTTTAAAGCTGTCTCATATGTTAAACCCATTTAACATAGCGAAACAGTAAAAGCAACGGAGATCTTGCGTTCTCCGTTGCTTTTGCCCACAGCTCTGATGTACTGCGTAGGCATGCGCAGTACATCAGAACTGCCGCGGAATACCAGACAGCTGCGGAAGGGCAGCAAAGAGACATTATACAATGCCATTATTTAAGAAAAGTAATTATTTCTTTTCTTAAATAATGTCATTGTATAATAGCAATAACCCACGCCTGGGTGTGGGTAATGCTGGATTTACCCACGGTTGTCTTTGTTTGGTCCCTCGGGCTTCACCCTCTGGACCAAACCACCCCAACCGTGGGTAAATCCAGCATTACCCACACCCAGGCGTGGGTTATTGCTATATTATTTAACTGAGTGCTCTGTACAATTTGCAAATTCCTTTTGTAAGGAGCTGCTAATGGTTGCTATTAAAAAAGCATCATTGACTTGATTTACATTTAAAACTGTTGTTCTACCCACATGTCCTTAGTATTGTTAGCAGACGTAAATATAGCAAAGCTATTTATTTTTAAATTGTCATTTAACGCACATGATTCATTGATAAGGCTGGTATATATTCCAGAACAACACATTTCGTCTTCCTTACTCATTTCTTCATCTTTATTCAGTTCTATTATTGTTGGGGGGATTTACACTTATGTCTTAGTGCCTTGGATATGCGCATATTCATACAGGTAAGTTATGTAAATCTTTTTAATGTTCACTGTACAAATGTATATTTATTTTCTAACCAGTCCCTGCTGATTTTTCTGATACATATATTATTTTCTTACTTCCATACCATGATATGACACTGAAAAACTGGGGCCACTTAAACATGTGTTCTTAGAAGCTGAGAATGAGGTTATAGTTCAGGCCATCTATCAACATGGCTCATGCCTATTACCAAAAGTTGTAGCTAACAATTCCTTCAATGACCATTCTGGTGGTAGGTGGTTGATGATGTGAATGCTGTGGATGGCTATGACCATGATTACAGTGACATCAGACTTCAGGGCAATGATATGATCATCAAGGCACTGAATTGGCACAATAGCATGGGAATGGAGAGCTGCCAGTGATGGTCCAACTAATGAATGACCACTGTCTGAAATGGAGGAGTTCCTGTCCACTATAAGGACTCCAGGCAGTTCAATGGAGTTTCCCAGTGTCATTCTAGGCATGGCTGCTGAAGTGGAAGACAACCAAAGGGTATCTCCTGCTGATGCTGTAGTTATGCCATTCACACATATCTACATATACTATATATATATATATATATATATATATATATATATATAGAGAGAGAGAGCGAAAGAGAGAGAGAGAGAGGAAATAAAGAGATATATTTTATAAAATCGTATTTAGAGCTATAGCTAGAGTTGCCTTTCATGTGTCATCTCCTGTTTAGTGCTTATCATCACTCTATTCATCTCTATCTTGTCTGTCTAAGCACATCTGGTACATAGGTTCCACAACCTCCTGCAAATGTTATGGGCATACCTTTTTTAGGTTGCATTCATTTATATCAATTGTTTTGATGTTTGCTATTTTTAGGTACACTTGCATCTAGTATTACTAACTCAGGGTTATGCTGCATATGTCTGATCATTTTTTTCCTTTTATTTCTCTTGTGGTTATGCTTTATTGCTGTATTCACAGGTGAACCTGCCACCAACACTGTGGAGCTCACACTACCTGATGTCATATTAATGGTAGTCACTGAAGATGATGGCAGTAATGAAGAGGCATAGTTTGGTGATACAGAGAGTCACTGAGGTTGTGGCTCCTGCATTCCCTGCCTAGAGTTTGGGCACAGCCAGTATGCCTATGCATACCCATGACATGGAGCCATCTTATAAGACAGGTTGAGGGTGACACTGTGGATCAGCTTCGTGTAGTTACTTCAGGTACAATGTTGGCAGAATCTCACCCTGACCATCATGACGTTGAAGTACCACACAGGTGTGTTGTTAGAGGTTCTTAGAAGAGGCAAGGTTAACACACCTTCTGGTGTTGCTGTGTTAGTAAGTGCCACACGACATATATGTAAGGTTATTGTGGAAGCACAAGTAAGTTCCACCAGAGCCATGGAAGAGATAGAGTACTGCATGTTGTACATTCTGACATATGAGACTACCTAAATCATGAGGGTGAGTCCTTGTACTGGATTAATGGCACACTGGATCATGCAGTGTCTGTAGTGGGATATCTGCTGGGGGGGGGGGGTTATCATCCATGTGACCAAACAGCTGCTACATCATCAAGTGATAATCAATGTGGCTCTGACAGATCTCTGCCAGATCTTACTCGTTTAGTGGCACTATTTCCAATTATCCATCAGTGATTGTGGTGTCCACACCCAGACCTGGTAGATCATGTGGCTGTGGTCATAGAAGCAGTCATGATAAGAGTTCTTCCAGCAGATTTTGTTCATGTTCAGGTTACACTCAGACATTTAGCTAGGGTCATGAAACTAGCAGTCCACCTCCTGGTAGAGGTAGCTCATGTAGTCTCTGACGGTGGTAATTCTGAACTGAATCCTCTACTATGCATGGCTCCTATACCACCTCACACTCACATATATAAATCATTAATATAGAATGAATTACATCTGTTGCTACTGGCCCTGACAATGCATAATTGCTGTTAACCTGATTTCTCATGTCATACAGACAGACAAACACCCCCCCCCCATACACACACACATACACACACACACATACACACATTTCTTTGGTGTCAGCCTTGCCCTCTTGTAAACCCCCCACCCTGTGCAAGTGATGATGACTGTGCCATGCCCTTTGTTTATTTCTTTGTGACTTAGGGGTGCCTATATCTGTTCACGCACAGAGTGGACAGCTAATCCTTGCGTAGTCAGATGCTTGCTTTAACAAAAGTATTGTACTGATTTGCACTTTTTGTTTTTTCTGCCTATGTTAAAGTGATTGTTATATATCAATCCTCATTTTATTTGTAGTAATATTAGTAATGCAGTCCTACTAGTTAGGAATTAGTGCTTGGTCAGCACCTTGAGCAAATGATGCTAAAACTGCCCTGGTCACTATTAGGGTATCTAAGTTGGGCAACTTTTCTGCATGATGCACAGTACTGAGGCCCATGTATATGTGTCTGTTCAATGCATATCCTTAAATTACTCAGTTGGTTAGCATATTCTCTAATTTGTGACTTGCTTATTAGTGTTATATTTTCTTTTTCCTATAGATGCGTCAGTATGCTTCCTCGAATATCTGTGTGAATGATTATGAAATTTTGAGTTAACATTGTAGTTGTTTTAATACGGGCCTACTTTGGCTTGATGTGATGGTTGTATTCCATGTACTGTGAAAAGCAATTTTTTATATACATTTTAACAGATTGCTATTTATGTTGCATATATCATTCATGAGTTGTATCATGTGCTGACATTCATGTACAATTCAGCCATGTTTTTTACTTACTGAGGTCCAATAATTGCATATGAAGGCAATCATTTAGATTTCTTATTTATAGCTTCATTGCTTACCTTGGTTAATAATGATGCTCTAGAAGTTTCTAGAATTACCTCTGTCTGATGTTCTCAGTACACAACCAGAACATGGGAAATTAAAAATGAAAATGTTGCATGCATCACTGTTACTGTTTGCATGTACTTGGCTTCTTACGTTTTTACTTAGCAACTGAGTGTGTGCACTATTTTCTGCCTCTTACCCAGGGCCATAGAATATTGCACATGCCTCCATCTGCCAGGATCATCCACAGCTGATGGTTCTTCATCAGACAACTCCTCATGTGTGTCTGCTGGCCCTACTTTCCCTGCCTGTGGTGCTGGGAACTGCAGTCGTTGGCCTTGTTGTCCCTTTTGCAACTGCTTCCTAACAATTATATTATGTAACATGGCATAGACCGTTGGTATTTTGGTTGAGGTGGCTAGGTCATGCTGCAGGGCACCTCCAGAGATATCTAGACATGAGAATTATGATTTGAACAAGCCAAGTACATGCTCTGTAATACTTCTTGTATGAGCATGTGCATCATTGTAACCCTGCTCAGTGGGGTTGTGTGGGATTCTCACAAATGTCATGAACTAAGGTTCCAGTGCACAACCTGCAACCCCCACTGGATGACCTTATAGAGAGACCCCATAGAAAACCTCATAGAGAAGTCACTGGAGTACCATATGTGGAAGTCATGAATACTGCCAGAGGTTACCTGTACAAGCATTATAGATGTTCCCTTGAGCATTACAGACCACCTGATAGTAGATAGAATGATATCCTTCCCTGTTGACTAGGTGGGGCTTTTATTTCAATGTGTGTGCCATCTATGGTCCCCAGAACCATAAGGAAAAATGCTATGGCATGGCATATAGCATATGGTTCCATGGTGGTAGCTCTCTCCTCTGCATTACATAGATGGCCAGATATGCTCTCTTACATGCTCCGGAATTGCATTGCATTAAAAAAAATGGTAAAATATTCTTGAGACTGAGCCTTTTGACACCCCTAATATATCACCTGTGAGTCTCTGAAAAGTGCCTGTAGCTAATATATACAATGCTACACATGCTTTGCTTTCTACTAGGATGTGGTCTCCATGATTTCCCTGGGCTCTCAGGAGAGGGAGGCAGAGGCTAGCTATTTCCTCTAATATCCCTAACCAGTCTGTAGTGCTATAATATTTCAGTATCATAAAATTCGTGATAAATCAACTGTGGTCTGAACACTTTTCTTTTTCTAGGGTGAGGTCTGACAGCAGCAGTATGTTTACATTACAGAGACCCTAACATTTTGTGCTTCTAAGTGTGCTTGTGACTGTATTCCACAGAATATTGGAACTGACGACTAAAGGGAGCTTGACATGTAGGGGCGAGTTTTATACATTCACTCTGCCATGCTGATTTGTTTCATTAGCATGTAATTCACCTATTTATGCCTTAATTGGTTTATTCTGCTCCTTACTCTTGTTTGGCACAATGTTTAATGCATACAAATTAGTTTGCATGCCTCTGCTCCTTATGCACATGCCATAGTGTGTAGTTGTTTACGAATCCTGGCCCATATCAGGAGTTATGTAACCAGACATTATGAGAAAATATCAGTTAGCCTAGTATCACTTAATACATGGCCATTGTCAGGGTAGATCTGAGTTAATTAAAATGTGTGTTACTCAGAAGCTCAGAGATATGTACCACCTTGAGCGATCGGAGTCATATAGAGAATATGAAGTCAAATATACAATGTTTTGATTTTGCTAGCTTCCCGATAATAATTGTAAAGGTAAGGTGGGAACAGGAGATATTAACTGTAGAAAAAGAAGATGGACTTTAGGAGGAGAGGATACCAGAATAAAATTTACTTAGCCTAAGTGATTTTAAAAATAGCCATCTGTGAAGGTGCTCACAGCAGTATAGTTCTATAAGCTAATTTGAACCCCTCAGCTAAAAAACAACAAATACTCATGTTGTAATTATATAAGACCCATTGCTGAGTGGCTATAGAAATTGATTCCTTAGTATAAACAATGTTCATGTCACAGCCACATCCTTTTCTTGGGTTGAGAGGGGATTAACCAACCTTAGAATACTATTCTCAAACAGTAGGATCAAGTTTTTTTATGACCAAGTTGTTCTGGTTAAGGATCTGAATGACACAGGAAAGATAGCAGCTGTGGATATTGAAAGATATAAGTTAAATAATTAAAGACATTGCAACATATAGTAAGTAACATATGCCCTTCCCTTAAATTGACTATGTGTAAATTGAAAATTAATATTGAAACAAAATGACTAGAATTACCGATTGGGACCCTTCCTATTTTTCTGTGAGTGCATTTAATTATAAGAGCAAACATCTTTCCAAATGAAGTGTACCATGTGTGTGTGTGTGTGTGTGTGTGTGTGTGTGTGTGTGTGTGTGTGTGTGTGTGTGTGTGTGTGTGTGTGAGTGTGTGTGTGTGTGTGTGGGAGGGGGGGGGTAACCATTTGAAACGTCCGGTTCCACTTTAGCGTGTCACATAATGCTGAGACTGAATGGCCAAAAAAACATATTTACATATAATTAAGTCTGAGAGTGTTGTCTCAGAATATTCCCCTTTCTCTGAGGTATGGCAGTCTTGGAGTTGGTATTTCTATATCTAGCTAGCTAGCAATCTATATAATATATTCAAGGTGGGGTGCCCCCCACACACATACATCATGGGTGCATAGGGGTTTGCTCCCCTGCAAAAATAGGTTTAAAAGAGAAGAGCAATGTTTGATAGTCACTCTTCACCTGCATTTTTGGTCTTTTTTTTTCAAGGGGTTGGCAGTCCACATTACTAGTGCTGACATATCAGTAAGAAGCCCCATTTCGGATATGCTGGAATTAAATTTATGATCTCAAGAATTACCAGAATTGCAGAATGTTTTGTGAGACTGCAAACCAAAAGTTGAAAATTGATGCACTTCAAAGAATAATTTAACTATGATCGTTTGTAATACAAGAAGTCTGAACAACCAAATAAACAGCCTATATCAATCAATGTGTGAGGAAGATGCTGACATTCTGAGGTAGGAAACAGAGATATGGTTGACTTTAGATAATCTACCTTTGCCACTAGGAGGGTAGAACAGCTATCACACCCACAGATTAAATATATAAAAATTTAGAAGAACAACATCTATTTACATGTATATGTGCATACATATATATATAAATATTTACAGCATGGGCACTAATACCCTTCCAGCCTGCCAATATACCTAAACAGTTGTTCCCATAATAAGTGTCCAGGCTGTTCTTAAAAATATCTAAACTAGTGATTTCTTTAAGGAAATTTGGTTGTCTAATTCATGCATCAGCTACTCTGTCAGAGAACCAGTTAGTACACTTCTCATTCCTATAGAATCTTCTACAGAGGTTGTCTGATGACATGTCTCTCAAATCTCATATGCTTAGTGTTTGATGTATTTATCAGCATATTATTCTCCTGTCTTCAAATGGTCATCTTAGTCAAGTCTTTTGCAGACATGCCCCATCTGTAATACATGTAATCAGTTTACCAATTTCAAGTCACCTGTATACAGATGGTAGAACACCTGAGATGAAAAAGATAGAGCTGAAAGATACAAACTAAACAAGCATAGACATAGGACAGAGCCCTGTAGGACACTCTGACTGTAACCCAGAATTTCACCTGTCCAATTACTGTATGATACTTTCCATGTCCTTTGTGTAAGCCATGCAGCTATCCATCTTATCAAGAGCAAATTGATACTTAGTTGTTCTAATTTATTGATCAGTGTTTTGTGTATGACCCTGTCAAAGGCTAAAGTTGTCTATATAAAATACATCACAGCACATATTTTCATTCATAGCTGTTATTATATTGATGTAGAACATCATGTTACAGGTGATAATAGATCTGTTTTAAACATATGCATGCTGGTATATAGTTTCAAGTCCCAGCCTTTCCTATTCTGACAATAATTTATCCAAAATTACCTTCTTCATTACTTTTCCACAGCACAAAAGCAGACTTAAGGGTCTGTATGACTCTGGGTTTGTCCTACTCCCTGTTCTCTTAAAGACAGGATTAATAAGTGCATGCCTCCAATCTTGAGGAATCTCATCATATTTATACAGCCTAGTAAATAATAGATATAATGGCACTATAAGTACTTGCTGAAGTCTTCTCAGGTCATTATTACTAATTCTGCCTCCTCCCCATGATTAGTTTGGATCCAGTTTACATAGTTAGTTTTCAATCTAATCTAATCTAATCTAATTTCAGTATCTGAGTTTAGCTAGATGTCACTAGGAAAATGTATCACCCCTTTGTGGATCCAGACTGTTTTGCATAAGATTTTGTAAATATATTTATAATCTGTTTTGTCTGAGAATAAATCTTAAAATCTACACACAATTTATCAATTTGTATCTCTTTATTCCTTCACATCATATCTATCTATAAAATGGTTTCCAATCATGCTCAATATTTTGATTGAACTTGTTTCACACTATGGTTAATTTGTTTGTTCAGCTTGTTTATTTTAATACCCGTGGTGGTGGTGCTGCGGTAGCATTGTCACCTCACAGTAAGACGCTGTCCGGTTCAATTCTCAGCTAGAGCATCTTCTGCGTGGAGACATGCGTGAATGGGTGTACCTTCGTTGAAGGTTGTGCATCAGGGCTGGTAACTCGGCACATAAAAATCAACTACCAATCATTAGCGGGCGAGTACGCTAATGGCGACCCCTAACCGGGAAAAGCCAAAAGACACAAACAAACAAACTTGTTAATTTTGGTATTCATAGTTGTAGTTCAACCTTTTTCTATTTCTTATATATTTTTTCTCTCATCTTAATTGAGTATCTTGCTCTTATGAAAATATATCCTCCTGAAGATGTGTGCCTAGATCCTGATGTTAAACTTTTTTTTTATTATTTGCATTCAACCAGATTCTTTTTCAAAATTTTCCACATTCCTTCTGCAATTGTTCCACTAAAGACATCACTCCCATTAGTTTAACATGGTAACAGTTTTCCTTTCATATAATCTGTTATTAAACTTCTGTGCATTGGTTTAGATTTCAGTTTGGCAGAATTACCTAGCAAAATGTTGTCCTTAATCACTGCACATCAATGGTGGTAAAACATGACTTAAAGTAACAGTAATTTCTTTGGGAGCACAAACAATGCCTAGTATGTTCCTTTCCCTGATATTTTTTTTTTACAGTCTGAAGCAATTGCTGTTCCTGAATACATTGTGAATAATTTCCTTACTAATGTTATTGAATCAACACTAATCAAGTCTGTTTCTGGTAAATTTAATTCTCCAGCCACTATTATTCTTCCCTCTTGGGGTTCATGAAAGAAATGTGTGAATTCCTCTAGGTTATCAGCACTTGAATTTGGTGGTCTGTACTCTCCAACAATTGTTATATGTTCTGGGGTTGTCATTCTTGTCGCAGTTACACAGTCTATAGTGTTGGTGTTATCACTGAACATGTAAAGTTGGCCTTAATCACTGCCATCTGTTTTTATTCATGTCTCCAGTTCTCATAACTATCTTTACTCCCTATCATAATACCTCCACCTGATTATTTGTTATAATGTCTCTTACAGTACTTGATCCCAGTCATTGTTCTTTAACCAAGTTTCACAAAGAATAACAGCATTAATCTTGTAAAAAACTTTATTATTAATGCCCCTAGTAAATTAACAACCTTCAGAGATGCATTAAATGCTGCCGCCTGTGAATGTTAAATTTTTGACCTGGCAAAAATCATGCCTTGTGTTCTTCAAATATTGCAGAATATTTGCTGCAAAAATTGCCTTCCCTGATCCTGACAAGTGCCCGCCATCTTATCAGGACACATTTGTGACCAAAATTATACTTGCATGCTCGACACATTTCCATTTTTTTAAAACAGGACACTTTTTTCATGTGGGTATTTACCCAAAAAATCTTTTCATTCATGGCAACATGACTCTCCTTTGTATATATGATTTGTGAAAATTATGTCCTAACACCTGTTTAAGCTATGCTACCTGAAAGGGTTGTACATTTCCTAACAGTCAGAGTCCTTGTGGATAAGATCATTTCTACAGACATGAATAAAAACAGATGGCTACTTCCTTACATTAAGGTGCTCTAAGGACTTCCTCACATCATCTGTGTTAGCTCCTGGTAAGCATAACAAAATTTGATGTTCGTTATGTTCTCTGCAGACATAAGTATCAGTTCCTCTAATATCAGAATCTCCAGTTGCAAGAATATCTTTTCTGACTAGATCTGAAGAATCTTCAACTTCTAATACAATAATATCTGCTCTATCAGTTGTTACAATGGAATGATCTTCATCACCATTTATCTTATTAATCACACTGTTCCCCTTGCCTATTATATTGGAAAACATACAATTCTCATCCAACTGGCATCATATATCCACAGTTTGAGCCATGTTGTCAATGTCTGTCTTTCTCTACTTTTATCTTACAGTAATATTCTTCAATTCTTCCCTGTTCAGTTTTGATTTCTTCCTTTTTCACTTGTCCCTTGCCTCTTTTTTCTACCTTCTTTTTTGGAAAACTGATGCCTTTTTCTGTAGACTAAAGGTTTTCTGATAGACAAATGTTGTCATTCCCTGTAATCTGTGTGTTACATAAGAAAGCAGTGTCCTTACTAATATGTATTATTTTTGCTTTAAGGCATTGATCAGTTTATTTTACTTCTTTGATATTTGTTGTGAAATTCTTCTTTTTTTTTCATTTTTATTTCCTTCTGTATGCTATGAATCCTTAGATTGTGGAATGCTTCTATTCAGAATTCCAAAGTTGTCAGTGGCATTATCCTGTTTCATAGGGGTTGAGTGATCTTTACAGACAATAGACTAACCCCAGGATTTAATAACATCTGTGTAGGCTCCTTGTAGAGCCTACACGGAATGTATCCATGTACATGGCCATGGTTCCCCCATGGCAGCTTGCCATGCATATTAATCATGGCACACTGCCGAGGGAGAGCATAGTAACTGGGATATTGAATCCATGTAGGCAGAAGTCTAGAGGCCGGTCAGATGTTAAATACATGGTGAGGCTCCCTGCAATGTTTCATGCTACTGTTGAAATGTGCTGTGTATTAATAGTTTGTGTTTTAAATTTATAAATTGTCTTTGCTATTTTTTTTTTAATGTCTGTTTGCATGGCATGGAGTGCAGCAATGCCAAGCCATGCTTATACATAGAGAGTTTACACCTGTCAGACATCTAAAAATAGAAACCGGATGTAATTAATTATGATAACTGTTTTCTTTTTAATTTTTATTATTGTTTTTTATGCGCCGCCGCATGGAGTGCAGAAATGCAAAGCTGTGCTTACATATACACAAGACATCTGCCAGACATGTAAAAATAGAAACAGGATGTAATTAATTATTTATTTCTGCATATGTGTATACCCAGTTAAGCCCATTGCACTGTGTGCCTTGATTGCTTGGTAGTGTATGTGAAGGTATACTAATTTATGTACTGTCCAAATATCTAAATGGAGAGAGTGATGGTCTACAGTTTTGTAGGTCCTGGGTTTGATCGCCTAGCACACATATCATTTGTTGAATGCGACATAAAATGTCATTTAAATTAAAATTAATATTTTACATTTGGGAGAGTTGCACAGTGCTAAGCAGTGGGTAAACATGGCTAATGGCTAATATTGTTTGTGCATTGCTAAGCTTCGCTAAAACCAAGGTTCTGTATGTTTTCATGCTGCTCAGCTTTGCTTAGCTGGTTTGTGCGATGCTAAGTAATGCTGCACTTTTTTGAATGTTGCTGAATGATGTGTAAGGGTGGGAAAACAGTCTATATTAAGGCCAATAGGTGGGAATTCATCATTTGTTGGAGTCTACTTATCTGCTGATATGCCAGGTGGTGTTGGAGAGGGTGCACACTTTCGGGTGCAGAGATGGGGTTTGCAGGAGTCCAGGGTTTTTGTTGGGCTTCTCATACAGAATTATGAACATAGGCTGCTGCAGGGCAGTTACCAGGGCTCAGACTGTAAGGCTAAGACCTGGGATCATTTGTTCAGGAATCTTACCAGAGCAGTGCCATTATGGCTATGATGACTTGAAACATAAAAAAAAGGGGAATGTTGGACACCTGTGTCCAGCAGGTTAGGGCTGGGCATGCTTCACAAATGTGTAAGTATTGTTTCCACTGTTTTACTAAAATGCAAGCTGAATGTGTGCAAAACTGGTATGCATAATGATTTGCTTCTCTCCCATCAGCTGCAGCTGAGAGGACATGCAATATTCAGTTCCATGCCAGGCACCTGGCTAGACTGCGCTGTGAGTGTGGTAAACATGGATATATTATGCTATCTGGAGTGTAATAAGCAATAAAGAAGAAAAAAATGTATTGCAATAAAGAATAAACAATAAAAACTGTAGAGCAATAACTGGGCAATTAGAAATGTAATGCAATAAATGGGAAGGTAGAACTGTAGTGCAATAAATGAATGATAACAACTGTATTGCAATAAACAAGGGCATTATCAGCAATACCAATAAAGTATTAAGCAACATTGTGGTTTTCTAAATAAACCTGCCTTAATAATATGGCTGTATTCATTGCATGTGTATTCTACTGTCACTGCAGTCAAGTGTAAAACCATAACAACTCTACACTGCAAAAGGAATGTCCTGTAAATTGCTTTTTACAAATAATAGAATGGGTAAAGGTTGTCTCCAGGCCAATGTAAATCACATAATGCTCACACTTTCTTCCACTCCAAGAACAAAAGGTATATGGCTGAGGTAGCTCCCACTTTATGAGCAGATATTGTTTGTAGATTTCATAGAGAATTACCAGCAATACCAGTAAAGTGTTAAGCAGCATTGCGGTTTCCTATATAAATCTGTCTTAATATTTGCAATGGGGTTGTAGTCATTGCATGTCTGTTCTATGTTGCTGCAGTCAATTGTAACATTATTTGTGGATGTCCCCTGCAGTCACAGCTATTGGGTTCTAAACCATGCTTCCCAACTAAGGCATGACACCTCTATAGTTTACTTAATGTACACAAACATGCCTCTCACCTGTCACGATTTTTCGGAATTTAATTACAACTGCTTAATCTGTTTCATGATTACCACATAAATGATTACCTGGAGTGCTATATATTTTCAAACCCAGTTACATAACAATTTGGAAGTTATGTAAGTCCACATTATGTGAAAAAATTCTGTGTAGTTCTATACCTGCATTTGTTACTGCTTGGCCCATACTGTCCCATGCTAATAGCCTGAGAGCATGTGCTACACCAGCTATAGAAGAATGGTAGTCACTGTATTCATAACTGACACTGCGCACCTGTAGAATTTTGTAGTTTTACTCTGTGGAGTAATATTACCTGTAAGGTTACTAATGCTATGTTTTTCTCCCTCTCCCCGCTCCTTATCTTTTTTTAATTAATCATTGTTAAGTATTATTATGATTCAGTTTTAACATATTTTGTTGCACTAACTGTTTTACTGGCCTTATAGTTTAATTCATACTAGTTTGCTGTTACCATAATATACCTTAGTATGTATTTGGATCGATAAATATTATTATGTTCTATTCTGTTAATACTAACATTTGTTTGGTTAATACTAACTTTAACTTATTGTTATAACTACATTACTACAACATGTGAAGGTTGGCTGGTTCTTGTGATCCACCTACCTTGACTCCTCTGGCCTTGGCACTGGGTCCCAGCACATCTGGAACCCAGCCTGGTGGTGCCCACTCTGCTGCCCCTGCACTACCTGCAGTGTTGGGTAGTACCACCCCATGGGATGGGATGGGCTACCCTCTGGGAATGTGGTGGAGGGGGAGTTGGCACCCATGATGAGCTGCCTGGTTTGTTGTGCAGGATTGGCTTCCATGGGTTTGGACAATGCTTGCACCAGATGGAGAGCATGATTACCACCTTGGTGGGGCAGGCTCACCCTGGAGCCTATCTTCCACCACTACCACCCTCAGGGCAGTGACAGAGCAGTGTCAATAGTCCTATGGGTGGGGATGTGAGTCACACTGTTACCTTGTGTAGGCACATGAGACTGAAATTCCAAAACACCCTCCCCATCCAAGGTGATTTCCCCCTCTTGTGTCACACACCACCCCTGTCAGCTGTCTTGTCTGTCTTGTCTATCTACAAAAGCTTCCTCACCTACCCAACTTACCTGCCCCACACATGCCTATGTCCTTCCCCCAACATTCCACTCTCACCTTAAAAAAAATGGGTACCTGTCCCCCAAAAAATTCATCCCATACATAGCTCTCCATTTTACACGTGTGTCCACTAGACACACATAATTTGGTCCATTTGGCATAACAATGCAACTATGTTGCCCTCACCTCCACTCTGGGGGTTAGAGTCCAAAGTCATCTACAAATTCTGTCAAAGTGCTCAGTTGTTGCTGTACAAGGAATGGATAGCAGTGGTTCTTTCTAACACCCTTCCTACACATACCTACCTGCTTTTCACTAAGTTTTCCCCCTGCTTGCACTCCATTTCACCACTTTCCTATCTCCCGGTTTTTCTTTTCTTATATTTTTTTAGTGTGATGATGCACGACACACCTTATCATGCAGCTTCACTAAGCTCAGCTAAATGAAGCTATATTGGTATATGTGTTTTAAATAATAATTAAGCAAAACATAATAATTGCAAGTTGCACTCATTAAGCATTTTTCAGTGGTTCTGTGCATCATGCCACATTGCACAAACTTGTTTAAAGATAAATGAAAAAATTGAGATTGCACCTTGCAGTCTGGTGCAGGAGTGCAGTACTAGAATGCCAACTACACAAGAATGGATGTAAGTGAGGTCTGTGATAGCAGGTAAATGCCCCCTTTAATTAGCAACATTTACAAGTAAACCTTCTAAGGAATAACTAGATGAATGCATATACAACAGGAACATTGGTACAGAAATATATCCATATAAAGCCATGCACATAATGAGGGCAGTAAAAAAGTATGTTATGGTCTGTATTATATCTTGCAAATACCCCTGCTGTAACAGTGACTCAGTAGCTCAGTCTGTTAAATGCCTTGTAAGTGGTATATTTTGCCACACACAGTCATGGGTTCAAATCCAATGGTGTATAGCACTTAAATAACATTATTGTGAAGCCACCAATTAATTACTTAATTAATCATTTGTCATGCACTCTTTATCCACACAGTGCATTACAAATGAAATGTTTGCTTGTCACTGATAGAAGTCACAGGCCTGCAGATGGGAACACAGTTCACATATCCCTGTAGCAAAACTATAAGTGCAGAAAGTGTCAGTCATGCGTTAATATCCATTCACAGAGGATTTTAACTCATTACATCTGAGTGACACCCCCAGGTGCATCTGCAGTTAACTCCTACTGACACCTCTAGGTGTCAAATATTGCTTGTTCATATTTCCATCAATAATTCTAAAACCATGCTATGTACAAAGTATTAAAATATTTTATCTTAAGGCTTGCACAATGGCAAACTCAACTTCATTAATATTTGACCTCTGTCTTGGGCAGGTAAATAGATATTAACTGTTGGTTTTATGATATTAATTTATATAGATATATTTCCACATTTTTTTAAATATCTCAACAACCAAGTAACACAGACAGAACTCCTTAGCCTCATATATGAAAGATCTCAGCTAGATGAAAAAGATGCTGCCGTCAGTATGCATGTAACATGAAAGGTTGCTAAGATATTGTAAGTTGTTTACAAAATATTACAAATCTAATAGCTACTGTGTTTACTGTGACTTAGAAAATTTGGTTTAAGGCCTAGAATCTAAAGAATATTACCACCATAAAAATGTTTTTGCTGTAGAGGTTGCCATTTAAACTTTTTTCATAACCCCTATAGTTCTAGAAATATGAACATTTGTTTGAAATGTGATGACATCATTTGGTTCTGTCAAAAGACTTAGGCTTCAACCATTGGAAGTTACAGTGCAGACTTCCTGAGCTCCATTAGAGTGAAGCTTCATGTAATGCAAATGAGGCCCACTACTATCAGAGTGCAGTACACAATCCTTTCAAACTAACACTGCACATTAGCACAGCTGATAAACTAACATACACATATGAAGCCCCTGCTTGTACCAAGGACTGTCACCATACATGTTCCAAATGAGTAATAGACTGTAACACATGGCCTGACAGTTGCCCAAATTGTGGACATATTCTTATATTTATATCCCATCTTACCCAAGGCACACCAAACAAGTTGCCTAGTAATCTGTTAATGATACTGTTGCCTACCATGCTTACCTTAAACACGTGCCTTAATTGGAGTAGAAAGGGTAGCCTCACTCTGGCTCTGCCTCTACTACAAGGCTTCCACAGCTGCTACAATTACTCCTACAACATGTTGTCCTCCAAAGTGTTCATACTCTCTGCCTAGGCCTATTACCTGCAGCAGCAGCTGCAGCCTATACCATACACATCTCTATGTAACAGTAGCTTCTACAGACCTACCCTCTGTATTGACATAGTCTCCTCAGTCCAGTAATGTCCAGCACAACATATCAGAAAGGTAATCTACATGGAGGCCTTATATGTTCTACAGTGGCTACATGTCATTGGCTGATGATCCTGCAAATCAGCTGTGTTGGCTGTAATTAGCATTTCAGAATGTCTAACTGGTTAAGGAGCAATCACCTGCTAATCAGAAGTATGTTAAAAGGCAAACATGCTAGCTATGGGGAACCATTCTGTATGAGACTTTCTGCACACAGAACACACTTTTGCAAACATCTATATATCACCGCATATCACCAGAGGAGTTTTGCACTCCAGCAGGTATGTAAACTTTTTGTTTATGCCAGGTTGCAGATGTGTGAATACATTTACAGGGAATAAGGGTTACAGCATTAAGCCTGTCTTACAACCATGATAATGAAATGTCATTGATATCCAAATTTCTTACACCTACAGAGGACGTACAATACATCAAGGGTGGAATGATTTTTGTCAATGTGGCACACTGGACTCTTGGGACTGTCCCTGTATACTGGTTGCAATTTGTGTGTCACTGTTGTTTTGACATATTATCAGGGAGTTGCCCTTAGGGAAGAAACTACAATAGACTCAAGTGTTGGGTGTATGATCATACAGCAGTATCTGATATGGCACACATAGGAATAGCTGACTATCCCTAGTATCTTAGTTGTATCCATACACTGTGGAATATGACATGTCTGAGCAAGCAGTGGATACTGGCAGCCATTATGTTCTTGCTGTATCTCTACATAGTATACTTCCACGTATGTGATCCTGACATGTGTTGCCATTCTGTTGTCTTGTAGGACACATGTATCTATAATGCCATGCACCTTTCATGAATGTGAAGAATGAGACTATACATGAAGGCCTCCAACATCACCATGAACTCCTCCTGTCCAAGGGAAGGCACAACAGGGAACAGCAGGCAGCATTGTGGGATGACCTTGTCTATGATGTGAATGCTGCAGGTAATCAGATCAGGACGTATGAGCAGGTTTGACACAGTGCAATGGACATGATCAATGCTGCACACAGAAGAAAGGCAGATGTAGCCATGGATTGTGCCATCACCTGTAAAGGGCTTGCAGTGGAACAACCGCTCTCAGCCACTGAGGAATTCCTGGTGAACCTAGGTACACACAACAGCTCCCAGGCATCCATCACACTGTACATTGTGGATGTGGGCGCCACAGTTTCCATGGCAGAGGAGTGTACAGGTAAGCTTAGTGTGATCACCATTGCAATACTGTAGCATGCACAGATCATTTATGACTGTACACGTTACAGTCATATGTATGCCTGATGTCACCACACTGATATTTGTGACTGTATTGTCAGGACATTTCAGATTGCCATATGTTTCAAGTCTGCAGAGTCTACACAAATGTCAAAATTGTACCTCATTTTTGCTGAAGAGATTGCTGTGTATAGAGCTTTTATTTACAAGTAACTACAGATGTTTGTGGGGATAGTAATGTCCTCTTGTCCTACTATATGAGGTTGGGGTGTCAACAGGTCTGTAATAGTGCCAACAGTGTACATTTAATCCAACATAGTACTGCAGAGAATAACAGTGTAGGTAAAAATGTACTGCTTTCTTTTCTCTCATCGCATGATCGGGGGGGGGGGGTTGGTCTCTGTCCCCTACACAACCTGATGTCAGTGTCTCTACAGACTCTGATGATGATGGTGGCCACAGTGAGGTACAGATGGGGGTTTCAGGAGCTGAATTTGTCCCAGAGGTTGACATCACTCTTCTGCCATCATTGACACCGCACACAGTCAGTATGCCTACATATGCCCAGGCCCAAAGGCCACAGATATTGGACAGTCAGAGGGTGGGGGACATTAAACATGAAAGTGTGGCAACTATGGCTCCAGTGAGTGTAGACACTGGCCATAGCCAGAGAGCTGGCGAGGTTCCATACAGATGGATTGATAAGAATGCTGGTAGGAGGCCTGCTGTCCTTTCACGACCTGTTGCAGATGTTAAATCACGGTTCACTTGGCATATGATTTGGGTCATCATGGAGGCATAGGCACATTCTGAAAAAAGCTCCAGATATATGCTCAGGGTTATGGATACAGCACAGTCTGACATCCATGACTGCCTCCACCTCATTGGTGACACCCTGTTTCGGTTCACTGATGCAGTGGACAGAAGGTGGGCTGAGACATTATCTGTCTTGGAATGCACATTTCTTTGTGCTGGAATATGTGGATAGAGTTGAGAGTCAGCCTCATGGAGGTGCCAGTGCAACTCCTGGCAGAGCCAATTCCCATGTTCAGGAGATGGTGAACTTCCAACTCTGCCATGCACAGTTTAAAGCTGTCCAACATACACACATGTAGTACTAGCACTGAGCTAGACTGTGTACACCCAAACATTACCACACCACTGTCAAAAGCAGGTCAACTACAGATACACATGGCTGAATTCCATGGTCCACCTTGCCTGCTTCCTTTCCTGACTCACACACATGCTGTCAACCTTTTGGGTCAGACTAGGCCTCTTGCACCTTCACACAACACCCTGTTCAAGTGATGATACCTGTGCCACATGCCTGTAATTCTCATCATCAGTGTAGGGGAAATGAAAGTATGTGTCTGATGCACAGGGTGACTATATAAATTAACACGTGCTTGTGTAATGCATTGTTTAACCATGCCACATGTAGTGGTTACTGGCAGACACTGTATGCTGACATTTGTAATGAGTAAGCCACATAATTTTGTGTACTTTATGTTGTATGATGTAATGGTTGTATACTTATACAACAAAAGGTGTGTCACTAAGCTGTTTATGTTTCTGTTGGGCACACCTATGGACACACAGCAGCAAGACAGACATAGACATCAGGGTACAGGATAGACTGTCTGCATGGAATAAATATGTCCTCAGCAAGGTACAGCACTATAGGTGCATGGTTCCATAAGTCCATATATGTGCAACGGGCTGATAAGGACAATGGTCTCATGCATCATATTCATGCATCTCTAATCTATGAAAAGGTCTGATACCCTTGATAAGTGTCACCAAGGTGTCGAAAGCTATCACATCTACAAGCTGTGGTGCTGTGGATGACCCATCTTCACATTTCCTGTGTCCAGTACAGACATTTGTCTGACAACAGCTAAGATTGTCATGTTATGCATCCCATGGTGTAACGTGAACATAATGTGTGTCACAGCAGATGTGTGCTTCACATGCATGGGGGGGCCTGTTACATATAAGGTGTACTGTCTGTGTGACATACCTGTGTCTTCAACATGTAGTAGTTATACCATAGTAATGGTGTAGGTGTGTAGGTCAGGTAAGACATGTGTTAGTCCTGTCATGGATGCATGGGAGGTACACAGTGGGATCTGACACCTCCCTGTATGGCACCCATAGACATCTCCTATAAAGAATTTATGATACAGACTACACATGTATGGTCATGACACAGACTCCATAGGACATGTTATCTGCAATTTGTATTGTGGTACCATGGAACTTGTGTGGCTGGTGCAGTTGTAGGATTAGTGACATAGCAAGGGTGCCATTGTACACAATGATAGGTGTAATGAGTGTCACTTTCAGTATAGCAATGACAGTCTGGGAGTTACACCACAGATCAGTCTATTTATGATGTGCAACACTGACTGCATCCCCACATCTCACCAACCACTGAAAGCAAAGGCTACAATTCTCCCTGTGTCCATACATGCATGATTAATGGCTCAAATGTATGGTGTGCAAACACTATTATATTTCCCATGGGTGGATGACTTTCCAAAGGATAGTACTGTGCAGTCATCAGCATGTAGTATTTGTCAGTGGGCTAGGACTGCAATTGAATGTGTGTCACAGGCCATCATGGTTAACTACTAGTTCTGCATGGGATTCAATGACAGCTCCTGATATACAATCACCTGCTAATGTAGGGAGTCAGAGGGCACTGACAGTGGTTGCGACTGCAGAGAGGGAGTGGCTAGAAGGAGTACACTATCAGTGATGTCTGGAAAAATCCACTGGTGACTGGTGTCATTGCAGCTTAGGTCTACCAATGCTATCTTCCCAGATTATCGCTGTCAAACACTTGGCTACCCACCAGCGGATATAATACTCAGTAGATAACATATGCAGTTTCCAGCAAGGCCTGCTGGCCTAATATTGTCAAACATCTTGTCAGGCCATGGTAGGTAGAGTAATATTCCCATCATTCATTGCATAGTGTAACACTCAGTGGGGTCCACTAGTTAGAGTTGGTAGGCATGATTTGGCCTTAAGCATGAAAGATGGTGTGTGGTCCAGTGTCAGTAGGTGTATGGCACTGTTACTGCTTGTATCCATGGTAACTCCTTTCATGACATTTCATGTCACATGAGTCAGAGATCTGAGGACACTGCTTGGCACTACATGCTAGTTGTCCTTTAGGCAACTGCAGTTGCTTCCAGCATGTTCCAAGAAGAGAATCATCCAAGGTGTATGTAAAGAGCAGACAAAGACTTCAGGGATATGTAATATGTATACCCTTTGAAGGTTAGGTGGGTGTTTCACACAGGCATTCTGCAGTTGGACATTACCCAAGCAGTGTGTACTGGAAAGCCACAATAACCTTCTAAAGATTGTGGAAACCAAGGGAGTCCACAGAATTGCTGGTTCCTGGCAACTACTAATGCTGGTCTCACTGACACCACTCTCACATAGGATACCAGGTCCCGATAAGATTTCTGTCACCACAATGAAAAATAGTACTATAAAGCCCATGATGACAAGGAGGACACAGCCTGTTTGTTCATCCACAAGAGAACTTCATGTCTTCAGCATGTGTTCAATGTGGATAGTCTGAAATGAGTGTCATTATAGCCTGTGGCATATACACTACTCAGAGGTGATTTCTGTCCTGCATATGGGGCAATGTATGACTGTGCTTAATTGTAAATGCTGCATATCTGTAGGTGGCATAGTACATAGATTAATCACTGTAAGGACATTAACCTAGTATGTGATGTTAATAATACATGCTGGTGGGAGAGATTTGTCTAGCAGACTTTAACCCACCTTTGCAATAGAGCTCTGGCTAATGGCAAGCAGAGCACATCAGTACACCTCAGTACTTGCCATCTGTATGAATGGCTGGGTAACTGTCATTTCACTGCAGGGTTTTTGCATGTGTCCCTCTTGGACTGGGTCAATATGTGCTGATCATAAAGTTGTCTAGGATTGCAATGGCATTATGGCCATTATGCTAGTGAAGTTCAAACATCCTATGGTCCCATAAGCTGATGTAAATTGCTTTAACAGCCACACACACAAACATGGCTACATTGAGGATAGCACCACTTCCAGTTACTGCTTACAGGACACAGTACGGCACACACATACAGTTACTGCTTACAGGACACAGTACGGCACACACATAGTACAAGTTGGCTGCATGTGGATTAGAACACTTACCTATGTAATGGTACACAACACAGATCACAGTACGTGATGCATGCAACACACCTCATGTCTGATAATACTGTTGATTTAGGGCATATTATGTTTGATGACATCAGCAGTCCAAGTTGTGGTCAGGCATTTCAAGGGCCACATCACCTGCTATAAATAAAATTCTGCAAAAACCTACTTCATTGTAAATTACTGAGGTGATTATATTTATGCCATATGGACATAGACCCATGCACCAAGTGGCCAACAGGGAGATTAGAACCCTTATCTATCTAGTCCTACACACTGTTGATTATAGTATCCTAGCTATGTGTGTACAGTTACCAATATATCCATACGTGGTTGTTTGCACTTGGATGGGCAAACTTGTGAGCAGGAACAACATGCCCTGTCCATGCATGCACAGACAGCATTATACAATACACCACTTGCTCACCTGTTGCTATCTATGTGGTGATATCCAGCAGGCACAGGGTCTGTAGGTAAGTGCATTATGTACTGTTGAGTCCTTACATTGGATCCTCTGAGCAACAGTATGCATGTGTGAGAGAGCAGCTCCACTCACAAGTATTAGGGTATGTAGAACAATACAGACATCTACACACATATTTCTGTATATAACAGGGATGTGTGTATATATATATATATATATATATATATATATATATATATATATATATATATATATATATATATATATATATATATATATATATATATATATATGAACCTATGAACCTATGAACCTATATATATATATATATATATATATATATGTATATATAGATATATGTATGTATATATAGATATATATATAGCTATATATATATATATATATATATATATGTATGTATATATAGATATATATATAGCTATATATATATATCTACTTCGTAACAACACAAGACCAGAAGACAGAAACCCAGAACTGCGAGATGAAAACAACAAAACCCCAGAACACCGAAAAGTGCAAAATTCAAAATCGATGTTACGGGAGTTTGAATTAGCGCTTTTGGTGTTCTGCTGTAGGTAAGTGTGTATGTGTGAATGTATTTGTGAGGGGAATTGCTGTGTGTAAGCGTGTGTTGTGACTGTGGTGTGTGAGGGACTGTACTGTGTGGATGTGAGTTTGCCTTGTGTGCCTGTGCGATCTCGGCGTTAGAATATTAAAGTAGCGGGGGTGTGGTGGGTGCAGGGGGGCTTGCCCCCTTGCCTATCACTAGTGTAGGGTGTTGAGTTTGGTAGTGTGGGGCAGTTGTGTGTGTGTTTTTGTTTATGTGTGTGTTGTAAAGTTACGTGGTTTTTGGTGTCCTGGGGTTTCGTTGTTTTCGTCTTGGTGTTCTGGGTTTCGGTCTTCTGGTCTTTCGTTGTTACGAAGTAGACCCAGATATATATATATATATATATATATATATATATATATATATATATATATATATATATATAGGTATATATCTATTTGAATATACATTGAGGTAGATATACTATGTATGTGAGAGAGAGACAGTGACAGACAGATATGTGTATCTATCTTTATGTATTTATAGATGTATGTATACATTACAGGTCATTTTGATCAAGGGCCAACAGGATTGCACTCAGTTTAACTAAATGTATAGGCATGTCCAGTGGGACTGTCAGTAGTTATAAAGTGATTCCAGGTCACACCTACATGCACACCAGTCCGGGATGTTGAGTATTACAGACACTGACATCTGTCCTTGTTTCTGCTGTACTGCACTTCACTCAAATTATCCATGGCATTCTCCAGCTGTCTGATGTAATTAATATGTGACAGATGTTCATAATGTTACACCATGCACACACTGAAAGTCTGTGGAAACGCCAACATAATAATACCTCACATGCAAAAGATATGGATACTTCCAGATTTGAACCATCAACAGCATCACCCATGTTAACTTTCCTAGTCCACGGAGACACACAAGCTGCCAGCCAATGAGCAGTCATTCATCACACAATCAACAGCATAGATGTCGTTATTCCTGTGTTAGTGAGACATACAATATGTGATCGATTTCTGTGTTACTGCGTTTGCCTGGACTGCTGATATACCATTGCTGACCTACTGTTAAACCTGTTATATGGGACAACTGCTGTGTTGAGTACGTGGGATCAACAGCGCATGTTATGCTAGGATACTCAGTAGTTCAACTGTTATGTGACCCCACTGCTTAACATCTCCCTTGACTGATGTGGTACATATTTCAACCATGAGGCCTAGTTAATATTAAGGGATGCATACTAGTGGACTGGGTAACTGTAGTCCACTGTGGATGTTACTTGTGTCTAAATAGTCCAATATATTTCCTTGCATAACTGTAGCGGATCCATACATACAATAGCATATTATAGTAATCCTTACAGGCAGTGTGTAGGTTAGAGACATACCTTGAAAATGCAGAGTTAACAGAATTGTAGTTCAGAGCTGACTCTGTCTGATGCAAGCAGTAGACAGCCAATACATGGATAGGTACAGGTTGTGTGAGTTGCCTGGCATCCATTTTATTATACGTATGTGAGTAGGAGTAAGGTGTCAGTCCCCTAGGGCCCTAGGTTGTCAGGGAATGTGCTATGCATTGTCTCTTAGCTAAAGCCAGGGCATACTGTGCATGTCTACGTTTGCCTACAGGGACATCATCAAGGGGTTCCTCAACCCACTGGTGGTGGGCTGTGTATCCCTTCCCTTTGCTGATCCTTCTGCAGATGTTTCTGCAGGATCATATTGTGTAACATACCACATACTGTGAACATATGTGCACATGCAGCTTGAGAGTGCTGCAGGGCTCCACCATATATATCGAGAAACTAGGATCATGACTTCAGTAGTCCAAACACATGCTCTCTGATGTCCCTAGTTTGTGTGTATACCTCATTATGGCATTTTTTTGTATGGGTGCGTGTGTATTTCTGATGGGTGTCATCATCCACTATTCCACTGCATAAACAGCATCCCCCAGTAAATGGCCATGTGGGATGTACCCCTAGCAAACATCTAGTACAGCTGTGATGCATGCCAGATGTGGATGTTGTGATAACTGCTATGGCTGCCAGCACACACATTCATGATAATCCCCTGGGCATTGCACATGACCTGTCAGTTGATGGAGTTGTATCCCTTGTGGTTGATGTAGATTCTACCCTCTTTACTGGGTGGTGCCTTGATGTGTACCTGAGTGCAATCTATGGCACCCAGTACTTCAGGGTTGTGTGCTAGATGGTGGAAATTTTGCATATTGCTGGCCCTCACCTCAGCGGTGAGGGGAAAAGAAATGTGCTCACTGGCATGTGGTAGCGTGGCATACAAGAACTGGAGGAGCACCCTGGATGCAGATGCCTGTGAAACTCCCATCATGTCTCCAGCTAGTCTTTGGAAATTACCTGTAGCTAGTATCCTAAGGGCTACACATACTTTTGTTTCCACTGGGATGGGTTCACCTCTGTTGGTTCTGGGTCTGAGCAGAGGATGACAGAGCTCAGTGAGTTCTTGTAGCATGTCCCTGTCCACCCTGCAGTGGTCTACAATCTCCAGCTCATGTAGACCCTGAAAGGTTACCCTGGGACTGAACACTCTTCTTCTTCTCTGTCTATGCCTATTGTCAGCAGCAGCATTGACATCAGCATCTAGCACATACAGAAATAGCAGACCTGCAGCAGCCACTAGCATTATCTCAGTTAAAATTCCCAAGTCTGTACTCCAATGGTCCAGAGTATTCAGAAAAAAGTCAGAATGTTGGGTATATGCATACTTTATACAGCTCTGTTGTAGGTGCAGAGTGTGGGATTGGCTAACTATGATGCATTCCACCTGCCTACAATATAATTAACTTCATTTAATGGCCCTATTTCAGTATGTGATACCACACACAGTGCCACAGAGTGCAGCATAGCATAAACAAGGGTCAAAACTAATTGAATACATCTGTTTTTGAGACACCCTCAGCAAGAAGTTGTGCCATGCAAACATGCACACTGAAGCTTAAAAGACCTTATAAGTCAGTGGACACCCCCCCAGTGTCAGCTACACCTTGTATAAACATCAACATGAGTCTAAGTCTACATGAAGACGATATGCAGATATGATTACTCATTTCTACTATTCAGTAACTCCACCTCATTTGCATACATATCCACGCTCACAGCCTGGGAACTACATGCTTCATAGCCCTATCATATTAGCAGCAGCACCAATGCACCTTTGTAGGGACCCCATGTAAGGTTCTGTAATAAATTTCTGTCACATAATATTAATTTCTTTTTTTCCATTTTTTTTTAATTTTTCTATAAAGCATGTTTGCACACAGTGGCTCACAGTGCAATCATGCTGAGATTATTAAAAAAATAACTTATTTCCTTTAATTTTATGACATGAATAGTTTTGCTCATATGTGTTTGTGGTATTACATTTTCAGGGGAGTACTGTCCATATATCTACAGTTTTATACTCCTTTTTGTCTGTCTACACTGCTATACACTGGGTCTGAACAGATGCCTATCTGCTTGTTGGATCACTCTACCTGCCTCATTTACATGAGATTCACCTGCTTATGAGGAGATTTGCATGCCATGGAAGTTTCCATGGTTGCGCATGCTTGTGCACCACTCAGCAGCGCTTACTGAATCACAAAATGGTCACACCCATGTAAGGAGTGTGGTACGATGCCTACATGGAAAAAAATGTACCTAATTGATGATAGTAAATGCAGTTCACAATTATTGAAATCACTTGAAGCAGACTTACTCTAGACCTAATAGACACTTTGAATTTACAAGTTATTTGTAGACTGTTACATGCAAAAAAGTGAGGAGGCAGTAAGTTTTTACTTCTTGTCTATGCACAAGCCATAAAAAAGGACTAACTTTTTTTTGTAGTTTTTCAGTTTTTATGAATTTCTGAAAATCTATAGCAATTTACCTTAATCATTCAATACATTAATTCTGCAAGCTCCTGAGTTTACTAATGCTGCAAATGAACATTTAGATTATTTTCTGAGCTTTATCATTGTTGTCTTAATTATATATGAATGACAGTCTTTTCATCATGGTCTACATTCCTGAAAGAAATTGGTGGAATTTCCTTTTGACACCATAGGTCATATCATTGACTTCCAGTGATGGTAGGATAACTGTTTGTGTGAAACTGTTGAGCTAATTTACCATGTTATGCTATTTTTGAGATTTCCTACTATTTTGTTACCATGGAGCATACAGACTGGGAATTTGTTCCCTGTGTGTGTGTGTGTGTGTGTGTGTGTGTG
This sequence comes from Protopterus annectens, assembly GCF_019279795.1. Classification (NCBI taxonomy): domain Eukaryota; kingdom Metazoa; phylum Chordata; order Ceratodontiformes; family Protopteridae; genus Protopterus; species Protopterus annectens. Next base: position 728,000,838 of record NC_056725.1, on the reverse strand, counting down.
TGTGTGTGTGTGTGTGTGTGTGTGTGTGTGTGTGTGTGTGTGTGTGTGATGTATGTCTTTTATGTTATCAGTTATTTGTTACTCAGGATTGTTTGCGTGATCATGCACTGATAGTTCAAATAGCAACCCTACTCTCTCTCTGTTAATCTTGATACAAAATGGGCAGCCTTTAAGGTGACATTTCACTAGTTTTTAAATATTAAGCCATATTTTGCCATGTTGTCAAAGTCTAAGATAACCATAGAGGTATAATTATTAAAACCTGAGCATCTGTGGTTGTAAAGTTTTAATGTTAAAAGAGGAAAATGAATAAATGACCCTGTCATACTGTCAGCCAAGCTGTCTGGAATTTTATAAATAATTCGCTGTCATTTGTGAATATTGATACGATTTACAGAGAACTGTATGTTATGCACTGAGTTAAATGTAATCACAGCATGCCCTGCTGGCTTAGAATAGAAATGTATATAAACTATTGGAATTGTGTAACTATATATTTTAACAGTAGAAATGGGGACATAAAATGTTAACTTGCAAAACTTCAAGAAAATAAGCTGAAATTAAATTGTTTTATGATTGTGCTATAAAAGTTAGCTTCAATGCAGCACAAATAGGAATAAAGCCTGGTCTCAGTGGAGAAGCTCCAAATACCCCCATTGATCACCTTAGCTACAAACAAAAAAGAAACATGACAAAATTAGCTACCATAAAAGACAAAAAGAACTTTTACACCCACCTACAGCAATCCTCCCACCAACATCCCCACAAATTTTGGAGATCTATTAACACTCTTCTTTCCCCTGGAAAAATAGAAACTCCCAATCCTATTGGTTCCTGCCCTGACTCTCCCTTACAAACCGCTAATGCTTTTAATAACTTTTTTACATCTACTATACTTAACCTAGCCAACCAACAAACCCCCGACTCCTCTTTATTAGGTAGCCCAAGCTTCACCCCTCCACTTATGCAGCTTAAACCCATACCAACCTCCTATATTCTAAATTTACTTCTAAAACTTAAAGCTTCCACCCCTTCAGCTGACAAACTCCCAGCTGAATATCTCCAGCTAGGTGCCAAAGCAATTGCCTACCCAATCTCAATACTAATAAACAGAACCATAACAGAAAGTACTATACCTTCCCTCTGGAAAATCTCACACATCATCCCTCTCTTCAAAGGAGGCGATTCATTTGAATACTCGAACTACCGCCCTATAGCACTGCTATCTCCAATTGCAAAAATAATGGAGAAATGCATCCACAAACAGTTACTAAATCACCTCCTTTCTAACAATCTCCTAGCTAACTGTCAACACGGCTTTCGTCCTTACCATAGTACCACTACAGCCTTATTATCATTTACTGACTCCATTAATAATAACCGTAATAACAATCTTCTATCATCAGCATTCTTTGTAGACCTGTCTAAAGCCTTTGATATGGTGAATCACCAACTCCTTCTACATCGATTAAAATTGCTCTCTCTTGATAAACCTGCCCTTACTTGGTTCACTTCCTATCTTCAAAACAGGAGACAAGCTGTTCTATGGAACAACAATCTCTCTGCACTCCTCCCCACCACTTTAGGAGTCCCTCAAGGCTCCATCCTAGGTCCTCTTTTATTTTCAGTCTTTATCAATGACTTGCATCTTGCCACGCCCTTAACTACCTGTATTCAGTATGCTGACGACACCACCATCATTTGCTCTGCCACAAACCAAGCTGACCTTCACTACCTTACCCAAAAGACATTTACTACTATTGAACAATGGTTCTCCAATCACTGTCTTCTCTTAAACCCCAAGAAAACTAAACTTCTCCTTTTCTTACCTACACACCTGTCTCCCTCTATTAATCTCACAATTACATCTAACAATGGCACCCTTATATCTCCTGACCAAACAACCAAACTATTGGGTGTTACTATTGACAACCTACTAAAATTTGATTTTCACATCAACTCCAGCATTAAAGCAACTAATAGAAAGCTAGGCTCACTCTATAGAATCAGATCTTTCCTAACCCCTGAAGCTAGATCTACCATAGCAAGAACACATCTTATCTCTACTTTACTGTATGCTTCCCCCATTTATACTAATCTATCCAAGCATAACATTAATAAGCTCACAACAACCTACAACAACATTGCTAGATTTGCCACTGCCTCTCCATATAAAACACATCACTGTCTGAACCTCTCCAACCTAGGATGGCTGGAATTACCCCACCTAATTCAGTACTATCAGCTTACAATTGCCCACAAAACCGTTTACTACCCTGAAAACATACCCATGCTCTCCACCCTTATAAAACCATGCAACAACTTAAAAGCCCTACGCTCTTCCAATAAAATTATGATTAAAACATCTCTATCAAAGAATACAGCAGGAGACTCTATATTTTCCAACTCAGTTGGTAAAATCTGGAACCAACTTCCTTCAGACCTTACAGATCAGACTTCCACTACACAATTTAAGACCAAACTGAAACTCTTCCTTTCTAACCACTGGCTTTGCTATTGCATCAATCCCAGTTAAACTACCTCCTATTTGACCTCCTATCCTTCTCCCATATCCTTTATACTTACTCCCTTATCTAATTCTTCGATTTATTCTTTTTTCCCCTTTCAACCTGTTTTATGACTACCTTAAATAAACAACTTTACTTCTCTTGTAACACTCCTGACAACTGTTTTGGGAATTTAATTCTGCTCTCCCTTTTTCTTACATATCTGTACTTAAATTACTTCCTTGTCTCTCTAGCCCCCTTTTTTTGTAAATTCTTTAAATTGTTGTTACTGTCTTTTACTTTGTTTTTTATATCTACTTTTTTGACTTAAAACCATCATGTATTTTGTATTTACTGTTTTGTTATGTATGTAGATAGTGGAGCTTTTCTCCTCGGGCCTCCACTGAAAATGGACTTGTATCCAGTTGGACTAGCCCGGTTAACAAATGTAAAATAAATGTAAAATAAATAAATAAATAAATGTCTAGAACTTGGGTGCCTTCTGCATTGTTTTGTAAGTGTTTTATTGTTTTATGTTTTCTAGCAACTATAAACATCTGAAGGCTATGTATTTTTCACAAGGAGATGTCAAATGCTACAGTGGGGGGTTTAGCTTGGGAACTTAAGTCAGGTGACAAAAAGTGATGTCATCCAAGCTAACCCAGCAGTAATATTTGATATTAATTTAAGAACTCTCTCAGAGAGACACTGCGCATTTTGTATTTTGACTTGGACCTAGCAAGAACATCCACTCATCATCACCATCTACACTTGCCTTGCTGTAAGTAAGATTTAGGGCATATTATCTCTTTTAGATATAGATAGGAATATAGTAAAGACTAGTTTAGATGTTTTCTCTATTTATTTGTGACTGTCCTGCAATGTTGTTTTAAAATATTTCCCATGATTTTGAATTCTGAAGTAACTGTGTTTGTGTACTGAGCAGTGTCTTGTTCTTTTATTATTTATTATTAAATATATTTAAATCTTTGTGTCTGATATTTGTGAGCTGTATATAAGCTCTAAGGGTACTTGCATATCTATTTGGTGGATCTGTACAGGCCACTTCTAAATAGCCTTGCTTGCTCAGACTACCATCTGGATTATTAATAACATTACACAGTAGGATCGGACACCATTTGGTAAGGGCCTTAAGTAGCTGATAAGAGTTGGATGATGCTAGAACTACTTTATAGTCTGAAAAAAAGGGGGCATAGGAAGTAAACTTGTGGCAGCCTTTCCCAGGTGTGTGTGTGTGTGTGTGTGTGTGTGTGTGTGTGTGTGTGTGTGTGTGTGTGTGTGTGTGTGTGTGTGTGTGTATGTGTGTGTGTGTGTGTGTGTGTGTTTGTATGTGTTTCATCTACTTGGGCAGGGACACAAAGCACTGGTTGGATAGAGAGGGTGCTGGAGGTCTTAGCTTGGCCACTCGGCTGAGATCTCAACCCTATAGCTGTGCCGGTGGGAAGTCTTAATGGGGATCTGGAGAGAAAGGGAGAAACCAGTCCTAGACTGACTGTGATCTCTGTGTGCTCTTAAGTGAAATTGCACTTTACTGTGTGTGTACCTGTCCTTCTCCCAGTGTGTACTTCTCCTAGCTGTTGCCAGTGGTGAGAATTGAGGCTCCTTGATTACTGAGCCAGTGCCAGGGCATCACAGACCCACAGATATTATTGCATGTTTCGAAACAGCCAACTATCATGGCTTTAAATCTGTTATATAGCACAATACACTGAAGATGCTCATACTGTGTCTTTATATCTTGATAGGGTGATCAACATAGTCTGAAAAATATGTTTATTAAGCATACCTCAATAGATCATTCAGATTATAATCCTATTGCCAATATGTTAAACACATCAATAATTTGTTTAAAGGCATTTATTATAATCCATTAGTGGATGTTGGGGATAATGCTATAGATGGTATCATTAAATCTGTTCTTTTTTCCCTATCAGTTTCTTCCCTTAAACTAAATATATGTCCTATTCCTTATGTGTGATCAGTAGAGCTTTATTAAGATTTTCTATTTACGAGTTAATTTTTAACTGTATATGTTTATTTTTAAGCATGATTTCTTTGATCATATTCAAATCAGTACAAAATTGTTGTTCCAAGAGTAAATTTAAATGTATTTAATTCTAAAATGTAGCCTGATTGCTTTAATTAACACTTCCATTAAAATAATCCTTCATTTCACTTTAATTAACAGATTTAAAAAAATGTCTGCCCAGTGATTATTTGCTTTTTACATTATGGCTTTATAAATGGTAGACAAATTTCGTATGAAAATTTAACACTGAAATCTCTTATATTGTTAAACCAGTCTTCTCAATTTCCCATCTATGCATTTTGATGGAAGCTGTAAAAGCAACCATCAAAACACATAAGGCATTTGATAGGATTATATGTATTTTGATGGATGCTGTAAATGCATTTGATCAGGATATATGTATTTTGATGGACACAGTAAATGCATGTGATAAGATAAACAATTCACCGTTCACTCAAAGTTATGGAAACTTTTAATTTTCTGTTTACCTTTATTGAAAATTCACACATTTCCAACATGTGTGTTTGATATGTTTGAAAGGTACATGTGAGTCAATACAAAATATCTAATAATGACATCCAAAAGATAGAAGATCAAAGGTTATGCAGACGTAGTCAATTATATCAATATATAATACACCATAAAAACTATAGGCAAGTGGAGTTTGACCTACTCTATTTGCAGATACATTAATTTATTTCTGTATAGGGTTTACTAAATGTGCAACTGCAAGTGAGTTAGAAATCTTTATTATAAAATTTTAACATGGAAAAACCCAGAGAACTTAACTTTCACTAGTGTTTTCTTTAAAGTATAGAATGTCTAAACTCTTTGGATCATCTTTCCTAATGTCATTCATTAATGGCCTCCACCCTGCTATTTAATATTGTCATAGTGTTTACTAAATATCCATTGCAAATCTTCCTGTATTCTACTCTTGCTGCAAAGCTCATTATGTAAGATTAGGTTCCATAAGTTCATAGCAGGTCTAATAAAAAAATCATTACTTGCTACATGATATACATTTACTTAAATTATTTCTGCTGGTAAGCTCATATCTAATTATCCCATTATTTTAAAAGATGTTAAATGATTAATTTCCTGGTTTTCAGTTTCTGGACTCATTTTCTGTTTCTGACTTTCTTATTAAGGATTTTTGTCTACATCTGGTATTTGTGAACATTGTCACTTATCTAGATGAAATACTGCTAAAATAAACATTGTGTGAATTGCTTTCCAGTTTATTTTACATTGTCAAAGCCAGGATGGCTATCTTATACTCCAAAGAGTGTACTTTCAGCATTTTCATTTTGTTTTGTTTTCTTTTCTTTTCTTTCATTTTTTTGCATCATTGTTTACTTGCATTACATTGACTATTACAAACCAAATGATTTACTGCAGTATTTTCATGTTTCATCATTGTAATACATTCTTGGCGACAGTATCTACAAATAACAGGAAGTATGGTAGTTGGCCATCCACAATTTTATATGACTCATCATTTTTGAATAATGCTTCCCCATATAAAAATAAAAAAAAAATAAGAAATTAGAATCCAATTTAATGGAATACAGGTAAACCATCAAAACAAAGAGAGATTTTTGTGTAAGTTCTTTATGTTTCCTACATTAACATATCTATGGTTGGTATTTTTTTTCTTTTCTATAAGTAAAAAGTCATGGAGTGATGATCACTAATAAAATCCGACATAATTTAAATTGACACATCATTGAATCTAGTGTACTTTCAGTATTTGTTTTTAATTATTGTAGGTCACAAAAAGATGGAAGCTGTGTAGCTGAAGTATGTTATACATTGATAGGTTCAGTGGTGTTTACTAGGCTAATAATCACAGGGGCCTTTTTAAGCCTAGCCATCCATTTGAAATGTATGTGATACTTTAGGTACCTTAATATTATTTTAAGTAGTATGTGTTGGTTGGGCATTTCCAGGCTGCCTCCATTAGGGATATAGGTACCAGACTATGGGTGAATTTCTGATTCCCCATCCAAAGGGGAAGAGCATATCTAAACAATCCTACCTTGGTTTGTGATTTACTTTGGAGCTGACTGGTAAGAGAAGTTTTATTTGAAATTATATTTTATTTCTTATCCCTGTTTTTCACTGTTAGTAGGTAGGAAGGGCTAGCTTGTTAACAAGATTTATTTTGATTCATATTTTGTTTTACCTTTAATTTCACTGTTGGTTGTTAGAAAGTAATAGGTTTTAGACAGGCAAGCTCTAGCCACCCCAAGGGTCTCAGACACCTAGAAATTCATACAGACTGCAGAGAGGAAAATCCTGAGCATATCTAAACAATCCTACCTTGGTTTGTGATTTATTAATCTTTTCTGTTAAAAAGATGTGCGACTGCAAGTGATAGTGAGCAGAAGCTACTGCGTGCCACATAAAGGAATTACAGTTTTTGTCTGGCTTGCAGAACTTGTATTGTCATAACAACTTTACTGTACTTATTTTAGTATTTAGTTGTATACTGATAAAGCGTGTAACCAAAGTCAAAATACACACCAAGAAACACCAGATAGTGGTACTGATGGTCAATAAAGACTGGAAAACAAATGGCTTAGCGTATAAAAACTTTATTCCACGCTTTCGTCTCAGCAGGATTTCTTCAGAACAAACAATAAAAACCCAATCAAAGTAACCACAGTAATATACCTAGTTCAAAACTATATGAGCCAATAAAAAATCCAAAGCAGTTAATCAATTAAAACCACACTTAAATTTTAAAGCATCCTGCCCTACAACGTCGAACTGTCAGGGAACCACAGAAAATGAATTAAAATTTCCTTATAGCAAGTTTCCTATATTTAAGAAAACATTTGACGTTAATTGCATCATTTAGACCGGGCTTTTTATCAGCCCCTAATCTAATCTGCCAAGACGTTTCCTTTTGTTCCACAATATTCTTATAATCACCACCTCTGGGATCAACAGGCACTTCTTCCAAACTAGAGAATGCATTTTTTTTATATTTTGTATACTATGTAGTATGTTTGTATAAGTCATTGTTTGAATCTTTGCTCTTAATACTATATACGTGTTCTCTAATATGCTCCTTTAAGATACAAGTGGTCATCCCACGTAATATGAATTACAGCCACTACATAACCCCATGTACACTACTCCCCTACAAGAAAAATGACCAGGCACTTGTATAGTGTGTTCCAAATGTGGTAGGGAAATGTACGGTCCTTCTGAAATAAACCTACAAAAATTACAATGATCACATTTAAACATCCACATTTTAGCATTTCCAGTGCACTTGTTTGCCTTACCGCTACTTCTTTCACGAACATTTTTAAGACAGTTTGTATTTCTATACACGAAATTGGGTCTAGGGCCTAAGATGTTATGTAAGTCACTGTTGCCCTCCACAATCTTCCAATTTTTCTGAACAATTGGTCTTATACCTTTACAATCCACTGTCATATCCAAATTACAGACGATACTGTTAGTAGATCTGTTAGTTCCATTAACTTGTTTACTCACAAAGGGATATTTAAGTATAGCTGGATAAAACCTATCCCTTTTACCCAAAATGTCAAGTTGCAGGCCATTAAGATAATCCAAATCATTAGCCCTATCTAAAAACATAAAGATAATTCTAAAATAAATCTTTTTGCAAGTTTGACTGGGAAGTAGTCATCCGGCAAGGCCCGGATGTACTGTCCCTTAGGGGTATTCTTTTTGATAAAGAAAGGATGGTTGCTTCTGAAATGGAAGTAACCATTCATAAAAGTTTACTTTCTATAGATCTTACTATCAAAACATCCATAAACTGTATTCCAACCAAGACTCACATCTAAAAAAATTAATCTGATGTCCACAACCGCTCTTGACAAATTGCAAAATGCCAGACCTTGAATTAAGGTCATGAAGAAATTGTTCACAAACAGCATTATTACCCTCTAGAATAAAAATCAGGTCATCTACAAACCTGGCATAGAAATGTATATTATATAATGATCTCAAGTTAGTGAGAACAGTAACCTCCCACCATGCCATGACAATGTTTGCATAAGAGGGGGCAGCAGAGGACCCCATAGCTACCTCCTTACATTGTCTGAAAAAATGTCCATTGAAGTTTAAAAAATTGTGTTCCAACACTATTTCCAAAAAACTATACACTAAACCAGTTTGTTCAGCCCCAAGGTTGGAATACAAAGAAAGAAATTCCCTAACTGCTTCCACACCTGTTTGGTGTGGAATACAAGTAAACAATGAAACCACGTCCACTGTAAAAATAATATTTCTCTCACATGTGTAGGAAAAAGTAGAAACAAACTCCCTGAATTTATCCAGGAAGTCCCAAGAGTCCTTCAAATAGGACCCTAGTCCTTGTACAACAGGATTTAAAAAAGACTCTATAAGCAAAGCCAAACCCTCTGTAGCTGAATGTGGTACCTAAACTATTGGCCTAAAAGGAGGGTGGTCTAAAGACTTAAGAGTTTTGGGGATGCCAAAAAGTGTCCCAACCCTAGGTTTTTCCACCAAACAAAAATTGTATGTGTTACGATATAAGCTTTGATTCATATGTGCTTCATAAAGAAATGCTCTAATATAATGAAAACTGTGGTGAATTTCCCTAGCATTTACTTCTATATATTCTTCAGGTTTACTAAGTAACTCAAACATGGCAACATTGTATTGTTCCATTGTCATTATCACAATGTTTCCCCCCTTGTCACTTTTCATGTATCTTAGGTCATTTCTATCAATCAACTTTAATAAGGCTTTACGTTCAGGTTGAGTCAAATTGTCATACCATCTACTACCAGACTTTTTACTATTCTTAAAACAATTAATTTCCTGAATACAAGCTTCCTCAAACACTTTAAGGGTTTGATTCAAAGCTGGGGTATAACAAGATGGTTTACATAATCTAGAGTTACACATTTCAATGTGATGTAACAAATAATTTAAATTAAGTCTGTGAACAAACTGTTTGAAATCAATTATAGTTCTGGAAAAGTCTGCCTTTTTAGTCGTAATGAAATTGAAGCCATAACTTAATACATTTAACTGGTTCTCATCAAAACAAACACCAGATAAGTTAATAATGTTGAATTTATTATCAAAAGGGCTTACTGTTCGTTGTTTGACGATTCAGAGGTAAACCTCTCACCTTCATGTTTCGAGTCCAAACAGTTCTGCAGAATAGCTGATGCATGGAACAGACTACCAAATTACATTAAAGCAAGTACTAGTTTAGATATTTTTATGAACAGCCTGGATACTTATTATGGGAACAAGTGTTTTGGTATATTGACAAACTAGAAGGGCATTAATGCCTGTGCTTGAAATATTTGTATGTATGTATGTACGTATGTAAAGGGGTAGTCTTTGAGATGCACACCTGTCCCTCTAACATTTTCTGTTTAATTTGCAGACAAGGTTTAAATCTCTCGATAAGGTAATTCTAAAGCTATTTGTTTTGCAGATATACAGAAGGTCCATCACAGAAGGGTCCAAGGGTGCCTTGTATGATGGGCATCAATAGACCCTTAATAGTCTATAGGAGACTTGGTACTGGGAGAGGGCTTTGAGGTACTCGGTGTTGGACATGTTGTTTAGTCCCTCTAATCTTTTTGTGAGGAACCTCTGTGGATGCTTTAGATGTTGCATGTGCCTGGTCATGTAGTTGGTTTATTCTTCTCACTTCATTGATATTCGGTGTAGAAGTCTTAGCCTAGAGGGCTTCTCTGTGCCTTAAAGTCTTAGTCCCTTATCTCTGAAATTATTTCTGCTGAATAGTTGCATACTTGAGCTGCAACAACTTTATTACAAGCTAAGTACAAACTTGCAGTGTTATAAGATAGTACTGCATTTTTTTCTGTTTTATTGTTTCATTGAATATTGTGTTAAAATAGTACTGTATTTATCTGCTTATTTATTCACTGAAAATTGTGAGTTCTCTCTGTGTCTGCAGTTAGTTTTCCCCACCCACCCTGTTCTTGTTTTGGTATTAATCTTGGTGGCTTTAGAATTGACCGCTCCACCTGTAAATTTGTGTTTGAACACTCCTCCTGGGCCCATCTCATTTGTTCACTCAACCGAGTACAGTGAGGTCATATTTTGATTTCAGACACTCATACCATTCCCATCTGTTCAGCCCTATCCCAGCTCTATCCTAGTCTGGTCTCATTAGCTCATCCTGCCTAATATAGAAAGAACATCTGAGTAGGTATACCCACTTAGGCCATGAACTTGTCTGATTGAAGACTGTTGAAACAGGGCTCAGTTCTGAGGTTTTTTACTGGTTAATTGGGTAATTTGTTTAAATCAGTTTGCTTGTTTTCCATTGTTATATAAAAAAATTGCACTTTACCTGCTTTTACTGTATTTGTGTTTATTCCTACTTTATTACCTTATTTTGCTTTTCTCTTCTTAAAAGTACTCAATTGTGTTTATTCTGCTGCATTTATTACTGCTTGGTAGTAGCCTAATTAAATTGTAACTGTTATTCTAAGCCTTTTAGTTTAAGCACTTGGGCTTCAGACCAGTTGTTTTACATTAAGAAGGTTTGTGGTCTGCACTGTTGTGGCAGGACAGGTAGCTTACATCCTTCTAAGTTGGGAATTGTTGACTGAAGGCTCAGTGTCTGTTATTCTAAAAGCGCATTAGTTCTGGTTTAAGCACTTGGGCTTCAGGCCAGTTATTTTACATTAATAAGGTTTGTGGTTTGCACTCTTGTGGGAGGAGAGGCTGGATTTTGCCCTTCTGAGCTGGGAATTTCTGGTTAAAGGCTTATTGTGCCTGCTTATTTGAACTGTTTCTTTCTGAAATTTGTGTGCATTGTTTTCTGTAGCCCAGAAGTCAGTAGTTTATTGGCCATTTTGGGCTAATTTCTATCTCTTTCATTTCTCTGCTATAAAAATTACATTTGCACGTTATTTGCACTTGTATTCAGCTCAGCGAGTGCCTGCCAGGTGTCCTGCAGAGTTCTACAGCAGCACAGAGACAAAAGAGAAAATTTGGAGTGATTTCATCTAATTTTTCTACATTTTCTTGCTGTCTTTAACTAATTCCACCTAAAATGCCAATTTTTTAGCGTTTCTGTGATTTAAAAAGCTTGTTTCTGCTACATATTGTACTTATTTGCTGCCTGCACCTGAACTAAGTCATTTTTCTATTTAAATAATCTGTTTAACTGTTGTAGGCTACACACTAAAGTGCAATAGCCATTTCTGTGCATTTAAAGTGTTTTTTTTTATTGTATCTGCTTTATTTTCTGAAAAAACAAACAAACAAACAAAAATATATATTTATATACTTGTTTCCCGCCCTTCTGAACTAGTATAGGCCAGTTTTCAGGTTATTGCTGAATTCAGGGCTGTGATACTAGTTTCTGTGTTGCCCATATCTTACTTGGATAGAAGGAAGTTTCTCTGTTCACCTGTGAGAGAGGGGAGCTTTGAGCAGCCTATATGTCCCTGGAGGAGTGGTTTCAGCCCAGAAGTTAGTAGTTTATTGTCCATTTTGGACTAATTTCTATTTCTTTCATTTGCCTGCTATAGAAACCACATTTGCTCTGTTTTGTGTGCCGCACAGCGCCAGTTAGCTAGGGTTAAACTATTCCCGGCTCCACGAAGTCTAATCTTCAATTTTTCCCCTGGAACTAGTCAAACTTTCAACTTAAGCACTCAAACTATTAATTTCACAGCCCAGCACTTGCTCAAAACTCATAGCAAGCACTAATTAACCATAGCACTAGAACCCCCTATACTGTCCAGAAGGACAAGGCTCTCTATTCGTCCCTACCAACCAATCAGTAAAACAGCTCACTTTACCTGTTCAGGCATGTCCAAAGGGCAGTTACAGGTGTACTCTCCAGTTCAACTGGTGAATTTGGACATTTTGAGGCAATGTTACAACTGCCTCATGTACACAGACAACCCTCTCTTCCTACCACCAAACACTAATATATGCGAGAAATGCAATTATACAGCCAAACTGGAGGCAAAGCTCTCACAACCCAAGACTGGAACTGTCCATCAAGAGGAGAAGGAAAATACTTGCAACACACCACCAGTCTCACATAGACCTACTAAACCAACACCGGCAAATAACACATATAAATACACAAAAACATACTTGGAGGCTCTAAATAAAAATCTGCAAAAGCAACAGAGACCTCCAAAGCAGACACCCAAACAACCTCCACACCCCATCACAAACCATGAAACACATACTTAACATAATCAGTGTGCCATGAAATCACAGCCCTTAAGGTAAAATAACATACCCAACACGCTAGTAATAGGCGACTCCATAGTCAGGCGCACTGATGTCCCACTAACTAGGCTGGACAAGGAGAAGGTTACAGTTAGCTGCCTGTCATGTGTCAGGATTCGCCACATAACGCAAGCACTCAGGTCACTCCAGAGCAAGTACAAATATGACTCTGTCATTGTCCATGTTGGTGTGAAGAATCTGAGATGTACCTCCCTGGACTACATGAAAAGAGTCATGGATGAGCTCTCTGATCATGTAGCCCAAGCCAGTATGACCCTGACCCTGAGTAGCATCCTGCCCTCACCAAGAATGATGCCACAGTATAAAGAAAAAATTATCAATTTCAACAATTGGCTAAGTTTCTGGTGTCATTCAAAGGGGATCCAGTATCTGTCCACCTGGGATGACATACCTGACAAGCCACGTTGCTTCACAAGAGATGGCTTGCACCTGCCACCCTTAGGCTTTTGAATACTGGCCAAGGCTTTTACTGCCCTCATAGTGCCTTTTTTAGGCAAGGCTCAAAAGACAAACCCACCACTGTAAATAGCACAAGTAACCAAAAACGGGTAATGCTACTCAATGCCAGAAGTGTAAAACTCAGAATACATGCACTCGAGGCACTCCACAGTATGGAGAACATTGATATCTGTGCAGTAACACAAACCTGGTTTAAGGCTCCAGAGAGCACCCCAGCACTACCAGGCTATAACTCATACCATACTTTTCGGCCAAAGAACCCGGACCGAAACATAAAAGGTGGGAGTGTATCCATATTCATCAAGGATACCCACATCTCCAGGTTAGTAGCACAGCACAATGCCTCAGAAATCCTCCATGTTCAACTAACAATAGGAAAAACTGTAATTCAAATTGTAGCTTGCTACAGATCACCCACCATGACCCAGGACCCCCATTCCGCATTCCTGGAGACACTGCAAAATATGAAGATCCTACCAAATGCCCTGATATTGGGTGATTTCAATTACCCAAACATTAACTGGGAGAACTATTCAAGTACTAACTCCCTAGCCCAGCACTTCCTAGAATTTATAAACTCAAATGTCTTGGATCAACTGGTTAACACCCCCACCAGAGGTGACACCATATTGGTCCTGGTCATCACCAACATGGGCGACTGGTGTTCCACACTGAAGGTCAACCCCTCATTGGTTAGATCAGACCATAGACTAATCACTCTGGATATCCACATTTTGCCCTCACCCCCAATCAAGGAAACCACTGTGAAAAACTTTTCAAAAGCAAACTTCACGTTACTTAAGACCGAGATGGAAAGGTTCACAGCCCCCATGCTAAAGGACAACACTGTCCAAGCTGCCAAATCCCTTACAAATGCACTCTATGAGCACCTGCAAGAATGCATAGATCGTGCTATCCCAAGCAAAACCACGACTCACTCCTCCAAGAAAAGGAAACCAGTCTGGTGGATCCCTGCCATAAACAAGCTATACAATAGAAGGAGGAAACTAGTACAGAAAAGAGTAAAATCCCAAGAAGGAAAGACATCCCTGATCAGTTTCAGCAAGAAACTATGATCCCTCATAAAATCATCCAAGGCTAGCTTCGAAAGAAAAATTTCCAAGGACTCAAAAGATAACCACAAAGCATTCTTTAGCTATGTTTAGAACCTAAGTGGAAACTCTCAGATCTGCTCTGAGTTAGTGCAGAATGGCACAAAATATACTGAACCGACTGATGTTGCCAACATTCTGTCAGACAGGTTTAGTGCAAACTTCACCCCCCTCTCACCCCCTAAAGGGCCCATAACCATACCAGAAGAATGTAGAGCCCTGGCAATCACTGACACACAGGTTAAAACAGCCCTATCCAAAGCCAAAAATACAGCTTCAATGGGACCGGACGGAGTCCCAGGCTGTGTCTTACATGAACTCCAAAATGAACTAACCCCTCAACTAAACACACTGTTCAAACTCAGACTCTCTACAGGCTACATACCCATAGAGTGGTGTACAGCAACAGTTATCCTGCTCCACAAAGGTGGAGCCACAATGGGCCCCGGGAACTATCGCCCTATAAGCCTGACTAGCCTAGTCTGCAAGGCTATGGAGCACATCATCATGGAACTCATTAACAAAGACATTGGGAACCTCCAAACATTGGACCCTACCCAGTTTGGCTTTGTTAAGGGCAGGTCATGCCTCCTAAACCTAGTGGACTTCTTTGAGACAGTTACCAAGGCTTTAGACGAGGGAAAGGAGGTCCACATAGTCTACTTAGACCTCGCAAGGCTTTCAACACCATGCCCTATTCTGGTATTTTAGACAAGCTCACCAGCCTGAACATAAACCCCTACATCACGAGATGGGTTGCCAATTGGCTCACAGATAGAACCCACACGGTGAGAGTTGCAGGCTCTAGGTCCAACTGTAAACCCGTTACAAGTGGCATCTACCAGGGCTCAGTCCTGGGTCCACTCCTGTTCGGTATATACTTCTCAGAGGTACAGGCAAGCACAGGAGGACTATGGCTGACCAGGTTTGCAGACAACTGTAAACTGGAGGCCATAATTGACTCTCCATCTGATACAGACATCCTCCAGAAGGGTCTCACTGAGACAGATACCTGGTGTCAAAATCATGGCCTCAAGCTAAATGCCAAAATGTGCATAGTCATCCCCTTTGGAAAAAACAAAGTACCCATGACTACCACATATGTGGTAGCCCCCTAAATACAGAAAATGAAATAAAGGATCTGGGGACCCAAGTAGATAGTAATCTCTCCTTTGATAATCATATTGCCAAGGTGGCTAGAAAATCCTTCTATGTGGCCCACATAATCACAAAAGGGTTTGCATCTAGAACAAAAGAGGTTATTGTGCCCCTCTACTCATCACTCATCAGACCCATCATAGAGTACAACGCCCCATTTGGGATGTACCTTACAAGACACCTGCAACAGCTGGAAAGACTACAGAAGTACCTCACCAAGAGGATTACTGGCCTCAAACAGATGCCCTATGCAGCCCGACTGAAGAAACTCTAGCTGTACTCGGTTGCATACAGCCTACTCCGAGGTGATTTCTGCCTGACATACAAGGCCATGTCCAACCCAGAATTGATGGACATGCTCCACTTAAAAAAAAAAACAAATCCCCGAGAGCCACATATTCTAGGCATCTAAACCTCACCATAAAGATAAATAGGATTTGCTGGATGGGACAGATTCCTGTCCCAGAGATTCCCCATGCTTTGGAACAGGATTCCAGTCTACATTAGGCAGAGTCCCTCACTAACACTCTTCAAGAGAAACCTTGACGAGTGGATGGGAAACAGAAAATTTACCCCCGGGGATCACTGCAGTGGCTCTGCTGGACAGAGGCACAGGGAACTAATGGCTCTGCTGGACAGAGGCACAGGAAACTAATCTAAGGGGGTGACTTAAGCCAACACATTCTGACTAGGCCTACATTTGCCCTTGGGCAGATAGACTAGTACTTACCTATGAACCTATAAACCTAAGAGGAGTTGTACTCAATTATTCATCTGATGATGGCCAAGTATAGTAAAATGATGACTTCCTTTGATCTAGATTCCATACCCTTACTTATAAATAGAGCAACTTATAATAATTTCTTTCTTGACATAAAAATATGATGGTTGAAGGTCAGGTTACTGTTACACATGTTCTCAAAGCACTGACTATTGAGTCTTCTCTTAGGAGTGTATTATCAATGTAATTTTTAGGGGTAGCCGAAGTTCCAAAGGATACTATTATACATTTCTTGGCACTGAGTTTCACACAGTGGCACTGGCACCAGTTAATTTTCTGAGTCAGTCCTTCTTGGAGGCTATTACAGTCTTAGGGGGATTCTATGACTATACCTAGCTTGCAATCATCTGCAGACTTGGTCAGCCAGAGACCATGGACACTGCCCTTGACCTCTGTGAAGTAGATGCCAAAAAGGAATGGATGTAGCATGGAGCTCTGGCACCTTTATGGAACTGGACTCCCATATCCTAACTTCTTGGGTCCTATCTGAGAACCACCAATCTATCCAGTGGGTAATATGGGTTTTACACCTAATTCTTTGAGTTTGTCTTCAATGTATGAATGCAGATTTGTATCAAATGTATTGGGCAGGTCACAGAAGGCAGTATGCTTCATTTGTCCTTGTCCATTCTTTTGGTGACCTTCTTGAAGCTATGGTCACTGGTCTTATCTTAATGTACTCCCTGCATAATAACATGTATATGCTACACGGAGAGCACCAGAGCTGAAATATGTATCATATTTGTCAAATTATGGGTAGCAGTTGATACTGCCAGGTAAGAAAATGCTCCTACTGTGGTAGCATTAACTGTTATCCATCTAGAAGATATACCTAGAAGACAGAGACAAAGTCAGCTCTGCCACCAAATGGATGCTGTCATGAAATTCACTGTCCTGGTGGATGCATTTTACATATATGCTATGAGATCGATACTTACAGTATTTGTGCTGTGGACCATTGGGTGGGCAATACAGTTACATAGTATGAATTGCTGTACTTTTAGACCATGTAAAAAGTGCTTACATAACTCCTGTTTACATGACTGTGCACTGTAGAGATCCTCCTACATTATGCTTTTCTCTCACTATAACATATTAAAATCCAGGTCACTGGTCCTTTAAAAAGAACTGAAAGAAAAATAGTGCTTATTGTAAACATAATGAAAACTGTAGTTTTAGCATCATTTTTGTATGGGTAAATGCAGGTTATGGGTTTTATAATTTTATGACTACTATTCCTGTGAAATGAGATATTGAGGGGAATTTATTAAGGGACTGTGATGTGTACACCTCTGTGTACATGTTGCAGAACCTTTCCTTGATTCTGAAACTGCCCTTACACTATGTGGCACAGTCCTGAATCACAAAGAGGTGCACCTCAGTGAAGAGCTAGCCAAACATCAGTGCTAAATGCTAATGAGGCAGTCTGGGGAGATGCATATGCTAATTAATCATGTGTTGTCATCCTGAAACCACCTACAGGAAGGCGTCTACATGGCTGAGCGATTCAAAAAGTCACTTGATTAGCATTGTCACCCCCACCACATATCGGTATTCAACATGGCCAAAAGATCATGCCCAAGCTCATAAGATGTATACCATGGGGCGAACCACCAGACACCAAGTATTAAAGTGCAAGAATGCCACTGACAACAAACAAGAATCTGAGGATGGGGAGAATGCACAAGACACCAGGGGAATACTCTTTTGTGTGTGTGTGTGTGTGTGTGTGTGTGTGTGTGTGTGTGTGTGTGTGTGTGTGTGTGTGTGTGTGTGTGTCTCCATGTATTTGTGTGTGTGAAGAGCAACTAGGGTAAGGAATGCCATTGCCTATAAGAGCAGCAGATAACTGCTGTGAAATGCAGGCCAGCAATGATATACATGTTGCAGTACTAAATGTGATTCAGTGACATGCAAATTAGCCAATAATGAGGTATTACCTCATTACGGCTAGCATGCTTCTGAATCACAAATGTGCACTTCACTGGAGAAGGGCCTTTCTAGCAGACAATAAATGGCTTGTGCTAGGCATTGTAATGATTCTGTGGATTATGTTTTGAAATTAGTAACAGTGAGAGATATCAGAACACCATAATTTGTATATAACTCTAATAATGCCCACAAACGCTAAGGCAGTAAAAAATAATAGACAGAGTCAATAAAGAAAGTTTCCCACTACAGCCTGAAAGAATGTAACTCCGACTTCTAACCCTCCCAGGACCACTACACTCAGCAGAGCTAAAATACACTTGACTAAGGCTTCTCTCCATATTTTGCAACATTCTGTTTTCGATATATGAATTTGAAAACTTATCTTTTAGTGTACACACTGTCCAGGCTTAGAATTAAGTTGTTCCATTTCCTGTAGCCCCCTTCTAGTCACCTAAACTATCCCACTTTCTCTTCTTTGTCCTGCTTTCTCTCCCTGTCACTACAAACTGCATTGAGGTTCTCTTTCTGCTTTAAGGACCCTGTTTATGTCTGGAGCTCTAGCCACTTTACTTGTGTAAACTCTACTGTATTCTCTCCATTCCTGCAACCATTCCTAATCCTGCTTGCCAAGTATCCCCTGTTCCTTTCAATTCCTTGTTATATACCTGTCTCCTTCCTCTGTGTTGTGTACATTTTTCTCTATTTATTCCCTCCCCTCCTCAATAGCTTCAGAAGTCTTACTCTGGTTACTTACTAGCTGAATTTTAGGAATCCTCTCCTCACAGATTTTTTTTCTTGTCATTTTCATCCGTGATGGTGGGGCCCAATTCTGTTCAGCCCTCGCTATGCTTGGGGTTCACTTTGCTTCCCTACTCTACCGCCAATTCCCATCCATCCCCACTACCTCTACATTTATACTCTCTCAATTACATCACTTCTTGTACAGACTCTTCCCCTTCCTGTCCAATACACCTAATCCACACACTCTGCCTTTCTTGTTCTTATCACCTGATTTCCCCTGCCTTGCTTAGTTCTCTTCCCTCCCTCACCTTCCTTTTTCTCTGTGAAACACACATGCAACCAGTCTGTCCCTTAACCCTCCCTCCACCACACTTCTTCCTCATCTGTTTCTTCTCTAACACATTTCCCCTCCCTATCTCTTCTCTTTAACTACCCATATTTAAGTAACCCCCAGCCTGCCTTTGTTTATCCACCATCCATTACACCTCCTCTTCCTGCATCTTAAACGTATGTGTTTATATCTCTTATACTTTCCTCCTCCTAATATTTCTCCTTTCCTGCTATACAACAAATATCATGCCCATTAATCAATCACCCATACTTACCCATTCTCTCATTAGCTCAAATAAATCATACCACATCATAATCACACCTTACTTGATTACTCCATTTCACTTTATCTTACACAAATTTAAACATCTTTGCAGCAGCCCACATCTTCACAAACCAAAGTTGTATCACCTTACCAACAAATGTAAGTCTCCTGCACTTCAAACTATCTACAAAAATGTTTTTCTGTGTGCTGATATTCACCCTATTCCTGACCCAAGTTCCTCTTCCACCATGTCACCACCCATCTACCCCCTATTACCACTAATCCTAAACCTTCCACCAAGTGTTTAACTATCATCTCCTTTGAAACAAAATTAGTGAATTTCATGCATGGTTTGCTCAATATCTTCCTGATATAGTTGTTCTCATTGAAACATGGCTTAAACCCCAAACCTCTTACACAAAATGTTTTCTCCTGGCTATTATATCATATGCTCTGATAAGTTACACAAAAAAGCTGGCAGTGTAGAAATACTTTACTCAAACCAACTGAATTTCTCTCTCCTATCCATACCACTTCTTAATGTTCACCCAACAGAAATCCTGCTTGCCAACTGCAAGCTAAATAGCCATAAAAAGCTATGTATTGCTGGTATCTACATACTTCCTGGGAACAATATCCCCACTCTTGAAAACTTGCTTTCTTGGACGTCCAACCACATCTCAAATTAAACTATAATTCTAGGGTATGTCACTATCAAATGGCAAACCTTGATTTCTGACTTCCCTAAAGCATAAATCTCCATTGCTTTACTCAACTAATTTCCACTGTACTTATTTCAACAAATCCTCCAATTCTGCTCCATCCTCAACTGGACCCACGTATCCAATCATAGCTTGTATCACAAACCTACAACACTCGCAGTGACTAGCTCCCAACCCACATCTAAAGGATCTCTCTCCATCATATCAGGCAAAACAAACTTAAAGAATGCTGTAGCCTCACCAAGTTTAACCCAGATGAATTTAACAATAGACTGTCTTGCATAAATTGGTCCTTCCTCCATAGCCAACCATTAGGGGATGCTGTTCTGAAATTTAATTCTGTATTCCTGGATCTTCTTAATTCCCTTGCTACTCTCCAGAAAAAAGGTTAAATCACACCAAACACCTTGGCTTTCTCCGTTCACTCACATCATTATGTGCAATAGAGATGTTGCATGGAAAAACTTGCTGAAACCTAAATTCCTTACATACCTACAAACATACAAGCACCTTCATAACCTCACCAAAAAAGAAATCAAAGAGGACAAAAAAAAAACTATTATGTAAAAGCCCAAACTAACCATCAAAGTAACCCAAAAGCTTTCTGGAACTTTATCAAAAATCTCCTTAACCCTGGCTCTCCCAGCATACCAAACTGCCACAAAGTTCAATTCCTACTTCATTCACTCTGTCAAAACGAACCCAAGATTGTCACCTCCCTACCACTAATCTTCCTACCCCTACTCTTCTTCCCCCTCCCTCTGCCAATATACCCCATGTTTGCTCTCAGATCTGTCCCTAATTCACATGTAAAATCTCTACTTAAAAACTGAAGCCTTGCTCTCCCTCAGCAGGTAAGTTACTGTTGAATTTGTAAAATTGGGAGCTAGCTTTATAGCCTACCCAATCTCTATCCTCATAAACAGATCTATCCAATAATTTATAGTCCCTTCCATCTGGAAACAATTCCATATTATTCCACTCTACAAAGATGGACAATCCACAGAAATGACAAACTACAGGTCTATAACAATTCTGTCCCCTTTTCCAAAATTCACAAAAAATGCATCCACAAGCAACTTCATTAATATCTTCTAAATGAAAACCTACTTACCCCAACACAACATTTTTTTTGTCCTAGTCACAGTACAACTAATGCACTAGTTTCTTTACCCATATCATCATTAAAGCCTGAGACAATAACAAGCTGGTATCTTCCCTCTTTCTGGACCTCTGTAAAGCCTTTGATACAGTCTCTCACCCCTTGCTTCTCTCTAAAATGTCTTCTCTTAGTTTTATTAACTCTACCGTCAACCAGTTTTCTAGCTACCTTTCCAATCAACTGCAGTCTGTCACCCATCTCTCCTTCTTCTCCAGTTTCCTCCCTGTTAATACTGGAGTACCTCAAGGTTCCATCCTTGGTCCCATTCTATTCAATATCTTTAATAACAGCCTTCACATTTCCTGCTCTCAGTCCTCTCTAATTCAATATGCAGATGACTACACTATCATCTGTTCTTCCGATAATCGTTCACACCTTCACTCTATCATCCAAAAATCCTTCAACTCCATTGAAAGATGGCTAAATGACAATCATCTAGTACTCAGCCCTAAAAAACAAACTACTTCTATTTCTCCTGAAATCTCTTTCTCACCTCAAAACACCATTTACCATCACTTATGTCAATAACACCTTAATAGAATTAGCTACACACACAAAACTCCTGAGTTTCATTGTTGATGACCAACTAAAATTTGATCTACATGTCCAAAATTGTATAAAAAAAAAATCACCAAAAACTAGGCATGTGTTACAGAACAAAAAATTCCTTACCTATGACTGACTCCTATCTTCTTACAACTCTTCTCTATGCTTCACCTATTCTAACCAACCTTCAATCCACTCTCAAAACAAAACTAGAACTCTGTTACAATAAAATTGCCAGATTTGTTACAAACCAGCCTTATCACTTTTACCACTGCCTATAGCTAAAATCCTTAAACTGACTTAACCCCTTCTCTCTTAACTGCTCCTCACCCATTACATAATCAATAAACCTAATTCCAGTTCTGCCATTTCACCCCTCATCAATTACTATACTCCCAATCACTCTCCCCAGAGCTCTGATCAACTTCTGTTGGATATCTACAAGCCTAAAAAAATCAATAGGCCATAGCTTATACAGCTATGCAGTATCACTGGCCTGGAACAAAATTCCTCTAACCATCAGATGTATCCCAAAAAGTCCTGATTTAAAAAAAGCTTTACAAGAAAGACTACTAAATTCCAGGCTCTGCTCTTGCCTCAGTCCTGCCTAACAAGTCTCTATATACTGGTAAAAAACTTCAATTGTTAATAGCTTTTACATACCAATGTCCTCAGTAATAAAATAGTTGACTAATCAAAAGTCACCAACTCCCAAAAATAAATAAAAAAATATACTAATAAAAAAGTAAAAAAAAAAAAAACAGAAAGAGAATGTTTGGGTTCCTAAGGAAACAAAGCCGAACTACTTTCACATTTCCATCCTCCATCCATAAAAGAAAGATGTCATTACTCAGGTGAATTCCAGCACAAGGGAAATTATGTGGGAGACATGTTGTTGGGAACATATAGGTATAATAAATAAATATATATATATATATATATATATATATATATATATATATATATATATATATATACTAAATTATATGATAGATGGTTAGTGAGAATAGTTCGGTGTAAAATAGTAGAAAAAGATTAAAGTTGAATTAAAGCATTCTTGCATTAGTGTAAAAATACATTTTCCTTGCAGTTCTGGACAGGCTGGGAAAAAACTGAAAGGCAAGGACATTCCTGAAGACAAAATGTAAGAAGTGATGGGCTGGAGGATTATATCTCTTTAGATATTGTGATAGCTATGGTAAAACAGACAAAAAAACTACTTGCTAGTTCAGTACACCTTTTGTAAGGACCATTTAGGACTGGGAGTGGGTAGTATCTTATAAAAGCATTTCTTAAACTAAAAATGTAAACGGCATTTTCACTAGCTCTGTAATAACCAAGACATTTTTGTAGCATTTAGAATTATGATGAAAGTAGCACAGCCATAAACCTAAAGAAGAAAACTCCCCTAAGCATATCAGCATTTAGTTTGTTATGAAACTTAATATCCACTTGCATATAAACAGAATGGCAGTGGACTAGGGAGCTTGGAGAAACTTGGTGGAAATTGTGTAGAAGCACAATCTATCCCAGTGAGCAGATTAGCAGCAGTTGCACAGAGAGACCACCCCATTAATGAATTAGCAGCATTGGTGAAGACAGAACTGGTCATTAATGAGATAGCAGCAGTGGTGATGGGAGAACTGACCATTACTGGATTAGCAGGAGTGCCAATGTAAAAACTGACCATTATTGAATTAGCAGGAGTGGATATGTAAAGACTGATCATTAATGGATTAGCAGCAGTTGTGATGTAAGAAATTACCTTTAATGGATTAGCTGCTATAATGATGGGATATCTGACCATTAATGGATTTGCAGCTGTGACGATGGCAGAACTGACCATTATTGGATTATCTGACGTGATTGAAAGGAGAATTGATTAATAATGGATCTGAGAAGTGGTACTGTTAGAACTGACTATTAATGGATTAGCACCAGTAATGATAGGAGAACTAACTATTAATGTATCTGCAGCAGTAGTGATAGGTGAACTGATCATTAATGGATTAGCCACACTGGTGATTAGTGATCTGACCATTAATAGATTAGCAACAGTGTTAATGGAAGAAATGACCATGAGTGGATCTCTGGCAGTGGTGATTGAGAACTGGCTCAGCAGTGGGTATAAGAGAATTGATCACTAATGGATTAACAGCAGTGATGATGGGAGAACTGACTATTAGTGACTCTCTATCAGTGGTGATGGGACAACTGGCCCAGCAGTGGTGGTGGGAGAACTGACCATAAGTGGATTAGCAGCAGTGGTGATGGGAGAGATGACCATTGGTGAATTTAACAGCTATGTTGACAGGAGAAGTGACCATTAATGGTTCCACTCTTGTGGTGATGGATTAACAATGGTGATGAGAGAAATGAACATTGAAAGGTTAGCAGCACAGATGATAGGAGAGCTAACCATTGATGGCTTAACACCTATGGCTACTTGTGTAATTACAATTAATGAACAATGATGTTGCATCTTAGGAATGCCTAATGGTTGACAATTTTTAGAAGAGCTTATAATAACATTTGGAGACCATAATGATGATTTGGCATACATTAATATTGGAAGTGAAAAATACTAGGCACTGCATCTGTTTATTAGAAATAAGCATGGGCTTTAGAAGAAGTCTAATAAAAATGACAATTGTAGGTACAATTTCTAGGAATGAATTATATACGAAACCTTGATGGCTTATTCAGGGGTTTATCTGTTACTTGTTATGTTGGCTATTTGTTGATACTTCTAGGGCTTTTCAGTTAGCATTGAGGAGTTTAAATAGTGTAAACGTTATATTTAAACTATATTAGAAAATCTGTGCTGCATATTTTATGGAACAGTTTCTATTTCCTTGCAATGTAATTTTCTTCTGGTACAATATTTATCGATGCAGCTTATAGCTACGGATATTCACAGCAAACTGAGTGCTATCAGAGTGCAGCTAGAAACTCTTACGTGATTAATGTACTATCCATATCATGTCACAAATCTGGTGGTATAATGGCACCAGCGTTAGTGCCTAAACTGGGGCAGACAGAAGCCAACTTGGAAGCTGCAAACTGTTGTTCAGAAAGAAGTTATTTATTCATCTCTAAATCCTGATAAGAGTTTTTTGTACATGAATAATTGTGTAGCACAGCACTGGTTATATGGGAGGGTCAGGCTTTATTTTATTAACTTCAAAAACTACAATACAACATTTAGCCTAGAGTCAAACAGCTGTTATTACCAAGTGCTCCTCATCTCAATATGAAAAAGGTTAAGTTTCATTATGGGTATTCTATCTTTGCAATCAGGTATTCAGATATGACCTGAGGAGGTTTCTTACAGGGAAATTATTTCACATTTTGCCATTACCCATAGGCTGCTCTACTAACAATTTTACAGGGGAAGTAGATACAGACTACTGGTGTGAAGTAAAGAAGTTGAAGTCTCAGTTACAATGGGCTTCCGGATAGAGTGCACCAGTCTGGTGAGACCTAATAACAGTAACTTTGGCTGAAATGTGACTTTTTGTAATACTAATATGACTTTATTAGATTACTTTTAGAGCATTAAAAGACTTCTTAATCTAGCAAAGAGAATAACAATATTTGCTTGTGTAAAAATACTGGGCAGGATTCACGAAACCTCTGTGTAAGAGTTAATATGTCTTACACGGAGGCTGCAGTCAAACAGTGTGACATCAGGATGCCATGCATATTCATGAGGGCATGCTGAATCACACCCTAGGCTAACACAGTCTGTGTAGGAAAGTAGGGGGCGTGTCCACACAGCGAGTTTTGCAAAGGGACACGCCCCAAGAAGAGTCACAGTCCTGAAAGTAAACTCCCACGAGCGAGTCCGCGGAAATGTCAAGAAATACAACAGAACACATGCCCCCACAGACTATAAACCCAACTGTAATGTAAAACGTAAAAATCAACAGTTTAATTTTTTTTTTATAATTTCAAAAAAGTTTGCCCGTAATTGCGCTCGTTTGCGCGGGTGTGCCCTTCGCTCAGCCACAGTTAGCAGTCATTGGAAAAGCATATAAGATCTAAATATGCAAATTTAGCCAAGTAGCAATAGCGTAGCGGTAGAGACGTCGGCTAAAGAGGAGGTAGTCACGGTTCGAGCCCCAACAACATCATTTTCTATTTTTAGTGAAATAAGCACGAAACAATCCCCTGACATATATGTATGTGTATATATATATATATATATATATATATATATATATATATATATATATATATATATATATATAACTTAAGTAAAATGTAATGAAATGGGCCATGTATTTTTGAAGAAATCTGACACAATAAAAAAAAAAAATTTTTAAGTGCCTATAGCTGTGCAGCACTCTAACAAGCTGAGTATGACTGCCCGCAGGTGAGCAGTGGTTTAACAGGTGTAATATGAGTGCCCAGAGTTCAGCAGCGCTTTAACACTCTGAAACTGTGTGCCCGTAGTTGAGCAACATTTCACACAGCGTAATATGCATGCTCATAGCCAAATAACGTGTTAACCAGCGTAACCCGTTTGTGCGGAGCTGCGCAGCGTGCCAAACGGCTTACCGGCGGGCAACGTTGAGCAAGCTGTATCAAAACCACCTTTACACAGACACACCTCCTAGCCTGTCTAGACAGTAGTAAAATAAAAAAAAGCAATGCCCAGGATACTGTGCATCATAGTCAAAGTACTGAACCACTAAGCCATGACAGTTATACTGAGAAATGCAGTATTAGCATATATATAGGAATGAATGGAAATAGAAGCATGACAAAGCAGGTTTTCTTAAGCTGATACATTTCCAAAATGGCCAATCTCAGATAAGTGCGGGAAAAATGGCATATATAAGCCCCATAGGTGGGAATACTCACTTATCCTAGCTGATATTATGGAGATGTATGTTCCAATATTACTTCATTTATATTACAGCTGCAGGTGTGCGTTCCGTGAATCGGCGAGCCTATGATGATAGGCTGGTGCTGTTGCGCCACCAGGCAGGTTAGTAATTATTTTGCTGCAATTGTTATAGAATATAAGTGAGACAGCTTGTAAAAGAGTTCAGTGTTGTGACATTAATAAAGTTCAAATAACACTAGAAGAAAGATTCTGCTAGTACTGTATGATTAGATAAGTGATGCAGCCTGTAATCTAGAAATAAAAATTAAACAAGTCTGAAATAGAGATTTTCCACTTGTATTGTAATATCAGATAACTTGCTTCAGCCTGAAAATTACTGGTAAACAAGCTAAACACGATAGACATGTGTCAAATACATCCCCTTTTAAAATCTGTCAGGTGAAATAAGTGAGTCTGTTGGAAAGGATTGTTGTAACCAAGTAAGAAATGTTAATAATGCCTAGAATTAAGTACCATCTTGAATTGTAAAAATAAAACAAGTGAGAGTGTAAGAAAGAGGTATGAATCGACCAAGAAAGCTGTAATAAGTCTTGAATAAAGTTATACTGCAGTCAGTACATAATGAAATGAATGAGACAGCCACAACCAAAGAGTGAAATGTTTGTAATAAAGTACTGAAGCTGGAATGTGTCTGTCCCACAATTTGGATATGTTGTTGTACCCTTGCAATATGGAGATAGTATGGTTGTATGAAATACTGAACATCCACAGTTGTGTAGAGCCATATAAATAAAATGTAGCAGGATGCTGTACCTGAACACAGCCAGATATGAACGTGTATGAATAAAAATGCAATATATATTAATGTAGCAGTAACATTCCCATCACCAACATTCCTAAGGTTACATATAGGAAACTGTACTAAGACCTGTAGGGTATATATATCTGCAGCTACTAGAAATGTACAGCATATGTATAGGTAGTTGAAGTTGTTAATGAAATATTTCTTCACCCTACCCTATTTTCACAAATAATGCCATTCCACACCAAACTGGGTATGTGTATTCACAATTAATTTCCATGGACATTTGTCCTGTTGGTTCATACATATTTGCATGTATGTTGATGCATGTGCCCTGTTCACATATCCAAACCTGATGGCCTGTTGCCATCAATCAACCCTGCATGTTGTTGGATTGTGTACTGTTGTTCAAAATATGCATGTGTTATGCTTGCTGCTCAATGTTTGGAATTCATGGGTGTTTGATTAATGGGAATACTGATGCATGCTGTTACAACTAATTTTGAATGGTATTGTTTGTTACTAACCCAAAATGTCATACAATATTGCTAAACATAGGACAACAGGGAAGGCGGGTTCCAGCGGACCCACCTCTCCCACCTCAGCTGGCGAGTGCACCTGGCACTAGTGCCCAGGCCGTTACCTCCTCCAGTGGCCCTGTGCCACCTTCAGGTGGAAGCGCTGCAGGGGATGGGGCTCGTCCCCCCTCTGCAAGCGTGGCTGGAGGAGAACGTCCACTCACCCTCCAAAGTGTCTGGTCTGTGGTGCATAGCGAGATCAGGCATTCTGTGCTTGAACCCCTACGCCAGCTTGAGGCACGGGTGGCGCAACTCACAGGTGTGCCTGCCCATCCTACACAGCCCCCAGCACAGCCCCGTTCTGGGCAGTGAATGTGCAATGGCAACTGCCCATGGGTGGGGATCTCAGTTCCACTGTTGCCATCTGTGGGCTCATGGGCTCGCGATATCCAAACATCTGTCCCCGTCAATTGTGTTCACCCCCACAGGTGTCATACTCTGCCCCTGTATGCGTCTTGTTTGTCTTGTCTGTTAACCTCCCCAACCTACCTCCCCAAATATACCTACTTCCTGTACCTCACTCACATTCCACTCTCACCTGAAAAAAAAATAAAAAAAGGGCACTTTGTTCCCACAAAAAAATTA
Organism: Protopterus annectens; assembly: GCF_019279795.1. Classification (NCBI taxonomy): domain Eukaryota; kingdom Metazoa; phylum Chordata; order Ceratodontiformes; family Protopteridae; genus Protopterus; species Protopterus annectens. The sequence goes on along the minus strand of NC_056725.1, from coordinate 727,971,973 downwards.
CGCCCCATACATAGCTGCCCATTTTGCAGACATGTCTGCTGGACATGTCAACTGGTAATTACAATTGGCTGTACAACATATTTTGTTGTCCTCACCTCTCTCTCAGGGGTGGAGGGTTTCAAATTTCACACCAAATTACACACATATGCACAGCTGTTGCTGATAAAGAAATGGGCAGCTATGGACCTTTCCTACATCCTTCCTGCAAATCCCGAGCTTGTTTTCCTACTGTCCTACCCTCTTTGTGCCCCCTTTTTCACCACTTTCCTATCTCCCCATTTTCTTTTCTTTCAAAGAAATTAGCGCGGGTGTGTGTGGGCGTAAGCACTTTTAAGCAGTAGTCAGCGGGTGTGCGCTTGTGTGTGCTTAGCTAAGCATGTGTGCGTGAAGCTAAGTGACAGTGTGCATGCGTGAGCACCGCGCAAACCAGCGCTAACCCACTTACAACTGCTTAAAAGTGCCTTAGTCACTTTGAATGACAAGGCCAGTAGTCTGCTCAGCAGCAAAATAAAATTCCTCTCTCAGTCTCGAACCCAGGAGCTTGGAAACACTAGTCTGTATGACTTACCACTAAGTCATGACTGATATACAAGAACTTTGTGCTGAAAGCAATATATCATGAAATAGTATGACTGAATGTAAAGGGAATATAGGAAGGCTATTACACAAAGCTTTTCTTGTATCTTTACTTGCAATTCTTGTGGAATTGCATTACATTAGTGTGATAAGAGAAACAGCCATGCTAGTAGGTAATAATGTGACAGTAGCACCTTGCAAACCACACATACTATCAGAGCAGGATAAACACCACCATATTTGAATAGGTAAGAGGCCAGACCTCGCAACTGTGACTGATTTACAGGGATGTTCCTGATTTGCAAACAAATGTTAACTGTGCCCCACTGACTCCCTGTGAAATGTACTAACAGTAGGCAGAAAGGTGTGGAATCCCACATAATGGTAACTCTCAATTAGTTAAAGTACACACTACTTGCATGTCAGAAATGATGTAGTAATACATATGCTCTAAATACCCCACAGTCACAACTGCAGAATATCTGAAATATATCACAGGTGTATCCCACTGATATGTACCATTCCTTGAGGCTGCTAAAATATACACCTGAGAGTATCTGAGGCCTCAAGTGTCGGAAACTCGCAGGCACATCATTCTGTCTGCTGTCACACACTCTGTGAATAGCTGTACAATTGCTTCCACAAGCACACCCTCATGTAGGAGTACAACCCAGAAATATCAAAGGATGTAGCCATCTAATAAAATAAGGACAGTATAGCAGTTTGCAAGCACTGCATGTGCCTGATATTCATAACTGTTAGTACAAAGTACAAGGCCCCACTACTGCTCAGCAGCAAAATAAGATACCCTTGTAGGTGTCAAACCCCACACCTTGGCCTTACCAGACTGCATGCAGTACCACCAAACCACACCAAACATATAAGGAAATGCTACTGAAAGAAATATATCATGCATTACAAGGAGTGAATGTAAATGGAAAATAGGAAAGCCATAGCAACACATTCCAGTAAAGACACTTAGCAGGCCTTCAAGGAGTGAATGTAAAGGCTAAATAGTGAAGCCATAGCAACAAATTGCAAGAGCTACTGTTGTATACCAGTTAATCCACAAGTCCCACAGGAAAGCACATACTCCCATGTAAACAGTATTATTATTAGGTGTCAGTTAACATAGACACTGAGAAGAATTAACTGGAAGAAGCAACAGTCAGGTTTCAGTACAACATGCATTTCAGTGCCTACAACACAGCCCTAGATGTGAGAGACATACCAACCTTTACACTCACAGAACAGTGTCCACAGCAAACCAGCATGGTCCCCACCTTAAAAAACTGAAAGGGCTATGCCTACCTAACCTAACATTTTATAGCACTGTCCTGAAATCACAGTGAGAACTGCAATTACCACACAGCAGGCTGCATGCAATTAGTAAATGCTGGCTAACAATTGGTGCAGAGGCCATCACATGCACATGTGCAGATACCTACAAAAGCAGCCTGTACTCCCAGTCCACACATGCAATAATATCATTGCAGCAATGAGAGAGAGAGAGAGAGAGAGAACAAAGGTAATATCTACATACTGTGAACCCTCCATATGTGTTAGCAGTCTGTATCCATATTTATATGAAGATGTGCATAGGGCAAGGGACATACTGCAACTGTTAGTGAAGGCTGGACATACATATGTAGTTGAAGGTTGCTAACAGTATGCTGCCATAGGCACAGGGCCAATAGCATACTACCTACCTATGACACAATGCACACACACATGTACTCATTGCAATACCAACTATGTGAGGTGGAATGAGTGTGCCACTGATTGTGTGCAAAGTCTGTAATGGTGTGATTGCTCAGCATGACTTTGTGTCTGTCATGGTAGTGTGTGTCCTTGGTGTGAGGCCAGAGAAAGATGTGTCAGTTATTGGGATACAAACATACTACATTGCCATATGTTGTGCTGTGGATCCGTGTATATGACTGTGGTGTAGGTAGGGGTATGGCCGCAAAGACTAGGGTGAATTACCATTGAAATTGTAACTGTGCATTGCATGCATTGCATGGGATGACAATATTCCCCATCCATTACCTTAATACATACCCCCAGTGTGAGGTTGTGCATTGGACCTCAAACAGTGTGCTGAGTGCTGGTGTATACTAGTTTGTTGTAAGGAGTATGGCAGGCACTGTCACACAGTTGTTGGCTGAGCACTGATATGTGGTCATTTACATGTGTATCCCCCGATAGACAGACAGATGCTATATATGGCAGTTCAGTGATATCAGTACAGTAGAGTATTATGTGTGCCATGTTACTTGCTCACATATTTTCCTTTTCCTTCCAGGGCGATGGTGCATCAGCGCAACCCCTGCTATTCGGCAGCAGAGGATGAGGAGATACACCAGAGCCTGGTGTGGGATTTTTCAAGACTCTTTTCCCGGACCAGCCAGAACCAGCAGGAGAGGGCTGCACGGTGGCAAGACCTTGTCCGTCGGGTAAATGACATAGGCATGCATAACCGGACATATGAGCAGGTACGCCATCACTGCAGTGATTTAATTAGAAATGTCCGTCAGCATGCGTCTGATATCCAGAGGCAACAGCTTGCTACAGGTGGTGGGGCACCTATACACCCTCCCCTCACCAGACTGGAGGAGCTCCTCCTAAGTGTTGTGGCTCCAGCCCAACAACAACAACATCCACAGACATGTGTAATGATGGAGGCTGGAGCCACCCAGCATGTGGACATGGAGTGTGCAGGTAACATGCCATATCTGTAGTTGACTGTTCTTTGCACTGGTAGTTTATGCATGTGTGAGATGTGTACTGTGTTTGTAGCTGTTATCCTGGACATTATTGTGCAAGATTTATATTCTCAATATCAGCAGTACACCTGTGAAAGCCAACTGTTGTACTACTGTACTGTATCATACTCACAGTATCAATGGCACAGTTGTGCCCACTGACAATAACTGTCTTATTTGTGCAGGTCCCACTGGAGTAACAGCAAGGCAGCCAATCCATGCTGGTGAGTGTGTAATAACAATACGTTTAATACTAATGATAATAATAGTAATAATACCCTCAAACAGTATTGTTATGTGTTGGATTGCAGGTGTGTTTGTGTGTGTGTGTGTTTGTATCTCATGTACTGAGAAGTGTGCATGTGTGCATGTGTGCATGTGCGCATGTGTGCATGTGTGCATGTGCGCATGTGTGCATGTGTGCATGTGCCCATGTGTGCATGTGTGCATCTGCCCATGTGTGCATGTGCCCATGTGTGCATGTGCCCGTGTGCATCTGTGGTAACATTGTGTACACATTGTAAACTGTGTTTCCTGTCTTTCTCTCACAGGTTCTGGTGTTGCTCTGGTGGTGTGCAGCAGGGAACCTGAAGCCACTGCTGGGGATAGTGATAATGATGATACATGTGTAATGGCACAGGGAGGTGTGTCAGGGTCTGTTGTTGGTAGGCCAATCGACAGTACACAGCAGTCAACCCCATCAATGTGCACAGTCATCCTGCCGATACATCCATTGTCACCAATGTCCTTAGCTGAGGGACAGCATACAGTGGGCATTGACCAGGGTAATGTGGTATCAGTGGCACATGCATCCCCTCACAGCAGCCATGGCCAGAGTCCTGACATGGTACCACACAGGCAGATGTCCAGGGGTTCTCGTGGGAGCATCCGTGGTCATACTGCCCCTGTCAGACGTGCCCACAGAGGTCTATCAACATCAGCTATGTTCCGGGCTGTAATGCAGGCACAGGCACATATGGAACGGTACACCAGACAGGGTCTGAGGGAGCTTAGAGCACATCGCACTGCTATGAATAACACTATGCGTGACATTGCGGCTGCCATCCGTACTGTCGGCGAGGTCATTGACAGACATTGGGGGGACACATTAGATCTGTTCCACAACTACATGTCCATGAGCCAGGGCAATGCAGGATGGTTGAGGCGTCGACGTGGATGTATGCCAGCAACAGCAGCAGCTGGCATTTGTCGCAGATGACAACAAACCCGCAGCCGGTCCCATAGTGCCAGTACCAGCCCCAGCAATGCTGGGTCTGTGCTGTCATCAGACCGCCCTAGGAGACCACGTGCACATGGCTCTGGACAGTCCCAGCAGGGACATGTGTCCAGTCATCAACCAACTGCTTCTGATGACAGTCCCAGTCTGGCTTAGTACCTGATACTGTCCGTAGCACCCCTGCCAGGCACAGGTACCGTGTCCGTGGCCAGAGACAGTGATCTGTATGACCTGGCAGGTACAGTCTGTGGCTGTCCACAAACACACGTATATGACAGCCATGAGGTGGAACTGTGTGCATGCATACACACATGCATAATGCTAACACCTAGAGCTAACACATACACACACACACCGCATCAACATTGCCCCATGTTGTACTGTTGTCCCTCACTAACACACACACACACATACATATCGATTGGATGTATCAGTGGCAGACTCAGGCATACCAAGTACACACCCTGTGCATATGATGAAACTGTGCCACCTCCTGCAATCTGTCACATTGATGCAGGAACAGGATAACATGGTGCTGATGCACAGGGTGACTACATAGAACTGTAGTAATATTATCATGTTTCACTTGAAAGAAAGTTACTGTTTGTCACTTTTGCATTTAAGTTACCTGTAACACATTGCATTTAAGTTACCTGGCACTTGCTCACTAAAGCAATTATATAAGTCAGCACTAAAATATTAAAAGCACTACACCCTCACAAACTCCCCCTGAGTACCTTGTTCCCCATTGGCCCTTTTTTTTAATTATAAAGGAATTCCCAATACTATTCTAGCATGTCCAAAGGTCAGTTGTCAATCTCCTCTCCGGTCCAGCTGGTGAATCTGGTAATCTTTAGGCAATGTTACAACTGCCTCATCTACACAGACAACCCTCTCCTCCTCCCAACAAATTCCAACACATGTGAGAGATGCAACCATATAGCTATACTGGAGGCTAAGCTCTCTCAACTCAGTATTGGCGAAACCAGTCAGGAGGAGAAGGAAACCACACTTACTACAATTCCAGTCTCACATAGACCTACCACGACAGCAAACCAAACGCATAAACACACAACAACAAGCAGAGACCTCCAAAGCAGACACTCAAGCAACCGTTACCCCCAAAAAAAACACGTGCAACACATAGCTCACAAAGCCAGTGTGCCAAACAATCACAGCCCTTAAGGCTAAACAACACACCTGATACACTTGTAATAGGTGACTCTATCGTCAGGTACACTGACGTCCCGCTCACCAGGCTGAACAAGGAGAAGGTCACGGTGAGCTGCCTGTCGGTCGCTAGGATCCGCCACATAACACAAGCACTCAGGTCACTCCAAGGCAAGTACAAGTATGACTCAGTCATTGTCCATGCTGGTGTGAATGACCTGAGACATACCTCCCTGGACTACATGAAAAGAGACATAGAGGAGCTCTCTGAGCATGTAGCCCAGGCCAGTATGACCCTGACCTTGAGAAGCATCTTACCCTCACCAAGAATGATGCCACAATATGAAGACAAGATGATCAATTTCAACAATTGGCTTAAGTATTGGTGTCATTCAAAGGGGATCCAATGCCTGTCAGCCTGGGATGACATGTTCGACAAGCCACGATGCTTCACTAGGGATGGCTTGCACCTGTCACCCCTGGGCTTTCGGATATTAGCAAAGGCTCTTTCTACCCCCATAGTGCCCTTTTTAGGCAAGGCTCAAAAGACAAACCCACCTCTAAAGGTATCACAAGGGATAAGAAACTAAGAGTAATGCTACTCAATGCCAGAAGTCTAAACCTCAAGATGCACGCACTCGAAACTCTCCTTAGCATGGGGAACATCGATATCTGTGCAGTAACAGAAACCTGGTTCAAGGCTCCCGAGAGCACCCCAACACTACCAGGTTATACCTCATACCATGCTTTTCGGCCCAAAAACTTGGACCAAACCACAAAAGGAGGGGGAGTATCAATATTCGTCAAAGATACCCACACCTCCAGGTTGTTGGCACAGCACAAGCATCAGCGACTATCCATGTGCAACTAACAGTGGGTAAAACTGCCTTTCAGTTTATAGCCTGCTACAGACCACCCTCCCAAACCCAGGAACCCCACTCGGCCTTCCTGAGAACACCGGAAAATATGAAGGTCTCTCCAAACACCATTATATTGGGCGACATCAACTACCCAAACATAGACTGGGAGCATTACTGTAGCTCCAACACCCTAGCCCAAAGGTTCCTAGCATTTATAAACTCAAATGCTATGGAACAACTTGTTACCACTCCCATAAGAGGGGAAAACATACTGGACCTGATTATCACCAACATGGGGACTCTATGCTCCAGACCAGAAGCATATCCCTCACTTGTAAGATCAGACCATAAACTAATCTCACTGGATGTTCACATCCTGACTCCACTCCCTGCCTTGAAAACCACAGTGAAAAACTCCTCTAAAGCAAATTTCACACTCCTCAAAACCAAGGTGTAATCCTTCAAAGCCCCTGGGCCTGTGAAAAATACAGCCCAGACCACAGAATACTTTATAAACGCATTCTATGAACACCTTCAGGAATGCATGGATCATGCAATCCCAAATAAAACCAAGACCCAATCCTCCAAAGGCAGACGTCCTGTCTGGTGGACCCCAGCCATAAACAAACTATACAATAGATGGAGGAAGCTACTACATGATAGAGCAAAATCCCAACAAGGGAAGGCATCTCTGATCAGTATTAGCAAAAAACTACGGGCACTCATAAAATCGTCTAAGGCCAGCTTCGAGAGAAAACTTGCACAGGACACTAAGGACAATCACAAGGCTTTCTTTAGTTATGTTAGGAACCTGGGTGGGAATTCCCAGATATGCTCAGAATTAGTCCAAACTGACAAAGAATACACCGAACCCACAGACATTGCGAACATCCTAGCTGACAGGTTCAGCGCAAACCCCCCCCACACACCAAAAGGGCAAATATCTATCCCAGCAGAGTGCTGCCCCCCTGACATCTCAGATGCTCAGGTAAGAGCTGCCCTCTCCAAAACATAAAACACAGCATCAATGGGACCAGACGGTGTCCCGGGCTGCGTCCTACATGAACTCCAAGAAGAGCTAAACCCAAACATAAAACTACTGTTCAAGCTCAGCCTTACTACAGGATACCCAAAGAGTGGCGTACAGCAACAGTGGTCCCTCTCCACAAAGGTGGTGCCTCAACGGATCCTGGAAACTATCGCCCCATAAGCCTGAGTAGCTTGGTCTGCAAAGCTATGGAAAGGATCATCATGGACCTCATAAATAAAGATATTGGGGACCTACAGACACTGGATCCTACCCAGTTCGGCTTTGTTAAGGGCAGATCCTGCCTCTTAAACCTGGTTGATTTCTTTAAAACAGTCACCAAGGCCATTGACGAGGGGAAGGTGGTTCACACAGCCTACGTGGACCTCGCAAAAGCCTTTGATACAATACCCCACTCGGGCATTATAGATAAGCTCACCAGCTTAAATATAAACCCCTATGTCACTAGATGGGTTGCAAACTGGCTCAAGGACAGAACCCACATGGTTAGAATTGCTCGAGCCATGTCAGATTCCAAACCAGTTACAAGTGGCATCCCACAAGGCTCAGTCTTGGGACCTCTCTTGTTCGGTATATATTTTTTGGAGGTACAGGCCAACACGGAAGGACTGTGGCTGACCAAGTTCGCAGATGACTGCAAACTGGGCACCATAATCGACTCTCCAGCTGACACAAGCATCCTCCAAAAGATCCTCATAGAAACAGACAACTGGTGCCAGAGCCATGGCCTCAAGCTAAACGCCAAAAAGTGTATAGTCATCCCCTTTGGCAAAAACAAAGTGCCCACAAATTACCACATAGGTGGCAATCCATTAAGTACAGAAGATGTAATTAGGGACCTGGGGACCCAAGTTGATAGCAATCTCTCATTTGACAACCATGTGGCCAAAGTGGTTAGAAAAACATTTTATATAGCCCACCTAATCATGAAGGGATTCACATCTAGATCAGGGGAGGTCATCGTGCCTCTTTACTCATCCCTCATCAGGCCCATAATTGAGTACAATGCCCCTTTTGTGATGTTCCTTACCAGACACCTGCAGCAACTGGAAAGACCCCAAAAGTACCTCACCAAGAGGATCAAAGGGCTCAAACAGATGCCATATGCTGCCCGGTTAAAGAAACTCCAGCTCTACTCAGTGGCATACCGCCTGCTCAGAGGAGATCTGTGCCTGACGTATAAAGCCATGTCCAACCCGGAATTAATGGACATGCTGCACCTCAGAAAATCCAAATCCCATCAAGCTACGCACTCAAGAGACTTGAACCGCAGCACTAAAATAAATAGGACATGCTGGAGGCACAGATTCATAACCCAGAGGCTCCCTTCACTCTGGAATAAAATCCCAGTCCAGGTTAGGCAGAGTCCCTCATTGACTCTATTCAAGAGGAATCTTGATGAGTGGATGGGAGATCGTAGGTTTACCCCGGGTATCACTTCTGTGTCACTGTTAGACAGAGGCACAGTATACTAACCTCGAAAAAGGGAATAGCAACATTCATTTAAAATGGGTGGCGAAAGCCAAACACACTCTGGCTAGGCTTATAAATGCCCTAGGGCAGATAGCCTAGTATGAACCTATGAACCTATGTTGTTAACAGTACAGTGTATTGATATCATTGTGGGTATATCCCAGCATGCCTGATGCATTAACAGTATGATTGTCATTATATTGTTTTGTACATCACTATTAATTACCATAGTGTAATGTCTGCACATCTTTGCATTCTGGTGGTAAGGCTGTAAACAGAAGGCCACCTACATAGGTAGCACAGGGAATAAGAAAATGGAAGTAGTGATACTCAATGCCAGACATGTAAACCGCAAGATGTATGCAGTCCAAACTCTACTCAGCATGGAGAATGTTGATATCTGTGCAGTAATAGACAACAGGTTCAAGACTCCCAAGAGCATCCTAGCACTACCAGGTTACACCTCATACCATGCTTGACAGCCGCAAAACACAGAACTAACTATGACAGGAGCGTGAGTCTCAATAAATGTCAAGGATTCCCACACCCCCAGGTTGTTGCCACAACATGAAGCATCACAGACTATCCACGTGCAACTAACAGTGGGTTAAACAGCCTTCCAGTTCATAGCCTGCTACAGACCACCCTCCTAAACACAGGTAACCCACTTGGTCTACTTAAGAACACATGAATATATGAAGATGTCTCCAAACAACATTATATTGGCCAGCTGCATCTACCCACACATAGACTGGGAGCATTACTGTAGCTCCATCACCCTAGGCGAATGGTTCCTAGAATCCATACACTCAAATGCTATGGAACAACTTGTTACCACTCCCACAAGAGGGGAAAACATACTGCACCTGATCATCACCAACATGTGGACTCTATGCTTCAGACCAGAAGTGTATCCCTCACTGGTAAGATGACACCATAGAGTAATCTCACTATATTCACATACCAACCCCAGCCCCTGCACAGAAAACCACAGTGAAAAAGTTGTGTAATGCAAATTCCATGTATTCACATGAGGCAGGCTTCACAAATAGGAACTATTTAAGGTCACAGGCTACTTTAGAAAACAGGTCAGAGGAGACAGATCAACATAGGTGCGATATGTAGATGGTCTGGTATTACAATCAGACTCTGAACAAGGATTTCAGAAAATGGTAGGGGGATAGAATGAAAAATGAAGGCATGTGTGATGAAATTGAGTACAGACAAGATAGTTGTCATGGTGGCAAATGGAAGAGATCAGAAGAAACTGAAAATATAATGAAGGGGAAAACAGTGGAACAGGTTAACAGTGTCAAGAAACTGAGAGTGAAGACTGAGGTGAAAGAAAGTCTGAGTAGGTCAAAGCTAGAATCAGAGGGGCTGCAGGAAACTGGCACAGAGTATTAGGGTTGTGTATGACAGAAGAATGCCAGAGTACCAAAGAAGGTAAAACATAAGGTGTACAAAACAGTGGTGTGACCAGTACTACTGTAATGTACAGAAACCTGGCAGTAAAGACAGAGTAGTTGAGGAAGCTAGAGGTGATGGCGATGAAGTGACTGAGATGGGTAGTAGGATACACACCGTGGGACAGACAAAAGAATGAGGACATTAGAGTAGAAGCTAAAGCAGCTCAAATTGCAGAAAAGGTCAAAGAGAACAGATTAAGATTTGGGAGAGGCAGGAAGAAGGCAAGAGGAAATGATGATGATGATGGCCAGCGAAGAGATGAATAGACTGAATGGCAGGAGATCTGTGACAGGTAGAGGAGTGGTACTGAATCAAGAAAGAAGGTGACAGTCGATGTGACTCCCTGTCCCCATGCGTACATGGGGAAAAGGGGATGATGATGATGACACTGAAAATGCTTTTTTCAAAAATTTCTGTCTCGCAAAAATCAGCAGCCAATTTTCCTTGGTTTATCAGCTAACTGTTCAATATGTAGAACAGGAGAGAGATGCCCCTGTTATCATGTGCTTTGGGTATGCAGTTTCTTTAGTTGTATTCACAAGTGCTCTTCAGGAACTCTTAACTTTCTTACAGTCAGAAAGAAGGCAGCTGCTTCTTCCTTTATTTAGGATGCAATGAATGAAAAGAGTGAAGCTGGCAAGACATCATATTATGGCAAATTGTCTTTCAGTGATGAATAATGCTACATAAAAAATCAACATCTCAGCCTTAAACACATATAAAGGATGCTGTAATCATTACACAGGACATTTAACATATGCCAGAGATGTTAATGGTGCAAAGGCAGAGATTCTCAAACAAATGTTTACCTTTTTATGTTAAAAGAGCAGAGGATTGAGGCAATTACCTATTAACATGTTGCTTTGTGCACTTTAGGGTGTCATTCCTTCTGCCTTCATTTACCTGTGTGTGACTCGAGTAAGTCACTTAACCAGGCAGTGCTCTTGGGTAGTTAGGAAATTGGGGTAGGGTCCTTAATGGTCTTAATGGTCTCCTGGACTTCAGGTCTAGTAGTTACCTGTGAACATATCAGTTCATTATAGAGAGGAGTAGAATACAATGAGCTTGAGCTGAATGAGTTTATCTGTGGACACTCTAGATGGGATTTTGACTGCCTCTGGTGATGCACTATGTGATACACGAATGCAATGAAGGTTGCTTAAGCTAAAACATTTAATGATTATGATTGTGTAGAGGTTTACTACATGTTTAGGTTTGTCAACCTTGTGTATTTACTGGTCTAATAAACAACTTAAAATTACTATAATCAGTATGTCAACAGTAACTTTCTGCTGCATTTCAAGTCATTACAAATACACGAGTTTATGTAGTCAAGATTGTTTACCTTAAAGTTTTATAGAGTTGACTGAATATGGCATCACTGTACTAACTGAGTTGACACACACTGCATACAAGATGAGGTAATAAATACATTAGATTTGAAATTATTATTATATTAATAGTATATTTATTACTGGGTAATAGTTTTGGGAAGAATGGAGATGTAAATGTGAAAGTTGGCTGTCTCCAGTGTCCTGTACCTTGTCAATGGTCCTTGACTGCATACAGATGACAACATAGAGTTTGCCATCATTGAGTGAACAGAATGTGCTGTAGTGCTTCTATGAATGGCTGTCAGAATAATACTGCATGGTGCACAGACTGATTTGAGGTGTGTCGTACTGCACTACTGCTCTTAATGTCAATGGTCTTTTAACCAGTGCTATGTAGCTCCTTCTGTACTACATGGAGGCTGTTTATAAATTTTGCATAAAGATTTCTGCAGTAAGAAAATGTAAAACATATACTCTTAGTCCCTTGTGACAGAGACACAAAACAAACAACCTTTACAAAAATATTTTCAATAGTGTCAACATATATCAATGCAGAACTGCAGCTAAATAATATGGTGCTTTGTGCGTTCCTTCATAACTCAATGTTTATAACTAAAACATTAAAACAATCTCTTTTGTTATGGAACTAGAAAGCAGCTTGCTACCATTAAATCAACACATACTGAGTGCTTTAACACTTCAGCCTTGACTGCAAATGCAGTATCTGTAATAATTTATGAATCAGTGCTGGTACTGCCTCTCAAACCATTACACTGCAGGCCCTAAAAGTTTGTGCCTGTGACAGCTGCCTCCTTTGCCAAGCCCTAGTTATATCCTTTTCTTTCACTCTCTGTCTCTCTCACTCTATGACTTTCTCACTTTCTCTCATTCTGTCTCTCTCTCACTCTCTATCACTGTCTCTGTCTCTCTCTCATGGTCCCTCTTTCTCTCTGTATATCTGTGTGTCTCTCTGTCATTCACACTTCCTCTTTCTCTCTGTCTCATTTTCACTCTCTCTTACTCTTTCACTCTTTCTCAATCCCTCAGTCTCTCTGTCTTTCTCACTCTCTCACTAATGTCTCTGTCTCTGTCTCTCTCTCTCTCTCTCTCACTGTCCATCTTTCTCACTCTCACTATTTCTCAATCCCTCTCTCACTTTGTCTCTTTCTCTCTCTCTCTCTCTTACTCTCAGTCTCTCTGTATATATGTATGGGTGCAGTATATTTTGTTGAATGATAATGTTGTTGTTGACAAAGTACACTTGTGGAAATTTAAGTCAAATGTTTAAATTTTGATGTTAGGAGACATTGAACATTGAATTGCTGAGTTTTCCTGTTATAGTTGAGGCCTGAATGTTTGCATGTAAGTGTAGCTTTGCTGGTTAAGATAGGAGTAAGGGGTAGTAGTTAAGGCGACAGTCGTGTATGTGTGTGTGCTGTAGTATGTGAGTAAGCGTTTCTGATTTAGGGATAGATTTAGAGTGAAGTTAGGTGATAGTTTTCATGATATGTATGTGTAGTTGTGCGTATGCAGTGTGGGTTTGTGTGTTTGCGTCTTTGCATGTCTTATTTTGTGATACTATTAGGGAAAGGGTTTTGGTAATGTAATGCATAAGGCTGGGGCAAGGGGCATCATCATAGTTAGGGTTTAGGGTGAGTAAGATGGGGAAGGGTTATTGTAAATTTGGTAGTTATGATGATACGACAAGGTTGTATACAGAGTGGTGATGATGCACGAAGAGTTCAGATAAAGCACATCTGCACAGAATGCCACATATCAGGCCCTTTATTTAGGGTTATAGCAATAACCCACGCCTGGGTGTGGGTAATGCTGGATTTACCCACGGTTGGCGTGGTTTGGTCCCGAGGGCGAAGCCCTCGGGACCAAACAAAGCCAATCGTGGGTAAATACAGCATTACCGACACCCAGAAGTGGGTTATTGCTATTATACCATGACATCATTTAAGAAAAGAAACTATTACTTTTCTTAAATAATGGCATAGTATAATGCCTGTTTGCTGCCCTTCCGCAGATGTCTGGCATCCATGTAGTTCTGATGTACTGCGCCTGTGCAGTACATCAGAGTTGTATAGCAACGGAGAAAGCAAGATCTCCGTTGCTTTTTTTTTTAGTGTTTTGCTATGTTAAATGGGTTTAACATAGCGAGACAGCTTTAAAATAAGCAATGGAGATGTCCGTTGCTTATTTTAAAACTGTCTCGCTATGTTAAATTCATTTAACATAGCGAAACACTAAAAAAAAGCAACAGAGATCTTGCTTTCTCCGTTGCTTTTTTTTAAAACCTGTCTCGCTAAGTTAAATGGGTTTAGCATAGCGAGAAAGCTTTAAAATAAGCAACGGAGATTTCCGTTGCTTATTTTAAAGCTGTCTCACTATGTTAAACCCATTTAACATAGCGAGACAGTGTTTTAAAAAGAGAGTTATACTAATGGAAAAATGTCCGGGCGACCAGACCTTTTTCCATTAGTATAACTTGATTTACAACGGGCACGCTGGCCAATCAGCGTGCACGTTTTGGAATAATAATGGGGGGGTCATGGTATAATTATTGTTAATATATGTATTAGTTAAGTAACTTCTACACACCTCATGATTTTAGACCAGGGCCCAGAACAGGTAGTAGTGTTATATTACTAATACAGAAAAAAAATCCAGTTTAGGCTCATTAATTCAATGAATCTATAGCTAAAGTGTCTAACTAGGTCACAGCTAACCTAACAATGGGGAATAGCATGCACCTTACTTATTTATATCCCTCCACCTTCAACTATTCCAAAAATTAAACATGCCCTTCTTGAAATCTTTCCATCCAACTGCCCCAAAAACAGTCATATGCTGAGACTTCAACTTTAATGAAGCACCATTTAAAGGCAAAGAACTGAAAAAAGTGCTTCACTTTAATCTTGAGCAGTCAGTCAAAGACACCACAACACCAAACTCCCAATATCCTAAGTGACCACTGTCCTGTCCTCTCTAATCGGTCCTTTAAATCAATAAAAACTATCCACTAAGTAGTTTCTGGCTGCAGTTTTCCCATTCAAAAATTAACCACCAAAGAACATCATCTTATAAACATTGATTGGTCTCCTTCTAGTCTCTTACTGACCCCACTACAGCATTAGATTTCTTCATCAGTACTCTGTCCAATATACAAGAGGCCTTATTTCCAATCATACATGCAGGAGAGTGACAGGACAGATGCTGTTAGATCTCTACTGATATCCAGATGTTTATGACCCAATCATTTGGAAATGTATACAAGCAACTACTTAAACATATAAACACTTATGACCTATTATAATGATTTTAGGAATGGCTTTAGTACTACAACTACACTTTTAACTATCACAGACACAATATAAAGCAGCATTAATGAAAGACTGTTTTCAACAGGAACATTCATGTGCATGAGAAGGATTTTCAAAACAATATACCACAGATTGCTCATTACCAAATTACAGAAATGTAACACTGGTGATAACACAATTAAATAGCTTCAAAGTTACCTAGAAGATAGAATACTTGGTAACATTCAATTATCTTCACCATGCATTCTCAAAACCGGCACCCCAACATTTCAGTACTGGATCCATTACTGTTTTCTTTATTCATTAAAGCCCTCATTAATGACCTCATGGAAGATGTCCCACAACTAAATCTCATAGTGTATGCTGATGACAAATTCGTTCTGCGGTCTAACCAGTGTACAATTGCCATCCAAAATGGAATATAAAAATCCTTCTCAGATCTCTGTATATGGGCAGAATCCTTAGGCTTTACATCAACCAGTAAGAAGACAATAACATGCTTTTTGCCTCCTCATACAAACTATCTAACTTACCAAATGTCTCTGTTACAGATACCCAACACAATATTATCCCATTTTTAACAGAATACAAATGCCATGCATACCCTAGATCTCTTTTTATCTTTTTCTATATAGATAGTTAACATAGTTAATAAAGAGCTGTCTGGATTAAAACTCTGTTATAAAATCCCATTTCTAGTCTTTGCTCTACACAGTGCTCTTTCCAAAAATATCCTTTTCCCAAACATGGAATATGGTCTACCATTCCTAATGTTTCACTTTGCATACAGCACTAGCAGGATATAAGTAGCAGAGAATACAATTAGTTGATTTGCCTACCAGCAGGTGCTTATTTTCAGCAGTGCAACCTGCTAAATAGGCTTAGTTTGCTCACTGTGTAACTGAAGGATTAGTCTTCTTGCGAGGTACATCTTAAATGAGGTTACTGCTTACCTCTGAAGATTAAACTTCTAATCAGAGAACAAAACTACTCATTAATAAACACCCCAGCTGAAGCAATCTCTCTCATCCAGCCCACCTTTAAAACTAGCATAGGAGACTATGGGTACTCTGGACTTTACCCAACACCATGGAACAGGCACTCTTATCATAATCCAATACTATGGAACAGGTATTCCACACTTTACCCAACACTATGGACCAGGTACTCTAGACTTCACCCATCACTTTGGATCAGGTACTCTAGATTTCACCCATCACTATGAAATGGTATTCTAGACTTCACCCATTACTATGGAACAGATACTCACATGTCATCTAACACTATGGAACAGGTACTCCAGACTTCACTCAACACTATGGAACAGGTATTTAGATTTCACTCAACACTATGGAACAGGTACTCTGGACTTGAGCCATCGTTATGGAGCAGGGACTCTAGACTTCACCTAACACTATGGAACAGGTACTCTGAACTTGAGCCATCATTATGGAGCAGGGACTCTAGACTTCACCTAACACTATGGAACAGGTACTCTGGACTTCAGCCATCGTTATGGAGCAGGGACTCTAGACTTCACCTAACACTATGAAACAGGTACTCTACATGTCATCTAACACTTTGGATCAGGTACTCTAGATTTCACCCATCACTATGAAATGGTATTCTAGACTTCACCCATTACTATGGAACAGATACTCTACATGTCATCTAACACTATGGAACAGGTACTCTGGACTTGAGCCATCATTATGGAGCAGGGACTCTAGACTTCACCTAACACTATGGAACAGGTACTCCAGACTTGAGCCATCGTTATGGAGCAGGGACTCTAGACTTCACCTAACACTATGGGACAGGTACTCTGGACTTGAGCCATCGTTATGGAGCAGGGACTCTAGACTTCACCTAACACTATGGGACAGGTACTCTGGACTTGAGCCATCATTATGGAGCAGGGACTCTAGACTTCACCTAACACTATGGAACAGGTACTCTGGACTTGAGCCATCATTATGGAGCAGGGACTCTAGACTTCACCTAACACTATGGGACAGGTACTCTGGACTTGAGCCATCGTTATGGAGCAGGGACTCTGGACTTCACCTAACACTATGGGACAGGTACTCTGGACTTGAGCCATCATTATGGAGCAGGGACTCTAGACTTCACCTAACAATATGGAACAGGTACTCTGGACTTGAGCCATCGTTATGGAGCAGGGACTGTAGACTTCACCTAACACTATGGAACAGGTACTCTGGACTTGAGCCATCGTTATGGAGCAGGGACTCTAGACTTCACCTAACACTATGGGACAATCTTCTCACTCTCTACTAGATTTCAAAGCAACACTTTTGAAACACCTCTATGACAAAGCTTCTTGTACATGCTTTAAAGATAATAGATAGAATAGATAATCAATACCTGCATGCTCTTTGCACTGTATTTTCTTCAATCTAGATACTCAGATATAGAAGGGTGCATAAATGCTACAAACACTAAAATATCATGAAACCTGCTGCATGTGTTCACTATTATATGCAAAGTTTAAATCTGCCATTTGCTAATATCCCACTGTTGGTTATAACTTTTGTCTCATTCTACTTTCCCATGTTAATTTGTATTGCATTTATTACAATGTATTAGTCTATTTACCTTGTTAAAGTATATGTATATTTTCATACATTTATTCATTGTATGACATGCAATGTACTGCTCTCTGCCTTGTGGAATTATATCTTTTTTCATAAATTCAATGAGTGTACTACATGTCATTTACCATAATGTGATCTTCTATGGCCTCATTGCCTGGGTTGTTGTGTCTTTCGGCTTTTCCCGGTTAGGGGTCGCCACAGAAGAACTCCGGTCCGCTAATAATTGGAAGTAGATTTTTATGTGCCGAGTTGCCGGCCCTGATGCACAGCCTTCAATGAAGGTACGCCCATTCACGCATGTCTTCACACAGAAGACGCTCTAGCTGAGAATCGAACAGGACAACGCCTTACTATGAGGCGACAATGCTACAGCAGCAGGCTGAAAATAGGTCTTTGGATCAATCCACCTACCCAGTTAACAAATGCTAAATAAATAAATTAAATAAATAAATAAATAAGTAGGCTGATCTGTAGACTATCTTTTCCCACAACCTGGGCAACAATGATACTACAATATGTAATTACAGTTGAGTAGTTAATCAATAAGTACGTTTTATGGAAGGTTTGAGGAAACTGGAGTACCTGGAGAATAGTAAGCAAACTTTCTCTCTCTACACACACACACACACACACACACACACACACACACACACACACATATATATATATATATATATATATATATATATATATATATATATATATATATATATATACATTTCACACTGAGCTAATTGGAGGAAGGGCACTGAGCAAACTGATCTGTGATATATAACATTACGTATCCTGTTTTTTTTTGCGTATTTTTATGAGTTATTTATAGCATTTTTATTGTCTGCTGCATACTTTCCTAGCTAGTTTCACTGTGTGTAAGGTATTAACTGGAAATTTTCTACATTTGTTAAGCATCTGTTTGGGTTTGTTTGTTCTGATTTCCTGCCAAAGAGTGTATCATATAACTTATTTGTTTGCAGTTAAAAGCATCTATCTGTTTAAAACTTTCATTTAAAGGCTCACTGCTGCTTTTCTGCTGTGATAAACATTTCTGCAGTTTTTTTCTACCTAAGTAGTGTCTGTAGTTGCAGCATTGTCCATATTCAGGCTTGTGTTTTGGGCCTAGTTGTTTGTTTGTTTATAGAGGCTGTGTGTCTGACCACATGTTCCAGGCCATCTTAGTTTAGCCAAGGCCATTCGTGCATTTCATTGAGAGGAAAGTGTTTATGGTCATTGGCTGATTGGGGTTACCTGGACTACGGTTTGGAGTAAGCACCTCATTCGTTCTCTCAAGCTTTTTTTTAAAGTTGTTTCAGGTTTCAGCTTTCTGTTATTTAAGATGTTAACTTGTGAGTGTCTCTGCCATTTCACACTGAGCTAATCAGAGGAAGGGCACTGAGCAAACTGATCTGTGATATATAACATTAAGTATCCTGTTTTTTGCTTATTTTTACGAGTTATTTATAGCACTTTTATTGTCTGCTGCATACTTTATCAAGTTTCACTGTGTGTGAGGTATTAATTGGAAATTTTCTACATTTGTTAAACATCTGTTTGGGTTTGTTTGTTCTGATTTTTGTTTCTAACCCTCCCTCCCTATTGGTATCCTGTTCTTATACTTGGTGGCTTTGCAGCTGCCCATCCCTAATGTAAATTTGATCTGGGCCACTCCTCCCAGTCTAGTGTTATTACCTCATTCTACCTAATACAGGGAGAACATTTGAGAAGGCCATTCCACTTAGTTTCTTAACATTGAATTATCTGCTGCTCCTCCTTTCTCGCTTTCCACTTTACAAAAAAAAAATTCTAAGCTTGTTTCCTGCCGTTCCTGTAAGTAGCCTAGTCCAGATACAGATTTGCTGTATCCAAGACTTTTTGTAAGTTTCTGAGCCCCCAGGCCTTTCTGTGTTGGAGGGAAGCCTTCTAACTTATCAGTGGGAGTGGTAAGCACTAGGTAGCTTATCTAAAAAAAAAAAAAAAAAAGGTAGGATTAAACTATTCCCAGTGCTATAAAGTCTGCTCTTTGAATTTTCCCTTAGAACTAGCCAGTTTTTTAGTTTTAGCAATCAAATCTGTTTGAGCTCAGCACTTGTTCAGAACTCATTGTAAGCACTAAATAAGCTACAAATTACTACAGCACTCAACTTTCCACACTTGTCTAGAGGAAAAAAGTTTTTAGTACTTAATAAATAAGTACCTATCCAGGCATGTCTAAGGATCAGCTCCCGGTGTTTTCTCCTATCTACCTGATGAATCTGGGCATCCTGAGGCAATGCAACAATTGCCTGTTGTAGACAGACAACCCTCTCCTCCTACCACCCAAGACTACAACCTCTGAGAGATGCACTTATATAGCCAAACTGGAAGCAAAGTTCTCTTTACCCAAGACTGGACTAGACAGTCAAGAGGAGAAGGTCAACACTTGCATCACACCACACTCATCACATAGTCCCTCAAAACCTACACCACCAAAACACAAACATAGAAACACAAAACACACACCTACATTTGCGGAGGCTCTCAATAAAAATCTGCCCAAGCAATAGGGACCTCTAAAGCAGAAATGCAAGCAACCTCCACCCCCCCCCAACAGAACCCAAATGACACATAACCTACAAACTCAGTGTGCCACTCAGCCACAGCCCATAAGGCATAACAATGTACCCAACACTCTAGTCATAGGTGATTCTATAGTTAGGCACACTGATGTTCCACTCACCAGGCTAAACAAGGAGAAAGTTACTGTCAGCTGCCTGTCGGATGCCAGGATCCACCACATAACGCATGCACACAGTTCACTCCACAAGTACAAATATGACTCTGTCATTGTTCATGTTGGTGTGAATGACCTGAGATGTACCTCTCTGGACTACATGAAAAGAAACATGAAGGAGCTGTCCGATCTTGTAGCCCAGGTAGGTATGACCCTAGCCCTGAGTAGCATCCTGCCATCACCCAGAATGATACCACAGTATAAGGACAAAATGATTGACTTCAACAATTGGCTAAGCTTCTGGTGTCATTCTAAGGGGATCCAGTATCTGTCTGCCTGGGATGACATGATCCACAGACCACAATGCTTTGCCAGAGATGGCCTTCACCTGTCACCCTTGGGATTCTGGATACTGGCTAAGGCTCTTGCCACCCCTATAGTGCCTTTTTTAGGCAAGGTTCAAATGACAAATTCACCACCATAACAGTTACAAGCAAGCAAAATCTGATGGTAATGCTACTCAGTGCTAGAAGTCTAAACCTCAAAATGCACTCACTCGAGGCCCTCCTTAAAATGGAGAACATCGATATCTGTGCAGTGACAGAGACCTGGTTTAAGGCTCCAGCATTACCAGGCTATAATTCATACCACACCTTTCAGTCACCTAATCTGGACTGAAACACTGAAGGTGTGTCCATATTCATTAAGGATATCCACACCTCCAGGCTAGTTGCTCAGCATAATGCATCTGAGATTACCCAAGTGCAACTAACTCTGGGAAAGACCATAATCCAAATTGTAGCTTGCTACAGATCCCCCACCATGCCCCAGGATTCCCACTCCTAATTTCTTGATACACTGGAAATTATTAGGGTACAACCTAGCACCCTAATAATGGGCAATTTCAACTACCCCACCATTAACTGAGAAAACTAGTCATGTACCAACCCTTTTCCTCAACGTTTTCTGGAATTCATACATTCCAATGCCTTGGATCAACTTATCCACACCCCCACCAGGGGCAACAATATCCTAGACCTGGTCATTACCAACATGGGCAACCGATGTTCCACACCAGAGATCAATTCCTCATTGGTCAAATCCGACCACAAGCTAATCACCCTAGACATCCACATCCCACCCCCACCCCCCATTAGGGAAAACACCATAAAAAAATCTCCAAAGCTAACTTCACTCTTCTTAAGACAGAAATGGCAAACTTCATGACACCCATGCAGATGGACAATAGAGGTACAACTGCTGAATCCTACACAAATGCATTTTATAAGCACTTACATGAGTGCATGGATTGTGCAATCCCTAACAGAATCAAGATGCTATCCTCCAAAAAAAGGAAACCAATCTGGTGGTCCCCTGCCATAAACAAACTCTACAACAGAAGAAAGAAACTGTTGCAAAAAAGAGTAAAATCCCATGATTGGAGGAACTCCCGTGGTCAGCCTTAGTAAGAAGCTGATATCCCTCATAAAATCCTCCAAAGTTAGTTACGAAAACAAAAATCACCACTGATTCTAAAGACAACCACAAAGCATTCTATAGCTATGTCAAGAATCTCAGTGGCAACACTCAGATCTGCTCTGAGTTACAGCATAATGACACTAAATATACAGAACAAACTGATATTGCCAACATCCTGGCAGTTGGGTTCAGTGCTAACTTCACCCCCCTCTCACCCCCTAAATCGCCCATCTCTATACAGGAAGAATACAAATTTCCTGTAATCACGGCTGCACAGGTAAATACCACACTCTCCACAGCCAAGAACACAGCATCCATGGGACCTGACAACATCCCAGGCTGTGTTCTACATGAACTACAGAATGAACTGGCACCCCACCTAAGCACCATGTTCAATTGTAGCCTCACCTCAGGCTTTGTGCCCACTGAATGGTGCACAGAGACGGTTATCCCACTCCCCAAAGGGGGAGCCACCATGGACCCTGGGAACTATCACCCCATTAGCCTGATGAGCCTGGTCTGCAAGGCTATGGAATGTATCATTATGGAACTTATAAACAATGACATTGGTAATCTCCAGTGTCTGGACCCCATCCAGTTTGGGTTTGTAAAAGGCAGATCATGTCTCCTAAACCTGATAGTTTTTTTTTAAGTGGTCACCAAAGCTGTATATGAGGGTAAGGTGGTTCACACAGCCTATCTAGATCTCACCAAGGCTTTTGACACCATCCCCTGCTCTGGAATTATAGATAAACTCACTAAACTAGGTATAAATCCCTATGTCACAACATGGGTTGCCAATTGGCTCACTGACAGAACCCACACTGTGAAAGTAGCAGACTCCAAATCCGACTTCAGACCAGTGACAAGTGGAGTACCACAGGGTTCAGGCCTGGGTCCTCTCCTGTTTGGTATCTACTTCTTTGAAGTACAGGCTAACAAAGAAGGTCTTTGGCTAATGCAGTTCACAGATGACTGTAAACTAGGAGCAATAACTGAAACTCCTAACAATGTGGACATCCTACAAAAGGGCCTCACTGAGACAGATGCCTGGTGTCAAAGCCATGGCGTCAAGCTCAATGCCAACAAGTGCATTGTCATCCCTTTTGGTAAAAACTCTGTACCCATGAACTACTACATAGGTGGTAGTCTACTTAACACCGAAATTGTGATAAGAGACCTTGGGACACAGGTGGACAGTAGTCTCTCCTTTGATAATCACATCGCCACAGTAGTCAGGAAATCCTTCTATGTGGCACACCTCATCACAAAAGGTTTCTCATCCAGGAAAAAGAGGTCATTGCTCCCCTCTATTCGTCACTCATTAGACCCATTATAGAGTACAATGCCCCTTGTGGTATGTACCTCACAAGACATCTACAACAACTGGAAAAGCCGCAGAAATACCTCACAAAGAGGATTATCGGCCTCAAATAGATGCCCTATGCAGACCGTTTCAAAAAACTCCAGCTTTACTCCATTGCATATTCCCTACTCAAAGGTGATCTCTGTGTAACATACAAAGCTATGTCAAACCCAGAGCTGTTGGACATGCTCCACTTAAAGAAATCTTAATCCCTCCAAGCTACTCACTCTAGGGACCTAAACCTTGTCACCACAATAAACAGAACATGCTGAAGGGATAGATTCCTGTCCCAGATACTTCCCATACTCTGGAACAAACTACCTATCTATATCAAACAAAGCTCCTCATTAGCACTCTTCAAGAAAAATCTTGATGATTGGATGGAAAATAGGGAATTCACCCTTTTGTGGCTCTGCTCGACAGGGGCACAGGAAAATAATTTTCTTTGGTGGTGAAAGCCTGGGTATCTTTTTGTTTAGGCTTATATTGGCCCTAGGGTTGATAGCCTAGTACCTACCTATGAATCTATATATATATATATATATATATATAAAACATATGCATAGGTTCCTTCATGTCTTTCACTCGTTGTCTCTGTCTATATGAACATATCTACCATATCTCTCTGTCTCTCTCTCTCTATATATATATATTCATTGCATTGGTTTGGAGGCATTTTAAACCTAAACTGACGATTTTTGTTTAGGATTCTAACTAGGGAAGTAAAGCATTCTTATATGTCTGACTTTGTTGTGTTATTTCTGTTGCTATAACTGCTTGTTAATAACTTAAACAGTAAGTGCATTATTTTTTCTTTAAATATTAAAGATTAAATGGCAGGATCTGCCAGGATAGAAGTATATTTGAAACTGGCTGTTGAGGTGTAAGAGTTTTTTTTTTTCCAAAATTGTGCACTTCTTGTTTGAACTACAACAACAGAGTTAAGTGGCTGAGGAAGCTTTCTACCCTGCCACCATGTTGTCATTATATTCTTAAACTCAGTGCCTGTTATTGCCAACCCTTATATTAATCTGACCATAAAAAAAGAAAAAAAAACTCCTTCTCCTCTATCACTGGCTGCTGTCACTAAACACAGAAGTATAATTTTGTGAGGCCATGCTTCTTTAACTATTTAAGCACATTTACCCTGCCATTATTATGCACAGACACAGAATACTGAGTGTTTTCCCAGCTAGTCCCTGTTACTCTTTCATACTTAGTCCCTCTTGAGCTGCCTGACTTTACTATAAATTGGGATTTGGAAGCTGTTCATAGTCTCATCATATTTTCATATTAATGATTAATAAAAGCCAAAACTGAGAATGTCCTCCCCTTAAACTTCTAAAGCTTGAGTTAGCCTGTCTCTCATATCAACTTGCCTGCTTAGTGCACATTGGAATAACTCAAAGTGCTAACCCATTTTTTTCAAGCTTACTTTTTAATAGCCTTCTAGCACTGTCTCCTGAGACAGTGTACTAACTGCCTTATACTTATAGATTATGAACGTATTCCCAAGGCTAATAATTCCATCTATGAGAAGTGTGAAGGCTTAAATCATGTGGAGGCTTGCCTTTTACCTACAGACTTGTCCTTTAGCTTTATACACTTCCACCACAATCCTTTAATCACAATAAAATATCTTCCTAGAAATAAGCTACCAGAAGATGAATTATTGGCAAAACTCAGGCCATGCATCAATTTCATGCATACCTACCATAAAGAGTCACCATGAGGAAAAACACTCCAAATCTAGCACTCTGAACTGCAGCAGCAACAGAAATGTTTTAGTGATCGGTGACTTGGTTGTCAGGGTATACTGACTCATCACTGTCAAGGCTATACAAGAACATGGTTTCAGTAAATTCTCCTTAAGCCACCAATGTTTCTGACATTAATAAGGAGCCAAACTCCTGACAAATATTTTTTTTATTTATTTATTTTACATTTGTTGACTGGGCTAGTCTAACTGGATACATGTCCATTTTCATTAGAGGCCAGAGGAGAAAAGCTCCAGGAAAACATACAAAATGAATAGAGGTTATGACAGAAACAATGTAAAAACAGCAATTGTTACATAAAAAACATTATAAAAACAATTTTCTTTACTATTATATGACTAATACTTGTCAGTGGTACCCGCAGCAATGAATAACCTGGGATATAAAGCCTTGAGTGACATCCAGAGAGACATGTCAAAGTGTTCCATGCATGTTACAAATGCAGGTAAGACGCTGGTCCTAGTAGAATTCTTCCTTCACCTTGAATGATGCCTTGACACAAAACATTAACTAGTGTAATTTTTGGGGGATTAAGTATGTGACACCACTGGCTGAGTTAGTGTCAGTCTAGCTTGCTTCGCTAAAGATATCCTGCACCTCTTGTTCCATGCCATTCACAAACTGGCTAAAGTCTTTGCTGCCCCCTCTGCCATTTTCAGGCAGATTTCAGTTGATGGACATTTCAATGTAAACAACATATCAGTCCCAAAATTGGATCACCATAAGATGGCTTTCCTCAATGCCAGAAGTCTATACAAAAATTAAAATAATACCCTGCATTGCTCTCAACTTATTAATAACAATGCCTCCCACTCTTATGCAAGAGATATTGCCAATATCTTTGCAAATAAATGTTGTGCAAACTTCATCCCTGAGACCACTGTCCAAAGCCCTGAAGAATCTAAATGCCTTACTCCCCCAATTATTTGTAAAAATCATTTACTGAACATGCTAACCATGACCAATACTACTTGTTCCATGGACCTGACCATTGTCCTGAGTACTTAATTAATAGTGTTAAACATGGTCTTGAAGATCTACTACTTAAACTGTTTAGTCTACATTTATCTATCACCTTCAGCCCTTATGAGTGGCACACTGCAGAGGTGATGTTGCCTCCACAAGGGTGGTCTTACAACCAGCCCAGGTAATTACAGACCTACTAGTCCCATCAGCCTCATCTGCAAAGTCATGGAACCCATTACAACTGACTTTAAATTACGAGATCGAGAATCTTATTAGACTTGATCATTGACAGTCTGGCTTTGCAAAGAGTATATCCTCTCTATTGAATCTGGTAAATTTCTTCAACAGGATTATGTAGGCTACAGATTGTGAATGTGCAATGCACATATTGCATCCTGACCTGGCCAAGGCCACTGACACCATTTGCCATGCTGGACTCAAGCAGAAGTTAAATAAAAAAAATCAACCCATATGTGGAAAGATGGATAGCAAACTTGCTTAAAGACAGATCTCATGCAGTGCGAGTTGCAGGTGTTTCATCAGAAAATATGTAACTAACTAGCAGTGTCTCTCAGGGCTCACTTCTGGGACCTCTTCTTTTTTGGGACTTACTTCTCAGATCTATAAGCAGAGAACAAAGACATCTGGCTAACAAAGTCTGCATATGAGTGCAAACTGAGGGCTGTTGTTAAGTCATTAAGTCACCCTCTGACACCTAAACCCTTCAGAATGAACAATCCCTACTAAGCTGTTGGTGCACTAAAATGGGCTTAAAGTAAGCACTAAAAAGTGTAGCATTGTCACTTTTGGTAAACATGCCATCCTCTCATCATACTATATAGAAAACTCACCACTACAATACGAGCATTTAGTCAGGGATCAAAGCCATCATGTGACAATTGTCAGGAAATTCTTTTATTTAGCCCAGCTAATTACCGAAGGAATATCATCAGGGGCTAAACAGGTAATGATCAGACCAGTTCTTGAGTACAATGCCCACTTTGGGATTTATCTCACTAAAGATATCCAACAGTTAGAAAGACCCCAATGGTTTCTAACCAAAAAGGTCATAAGCCTAATATCGTTGAGTTATCAGGAAAGGCTGGAATCTCTATCCCTTGATTTAGTATCGTATAGATGTTTGATAATAGATTTCTATCTCAACACACCATTACAGACCTACTTATCTTGAACTGTTTGTATCTCCACAAGTCAAATGATTGTACCAATACTAGAACTTAAACTTAAATCTTTAACACTTGTTAAATAAAACATAGCTGAGGGACAAATTTATTACAACTCAGTACCTCTTAAACATCTGGAATAAAGTTTCTCTGTATGCAAAGCAATGAGACTCGCTATCTTCCTTTAAACATAATCTACATCACTGGGTGGGTATCCACAAATTTACTCTAAGATTGACTGATATGGCCCACCTGGAGAAAGGAGGTATGGATTGCTGAAGGGTACGGGCAATTGTAACTAGGCAAAAGACACAATGGTCTTGAATTATATATGCATCTTAAGGTGTTTACATTTGTCTGACAACTATGAAAAAACATTCTTTCTTTGTCAGACTGTTTATATATCTGTCATACAACAGCCACCTCATATATTTTTGTGCTGTACACCACTGGGCTTACAGCAAAATTATGTCTGTCTTAGTTTTTGTTTCCCATTGACTGTGATAAGTGTTCTGTTGTAAGCTTAAATACACAGATGAATTATTAGAATCTGATAAAGCAGAATGGTTATGAACTTTCCCACTTAACTGAAATGTATATTTTATCAAATTCCTTTACCTAGACCCATGATTACCAAAATACATATATCGGTGTTTGCATTCATCAAGGTGATTGTGTGACCGGCATGTATAAATGTACAGTGAATAATGTAATAAAGTGTTTCATGTTCATTGTGTTTTGTTTTTTATAAATTAAGTATTCAGTGTATGATGTGCATATTGTGCTACAAGTTCTACAAAGAGACACTTAAAACTAGGAAAGTGAAGCACTGTTACATCAAAAAAACGGTTAGCAAATACACTGAAATCTCAAGAGGCATTGCATGTATAAAGCAGGACATTCATATTCACACATTTTGGGGGGAAGTTAGTTTTCAAAGGTTTCCAGAATGTACTATAACCTATTCATGCTTGTCAAACCTAATGCATTATTAAAATCATCTTGTTGTGAGTCTCAGCAGCTTTTTTTAAGCTTTGTCCAGGTTTCACACTTGGTGGTTAAGCTCTGTATCTTGTGGCCATAAGTTCCTGTAAAGCAAAGTCTAATACTAATGATCACGAGGCAGCAGCATTGGTTGTATACAAAGACCCATTTATTTAAGATGCATGCTGTATTCATGTGTTCAGTTACTGTTTTAAATGAATCATGGGCCTTTTGGCACAGGAGAGTAAGAATTCAATATCTGTGAGTCATGAATCCTGCCTGTAGGCATGCCAAGGCTTACCACATAATCAGTCACAGTACTGCTAGCCTGGAAGAAGAGAAAGAAGCAGGTAGCTGTGTAAGGGTGGGGATGGGGTTGCAAGATGTTACAATATGTAATGGTGCTGTCACTACTGTATGTTGACAAATCAACCTGAAACGATACAGTTAAGAATCATTTCTTATATTTAGTCACCACATTATCACATGTAGTGCAGAATGCAGGGCTCTGTGGGCCTGCATCAATGGAAGTTCAAGAGACAGAACAGTGAGCATAAACAACAGGGTAAAGAGGAGAACACCTGTTGACATACCATATGTTTCCTGGGACAGCAATGGCTCTTATAAATTGGGGATAAGAACACAACTAAGTTGTAAGAGTAGGGGTAGAAGGGGAGATAATGATCATACTATTGACAGACAGACAAACCATCTGCCAACCCATTGTTGGGACAAACTAATCTTTGGTTCTATGGGTGGACCTGATGGGACACAAGGGCTGCAAACAGCCAGAGCGTAAAAATCTCAAGGGTACTGATTTCTACCAGTCTCTTTAAAATCTTTTACACTTAGCACCATTTACATTAAGGATGGTGAGGATACAGGCCTGTTTGTTTGGCTGTAAATACTATAGATAAGGCTGCAATAGACTAGAGATTCTGATTGCTGTTGAGATGGGAATGATGAGTGGGAACAAGGGATAAGTAACTGTTTTTTCCAATCAATCACTATCAGGGTGGGCAGAGGTTAAGTCATGGTCCTAACTGGTGGCAGTAAAAGTATGTGAGGGACTTGGGGAGATGTGTGACCACTGTATCGCCGGAGAAGCATCTCACACTGCTCGCAGTTGAGTCATCCTGTTGCCTGTTTTTTACTCATGCTGTTCTAATACAGTCTGCACACTTCTCAAAAGTCAGCGGCTTTTTCCATGAACTGAAACCCGCCACTGCTTCACGTATTAACAATGTACTGTAGTAGCAGCAGAAATGGCCTGCAGTGTGTGGAGTTCAAGAACCTTCTGAATCAGGAATGTCCAGCCAGTATCTTACCATGACATTAATCCACAGCAAGGGGCATGCAGTTGTGACTCACACACATTTATCAAACACTTGTCTTTGATTTGATACAGAAAGAAAACTAAGACTTCATACTTTACATTTTAAACACAATACATTTAAGCTGAAAGAATTTACATAAATAAACACACATTTTACAATGGCTAAATTGCTTAAATAAATCATGAATTTTAAACAGAGAAAAAAAAAAAACAAATGAAATATAAGTACATACCATTAAATAAAATGCTGATATCATATAATACAGTAAAATAATACAATTACGCTTTCCAGAAAAAATAAGTTAAAACAACAGTAGGGAAAGGACTAAATATATAAAGCCTCCAAAGCACAAAGGCCGAGGGGCTGAATCAAGAAAGTGCAGTATTTCAACAGTACCCACAGTTATAGTTATCAAGTCTGCAACAGCATGCAATTAGTCTCTGTCTCAGAAAGAATTTACATGAATGAACATGTGTTCTTTTCTCTTTAAAGTTTGTTGAAAGGCTCTGGTTTAGTGAAAAGTTTCTGATGACACACATTTCTTTTATTTGTGCATATTTTTATTTAAATATCACTCGAGCTATTCTGGAAGGTGTAATATTTCTGGCAGTAATTCATCTCACTTGCATACTCTGTTACATCACAAAACAAGATGAACATACTACAGTGACATTGTGGCATTTCATTACAAAATACTTTGCATTAATCTTCCTTCTACTTGCTTATTTGAACAGCCATCAGGTAGCATTCTTTTCTTCCTTGTGACAATGATTTGACCTGAAGAAAGAACACGGTATGGGTAAATATCCGTCATGAATGACACATCTGACAATATCTTCTTTTTTAGGGCATTATGATTCTTGCCATAGAGGATTGCGCAAGTAAACCAGTACAGCTGATTTTGAGGAAGTCACTGGAAATTTACTCAACTTGAGATTTGTCATCTGTTGCAATTAAAGTGACAATGATAACGTGAATTAAGTAGGTAGTTGTTAGAGGAGATCTTCATCTATGCCATCACCATGATGTATCCTGCACCTCCTGAAAGCCACGGAGAAACAGTTAAGTAGAGACTGGTACACTCTGTTAGAGTACACATTGATACACCGAACTTCATTTGTTCTTGGTATATCAGCAAAGAGTGCCCGGTCCCGGGACAGATCACTTTGACTGCCACTGTGCTCATAATCTTTGATGATGTTGAGTATCTCCTGTCGAACAGCTTGATCTGTTTCACCTCGCACATCCAGGACAGCAGATACATGCTTCTTACTACAGACAAATAACAGAAAATCAGATCAGACAATAATATGTACACATTGCACAATATACCATTCTAAATGTCATACTTCTGGTTTGATGAAATAAAAAGTTTTTGTAAGCCTTCAGGAACTCACATTACCCTATTCCTTATAACATGAGTCTGTACAAAGAAGTGACTGCACAGAGTTTGTGATGATGCAAAATGTGCACATTTCTGTGAATATAATGCTTACTGCAGCATTTTTATCCCTGTTACTATATTCACTACTTCTAGTAAAGTTGGTTTAGACTTTGATTTCCATTTTCTAGTAAATGCTTTTTTGACAGCCACCATTTATTAGACACAACAAGGCCTTACCATGTCTAGGCAATTCCAACTTTGTAGCATAGCTCAAAAAAAAATTATCTCCCCAGCCAATCCAATATGCTCACCCAGCATCCCTGACATGCAACATTTTATCTGTATAAAATACAAGTGAAAGCTTCATTTCAGTAAACCATAGTATGTAATGACATTGCGTTCCTTCCAGAGAAGCATAAGCTTAAATTATTAGCACTGTTAAGCTCTGAAAAATACATGAGATACAGTAGTCCATAGAAAGAATAAATTTCAACTTCTTTGTAGTCACTTTATATATTTCTTAAGAGCCTAAGAGAACCAAAGAGCAGCATGCTATTCACAGAACAGAAAAACAACCTGCATTTACAAAAAAAAGTATAAAGCAGGATATGAGGGATGGCCCATGAGCTGATTAGAGTACTGTCCTGGTGCTTAAAACATTTAGCAAAGAATGTGGTTAAAAATAGACAGACTTTAGAAAGAAACCCCTTCCAGATCGATAAGTAAGTGTAAAGTAAACCAAAATAAGGAGGTGTTTGCTTAATAACAGAAGGAAGAAACCAAGTGTCCATCAAGACCTAGGAGGTGAGACAAATTGACCTTTCTCAATGGATGCATTGAACTCTGCATTTTTCAACAGAAATTACTTATCCTCATCATGAAGAAAACAGAGAAAAGGTTTGCTTTGCTGTAGATGCAAGGAGTTCATTCAGAATGTGGTAGGATCTTGTAGGGCCTGCTGCTGGGATCATAGCTCTGAATGTCTTTTCTCAAGAATCAGTGATAAAGACAAACTTAGCAGGGGAAAGGATCACAATCATGGACAATTTTCAAATATTCTGTCTAAAAAAAGTTAATAGAACAGCTTCCCTTCGCAATCTAGAGGTGAAACTCCTCCAGCTTCGGTAGCTCGCAGAAAAAGATGGATGGTATAAGGCTAAATGTTCTTCTCCAATGGAAATTATTGCTGGAGCAATTTTTCCCTTCTTAGAGTAGGTACAGCCTTGGAATTTATATACATAAGTTTGAAGAATGTGGACTGCCCCACCCACACACACATACATCAGGGGATGCAGGGAGTCTTGCCCCTCTGCACAAAACAAAAAAAAAGGGATTTTTTGCCCTCTTGGATTTTGGGCATTTGTTTTTGTTCTGTTGAAGTGACAGCTTTCATAAAACTGGCAAGTCACAGTGGAACCTAACAGAATAAGTTTTGGATGAGTGTGCATTTTCTGAACAATAAGAACTATGAAACTTCTAATGCCTGTTATTATTAAATAATTATAATCCTCACTGATTTACCAGAAAATCAAAACGTTTATCAGGAATAGGACAAAAATATGAGGCAAAATCAGTGGCATTCTGCAAAATCATGGATAGTTGAGAGTCATGGCTTGGATAATGTTCCGAAGGCATTAAATAAAACAAAGGGTTATAAATAGCGAGTTTGATAAACTTGCACATTGTCATTTTATTCCTCTTTGGGGAAAATTTAGTGTATACCTTGGGCAGTGGTCTGCATTCTTTGAAAAGATTTCCATTTTATGTAAATAGTTTATCCTCATTTAATTCTAGGATGTCTGACAAGAAGTTTAATTAAGTCTAAACCATTCACTATGTACAAACAAAAAGTAAAAGGGATAAAACTGCAGTTTTTGGCATGTACAGCACTGAATTGCTTTGTCATCAATGCAACTCACATATTTTTTAGTATAATTCTCAGGAAATGTTTGCTCTGATATAGATATATATATATATATATATATATATATATATATATATATATATATATATAGATTATATATATATATATATATATATATATATATATATATATATAAATTATGTATATATATATATTGATTGAAAACTTGACTGAAACTCATTTCCTTGAAAAGTATATGCCCTTTTCCCCACTTGTAGTGTGATCCTGGAGTTAGTATATATAGTAAGGGTGTGTGTGGGATGCATAGCCCCCCACATTGTGGGTGTGGGGTGCATAGCCTCCCACATAGTTTGGGTATATATATTCTGTTCTAAAAGAGTAATTCATTATAGTTGTAAGTATCATTGTATACAGTTTAAAATGTATAAAATAGGTTGGGGGTTGTGCCCCCCACCCCATATATATATATATATATATATATATATATATATATATATGTATATATATTAACTCCAGGATCGCACTACAATGAGGAAAACTTGGTCAACCACAACCCTTTAGTTTTGACCAGAACTTCTTAGGTTCATAGGTTCATAGGTTCATACTAGGCTATCTGCCCTAGGGCATTTATAAGCCTAGCCAGAGTGTGTTTGGCTTTCGCCACCCATTTTAAATTAATTTTGCTATGCCCTTTTTCAAGGTTAGTATACTGTGCCTCTGTCTAACAGTGACACAGAAGTGATACCCGGGGTAAACCTATGATCTCCCACCCACTCATCAATATTCCTCTTGAAGAGAGTCAATGAGGGACTCTGCATTACCTGGACTGGGATTTTATTCCAGAGTGAAGGGAGCCTCTGGGTTATGAATCTGTCCCTCCAGCATGTCCTATTTATTTCAGTGCTGAGGTTCAAGTCTCTCGAGCGTATAACTCGATGGGATTTGGATTTTCTGAGGTGCAGCATGTCCATTAATTCTGGGTTGGACATGGCTTTATACATAAGGCACAGATCGCCTCTGAGCAGGCTTTATGCCACTGAGTAGAGCTGGAGTTTCTTTAACCGGGCAGCATATGGCATCTGTTTGAGCCATTTGATCCTTTTGGTGAGGTACTTTTGGGGTCTTTCCAGTTGCTGCAGGTGTCTGGTAAGGTACATCCCAAAAGGGGCACTGTACTCAATTATGGGCCTGATGAGGGATGTGTAAAGAGGCATGATGACCTCCCCTGATCTAGATGTGAATCCCTTCATGATTAGGTGGGCTATATAAAATGTTTTTCTAAGCACTTTGGCCACGTGGTTGTCAAATGAGAGATTGCTATCAACTTGGGTCACCAGGTCCCTAATTACTTCTTCTGTACTTAATGGATTACCACCTATGTGGTCATTTGTGGGCACTTTGTTTTTGCCAAAGGGGATGACTATACACTTTTTGGCATTTAGCTTGAGGCCATGGCTCTGGCACCAGTTGCCTGTTTCTATGAGGCCCTTTTGGAAGATGCTTGTGTCGGCTGGAGAGTCGATTATGGCGCCCAGTTTGCAGTCATCTGCGAACTTGGTCAGCCACAGTCCTTCCGTGTTGGCCTGTACCTCCAAGAAATATATACCGAACAAGAGAGATCCCAGGACTGAGCCTTGTGGGAAGCCACTTGTAACTGGTTTGGAGTCTGACATGGCTCCAGCAATTCTAACCATGTGGGTTCTGTCCTTGAGCCAGTTTGCAACCCATCTAGTGACATAGGGGTTTATATTTAAGCTGGTGAGCTTATCTATAATGCCCGAGTGGGGTATTGTATTGAAGGCTTTTGCGAGGTTCAGGTAGGCTGTGTGGACCACCTTCCCCTCGTCAATGGCTTTGGTGACTGTTTCAAAGAAATTGACCAGGTTTAAGAGGCAGAATCTGCCCTTAACAAAGCTGAACTGGGTAGGATCCAGTGTCTGTAGGTCCCCAATATCTTTATTTATGAGGTCCATGATGATCCTTTCCATAGCTTTGCAGACCAAGCTAGTCAGGATTATGGGGCGATAGTTTCCAGGATCCATTGAGGCACCACCTTTGTGGAGAGGGACCACTGTTGCTGTACGCTACTCTTTGGATACATATCTTGTAGTAAGGCTGAGATTGAACAGTAGTTTTATGTTTGGGTTTAGCTCTTCTTGGAGTTCATGTAGGACGCAGCCCGGGACACCGTCTGGTCCCATTGATGCTGTGTTTTTTGCTTTGGAGAGGGCAGCTCTTACCTGAGCATCTGAGATGTCAGGGGGGCAGCACTCTGCTGGGATAGATATTTGCCCTTTTGGTGGGGAGGGGGGGTTTGCGCTGAACCTGTCAGCTAGGATGTTGGCAATGTCTGTGGGTTCGATGTATTTTTTTGTCACTTTGGACTAATTCTGAGCATATCTAGGAATTCCCATCCAGGTTCCTAACATAACTAAAGAAAGCTTTGTGATTATCCTTAGTGTCATGTGCAATTTTTCTCTAGAAGCTGGCCTAGACGATCTTATGAGTGCCCGTAGTTTTTTGCTAATACTGATCAGAGATGCCTTCCCTTTTTGGAATTTTGCCCTATCATGTAGTAGCTTCCTCCTTCTATTGTATAGTTTGTTTATGGCTGGGGTCCACCAGACAGGAAGTCTGCCTTTGGAGGATTGGGTCTTGGTTTTATTTGGGATTGCATGGTCCATGCATTCCTGAAGGTGTTCATAGAATGCGTTTATAAAGGATTCTGCGGTCTGGGCCGTATTTTCCACAGGCTCGGGGGCTTTGAAGGATTCCACCTCAGTTTTGAGGAGTGTGAAATTTGCTTTAGAGAAGTTTTTCACTGTGGTTTTCTGGGCCGGGGGTGGGGTCGGGATGTGAATATCCAGTGAAATTAGTTTATGGTCTGATCTTTCCAGTGAGGGATACACTTCTGGTCTGGAGCATAGAGTCCCCATGTTGGTGATGATCAGGTCCAGTATGTTTTCCCCTCTTGTGGGAGTGGTAACAAGTTGTTCCATAGCATTTGAGTTTATAAATTCTAGGAACCTTTGGGCTAGGGTGTTGGAGCTACAGTAATGCTCCCAGTCTATGTTTGGGTAGTTGAAGTTGCCCAATATAATGGTGTTTGGAGAGACCTTCATATTTTCCAGTGTTCTCAGGAATGCTGAGTGGGGTTCCTGGGTTTGGGAGAGTGGTCTGTAGCAGGCTATAAACTGGAAGGCAGTTTTACCCACTGTTAGTTGCACATGGATAGTCTCTGATGCTTTGTGCTGTGCCACCAACCTGGAGGTGTGGGTATCTTTGACGAATATTGATACTCCCCCTCCTTTTGTGGTTCGGTCCAAGATTTGGGGCCGAAAAGCATGGTATGAGGTATAACCTGGTAGTGCTGGGGTGCTCTCGGGAGCCTTGAACCAGGTTTCTGTTACTGCACAGATATCGATGTTCTCAATGCTAAAGAGAGTTTCGAGTGCATGCATCTTGAGGTTTAGACTTCTGGTGTTGAGTAGCATTACTCTTAGTTTCTTATCCCTTATGATACCTATGGAGGTGGGTTTGTCTTTTGAGCCTTGCCTAAAAAAGGCACTATGGGGGAAGCAAGAGCCTTTGCCAATATCCAAAAGCCCAGGGGTGACAGGTGCAAGCCGTCCCTAGCAAAGCATCGTGGCTTGTCGAGCATGTCATCCCAGGCTAACAGGCATTGGATCCCCTTTGAATGACACCAATACTTTAGCCAATTGTTGAAATTGATCATCTTGTCTTCATATTGTGGCATCATTCTTGGTGAGGGTAAGATGCTACTCAAGGTCAGGGTCATACCGGCCTGGGCTACATGCTCAGAGAGCTCCTCTATGTCTCTTTTCATGTAGTCCAGGGAGGTACGTCTCAGG
Source organism: Protopterus annectens (assembly GCF_019279795.1). Lineage (NCBI taxonomy): Eukaryota > Metazoa > Chordata > Ceratodontiformes > Protopteridae > Protopterus > Protopterus annectens. The sequence continues at coordinate 727,935,151 of NC_056725.1, read as the reverse complement.
TCATTCACACCAGCATGGACAATGACTGAGTTATATTTGTACTTGCCTTGGAGTGACCTGAGTGCTTGTGTTATGTGGTGGATCCTAGCACCCGACAGGCAGCTCACCGTGACCTTATCCTTGTTCAGCCTGGTGAGCGGGATGTCAGTGTGCCTGACGATAGAGTCACCTATTACAAGTGTATCAGGTGTGTTGTTTAGCCTTAAGGGCTGTGACTGTTTGGCACACTGGCTTTGTGAGCTATGTGTTGCACGTGCTTTGTTTTCGGGTGGCGGTTGCTTGGGTGTCTGCTTTGGAGGTCTCTGCTGCTTAAGCAGATTTTTATTTAGAGCCTCCAAGTATGTTTTTGTGTGTTTATGTGTTTGGTTTGCTGTCGTGGTAGGTCTATGCGAGACTGGAATCGTAGTGAGTGTGGTATCCTTCTCCTCCTGACTGGTTACGCCAGTACTGAGTTGAGAGAGCTTAGCCTCTAGTTTGGCTATATGGTTGCATCTCTCACATGTGTTGGAATTTGTTGGGAGGAGGAGAGGGTTGTCTGTGTACATGAGGCAGTTGTAACATTGCCTCAAGATTCCCAGATTCACCAGCTGGACCAGAGAGGAGATTGACAACTGACCTTTGGACATGCTAGAATAGTATTGGGAATTCCTTTATAATTGAAAAAAAGGGCCAATGGGGAACAAGGTACTCAAGGGGAGTTTGTGAGGGTGTAGTGCTTTTAATTTTTTAGTGCTGACTTATATAATTGCTTTAGTGAGCAAGTGCCAGGTAACTTAAAGTCAATGTGTTACAGGTAACTTAAATGCAAAAACGACAAACAGTAACTTTCTTTCAAGTGAAACAAGGAAATAAGTACAGTAAGCAATGCAGATATCACTAGGGATCCACAGAAGCGCTGAAAAGCCGTGTTTTAGGTGGAATTAGCATTTCAGGGAAATAACAAGCAAACAAACAACAAGCACATAAACAAAGCTAGATTCAGCAGGCCTGGATCTAGTCTATGCTACGGCAAACAAGGTGTACTAATTTCAGTAAGAAACAGTTCAAATATGCAAGCACTATAAGCCTTTAACCAGAAATTCCCAGCTCAGAAGGGCAGAGTCCAGCCTCTTCTCTCACAAGAGTGCAGACCACGAACCTTCTTAATGTAAAATAACTGGCCTGAAGCCCAAGTGCTTAAACCAGAACTAATACACTTTTAGAATAACAGACACTGAGCCCTCAATCAGCAGTTCCCAACTTAGAAGGATGTAAGCTACCTGTCCTGCCACCACAGTGCAGGCCACAAACCTTCCTAATGTAAAACAACTGGTCTGAAGCCCAAGTGCTTAATCCAAAAGACTTAGAATGATAGCTACACTTTAATCAAGTTACTACCAAGCAGTAATAAATACAATTGAATACTTTAAAGAATGCCTGGATTAATGCTCAAGTTATACAAACAAAACTAGATTCTGAGAAGTATACAGCCAACAATAGAGGGTCAGCACTGACCCCTGTGGCAGCCAGCTGGCAACAGCTCTGCTTGTTGATGTGGTTTGATAGTGTATGTCTGGTTTGTGAGCCAGTTGGCAATCCATCTTAGAATGAAAGGGACACAGGTGAATTTATTGCCAGCCATCAGTCTTCCATGTCCCAAGCTTAGAGTTACTGATAGAGCTGTGACAGACCAAGGACAAGGTCCACACTGCAGGTGGGGTTGAAAGAAGGAAGCAAAAGCAAGTAACCCAGAGGTACATCTGGTCCTTGAATGCAATAGTGGAAGTATTAGTGCAGACAGGTACACCACAGGATGTCCCAGGTTTATTGAGTTTAGAGGCCTATATATGGAAGGAGACCACCAGTTGATCCTTATAATGGTGTGAATGTTAAGTACATGAAAGAATGCACAGATACATACTCTGAGACACTAGGCAGTAAAAGGTTGATTCCAAGTAAGGAAAAGACATATGTCACAGGAATGGCTGGTCAAAACCTAATCTCACCTGGTTATGACAATGAGGTAACTGTGGGGTAACCTTATTTCTCTTAAGGACTTCTAGAGGTGGTAAGAAGGGAGATAAATTACAGTTTTCCACAGAATAACACCAGCAGTGAGGGAGAAAATGTGGAAGATACCACTTGGGTGTGTTTGAGTTGTTGGACCAGAACAGGGTGCATATGATCATAGAGCAGAATGAGCCGGGGAAAAGAATATCACTGGAGCACTTGCATTGTTAGACAAGTACAAGCTACACAAGTCTAATGTGAAGCCATGGGAGGACTGGGTCCTGGGGTTTATACACCTAATGGAGTAACAATACTGAAGGAAAGGAGCAGGCTAGCTGTACGTTATCTTCTTTATAAAACATTTATAATGCGCGCATGATGAGGGGTGGGTAAGCTTCATAGCAAAGCAGTCAAATGTTTCATAAGATAACAGATATGAGTAAATCTGTGTTGTGGGATATTCATTATCCCAACATCTGGCTCAGTAGGTTAAAGCCATGGTTGAATGGAGAATCTCAGTCTCTGCAGGATACCTTGCCTGGTATATAGCACCTGAAGAACTGGTCTGTAGATGGGGGGGAGGGTGGCAACCATGATGTAGTCACAGTCCCCCTGTCAAATGCCAAGTTGCCAGACAGAGAAGGGAAGAAGGACTTTCAATAATAGCAAATGACAGTGATGTAGAGGTTCCTTATGGAATAGGAAAGTCATATTTGAGTAGATGCAGAGATTTTGAGTCAAACACTTTGATGAAATTGGCAACATTTGCTACAACTGTTGAGAGAGTACTTTAATAAACAGACTTTGTAATTGTTAGTCAAATGATTCAGAAAAGATTTTCCTTTGTATGCAGATTCCTTGGACTTAGAAGACAGGTGTAGGAACCTCAAATCATTGGCAGGAAAAGATTATACACCAGGGTTGACTGAAAAAGAAATGATGGCAGGCGGGGAAACAGCCTCTTTTGGTAATTCCTGTTTCAATAATCTTATGTATCTCCTATAGGCCTGGAGTTGAAGAAAGATAACAGAGACTACTGTCTTATTCAATTGTACAATGTCAAAAGAGAGCCAATAAATGACACCATAGCCAGAAAACAACAAAACTGCAGCATTTCATTGCAGAAGATGCAGTTTATGTTATCTATCTGGTACCTGATCATTATAATCTGATTACTGAGGTTGTATTCTGTTTGCCACCTATACAGTAGCAGCAATGGCAATTGCCGGATATGCAGACTGCTGGTAAATGTTATTGTGGTGGCATGCACAACCTCTGAAATGAGCACCTGGCAACTGGCTGACTCCGTGAGTAGAGTGGTGCATTTATTAGATGATTTTATGAATTGAGAAAAAGGCCAGTATAGTGAGACACTTGAGGCAGAAGAATGCCAAAAAGAATTTTTTTTCGGGGGGGGGGGGTGTTTACTTTCAGTTGTAGAATGTCTTAATCAGGTAAGATGCAGACCGTGTTGAGGCAACTGGTGCTCCAGAACCTGGGAAATGATTTGCCTTTTTCATTGAGATCCTTTCAAAGCTGGCTTAATGTAGCTACTGACATTTGCAGCTAGCCAGTTTCCATTCCTTTAGATCAGAGGCAGATTGGATATTAATAATGATTCCTTAAGAGGTAAAGGAAACTGGACAGTGCAAGTTTGTAGGAAAGTTTGTACAAGACTCCTGCAATACAAGTGTGTGAAAATTGTGCAAAGAAACGTGTAGGGCTTTTGGCACCTTTTTAAGCACCTTGCCAAGGATATTGTGCAGGCAGTTATCTGGAGATGGTCTTAAAGTACCAGGTATGTGGAGAAAAGAACGTAGTAAGAAATACCAAAAAACATTCAGTAATACTGAGTTGTGCATTTTAGGCTCGGGTCTAAACAATTTGTAGAATGTTAAAAGGATAGATCAAGCTTCAGTCATGTCAGCTGGACTAATGGGAACAGCTAGGTCAAGTTTATAAAACACTTTTAACATCAAAATAAGAAAAAAAAACACACACACAGCAGCAAAGGTAATAAATGAATTCTTTACTTTCACCACAAGATCTGGTACCTCGGCCTCTAGCCTTCAAGGATACATACATCAAAATGAATTCTACATTTATACCAGGTTATAATCCCATCATTCACATATTAGTTGATTATTTAATTTTTTAATTATCCTATTGCCCTTACATTTTTTTTAAAATATCCCATTACCTTAACTCTTTTAAAGTGACCCATACCTGTTTCTTAAATTATACAAAATCTAAATTCACTTTGAAACTATCAAAATACAAACATTTAATACATAAATATTTTCACATGAACCTCAAATACAGTTGTGTATACTAATAAATACATAATATAATTAATATTCTAAAAATAAACAGTTTAAACATAATCCACCTCCAAATTTAACCCTGTGGGTGTCAAGGTCCCATAGTTTAAAATCATTTTACTTTCAAGCACATTCAATTTTTGTTTAAGCTCATCACTTTTCACTTGAAATGGACTTGCCAAAACACTAAAAAAGAAGGTGGAATCATCTCCCTCATGTACTTTACAAAAATGATCTGCCACAGCACTCCTAAAATTTTTATTCCGAATATGTCCAAAATGTTCTAAAATTCTGACTTTGACAGCTCTTTTCGTTTGACCTATATATTTTGTTCTTTCACATCCACAACCAGTGGTATACACCACTCCACATGAACTACAAGTAAACCTATTCTTACTTATAAATTTATGTCCATTGATGAAACTGCCTGAAATGTTCCTGATTTTCTGACAAACCTTACATTTTCCACAAGAAAAAGAACCCATAATTCTATTTTCTGAAACGCATAAAGGCTTATTTAGCAATTCTTTAAGATTGGAATATCTTCCATATGAAAATTTTACCAAACCAAACCTGGGAATAAATCCCCAACTGTCTCATTTAAGCATACTAAATGCCATAAACCCAATAACAGCTCTCTCATAATTACTGTCAGCCAGTCAATAGAGCTTTCATGGAATCAGTATGGAATTTCTATCGTATGCCACGTTGGCCATGTTCTTATATTATTGGGATTACATTTAGTTGGGAGTGCAGCTGCATCTCACGTGACCATGTAGAAACATTTCTGACCAAGAAGTAAGCTGGCCGAGCAAGTGAGACAAGCAGATTAGGAAATGACAGCAGGTTATCTTACTAGGAGAAGTAAAGTTGCATTTATTTGCCACATGAGATGGGCATTTAAAATTCTGAAGTATAACCTAGAATATAGTTCTGGAAAGCTAGTGAGAGAGTTACACAAAAGCAATGCATTGTGATAGTCCTGGAGAAAGTACTGACGCACTTCAGCACTGTCATGATCTGCTTTTCATGCCATTTGTTTCTGATCTGGCATGACTTAGACTTGAACATCAAAATTCAAAATTAGACATCGTCAGATAAGGACCTAACAGGGAAACCATTAAAGAGAATGCAGATGGATACCCTAATCAATCACTTGGTACATTAGATAAAAAAGCAGGGCTGAGGTGTAAGGAAACAGAACAGCTTGGCTCATCTGGGGCCAGTATGCACATAATGGGGGTGGGATACACTGTCTATAATGTTTAATATCATGGATTAACAGAAGTTTTGTCTTGAAGGATCCAGAGCTGTGTTACTTGTGGGAGAGTGTCATGTATATTGTGCTGAGAAAAGTGAGTCTTAGGTTCAGTCAGGAGGAAAACAGCTGTAGATAGACCTTATCAGAATTAAACTTCACTGGAAAAGAATCCAAGGGATGAAGTGGAATGGGCTGAAGATACCTTCTGCCCTCAGAGTGACAGTACTATTGTACTTGGGTTACATGATCTAGATTGTATTTCTAATGCTAAATTATATCTCAGAGAGCTAAATGATCTATTTCTTTTGAAGGATCTGGTCTGACATTATAACTTTGGTGGCATGAACAGATGCCAAAAGTATTAAGGACATAGAAAATGGCTATAAATACTTTAACTAAAGGATGACAATGGAGACAGAGGCTCTAGTATTCTTTCCCGTTTGACCTTATTTAGCAACAAATTAGCCTTTGTGCCAAATGAATTTATTTTGTTACCCTTCTGTTCTATTGCCATAACTGAGTTTTCTTCTGAATGACTGTAAACTCTGTTGGCATCAATTACAGTTTATAATTTATACATCATCAGAAGGTAGGTTATCGGCCTATAATTTTTAGGATATCTTGCAGGTTTACTGTTAAGAAGGGGTATCATGTTTCCTGTTGTTAATCAGGTTGGTGTCTTTTCAGGGTGCACATATAAGTAGTTCTTATAAGGCTAAATCTTCATGTGAAGATGTTAATACTTTTAGCCAGACATTGGGTGCTGCATCTGGCCCTGAGATTTTCCATTTAGGAGCTTTTATTAATTTTGTTTCAGTTTCTGTGACAGTTACTGCATACCATTCACTGGTTTCATTTTACATCCACCTTAACTACCACCAACCAAGCAGATGGAACCTCAGTTTAACGTCTCATTCAAAGGACAACAGACTCAAGAATGCACCCCCCCCCCCCCATAACTGAACTGTATTGTCAGCAATCGTTCTGCCTGGTGTGGGAATAGAACCCACAACCTTTTGCAGTGCTGCCTGTTGTGTCTCTGACACTAACTAGTACATTATTGTATTACACATTTGCATTCATAAATGCATTCTCATTGATTATTATGCTGTATTTAACCTGATCACATATAAAAATAATACTTTCTTGGACTGCGCTTGAAATAGGCCTGGGCATTCCCAGGGAGCAGACATCATCAGTTCATCAGCATTGTTCTAGGAGCTTGTTCATCCCTCCTTTTGCTGGAAATTTTGACTAATGGCCATACTTGTTTGTGCCCTAAAGAGAATATATAATGGTGCTATTACTCCTGGTCCTGCTCTAGGGAATGACACATATGACTGACCACTTCATTGTCGGGGCATTAGACATCAAGTCCTCCACAATGAGAATTGTATTCCATAGTTGCAAATGCTGCAATAATGTTGGCTAATCTTCTCTTTTTTCATTCTACCACACTGCCTACTGATTTTTAATTCTTTTTACTTAATCCCTTCCTGTATGAATTTCAGGGGCATGTACTGTTTTTTCTTTTCCCTCTGCCAATGTCAGATGCTTAGCAGAAGCATCATATAACTGTATTGTTGTGCATTTGTATCAGCAAACCTATAAAAATATCTGCAGAATTTGTATGTGCAATTAAAGGCAACAGAAAATATATTTTTAGCAATCTTCTAGTAATATGCCCCCCACCCCCATTTTTTGTACTTGACAGAATTTCATATTCAAAACTTTAGGGGTTTAATAGGATGTCTGCCAAGGTACTTCCAAGTTCATTGAACATCCCTCACACACTCAAGTCATTTGCCCAGTTCAAATAATTTTTACATATCACTGGTGTGGTCAGTCGCATTCTGAGCTGCTGGAGTACCAAGGTCTGCCCTTGCTTTTGTAAACACATAAAACAAACGTTTCACAGCAAAAGAAAAGAAAGAAACAGAGGTAAGGGGTCAATGATGAGAGTGGAATATCTATGAAGATGTTAGCTAATCGTGAATGAAAATATGTGTCATTGTACTGAGAAGTGTAGCCAGGCTGCCACAAAACATGACTGACTGAAAGAGCTGATGGAACTGGTAAATGCTGATAAAAGGTTCCTACTACAGCATGTAGCACATACATTCTACTATTGTCTTTTATAAGAATCCATTTTATTTTTCTTCATTAGTTTGAAATTCTTTATGTTGCCTGTATTAAGCTACGTTTCACTTTTGCTTATGAAGAACTGTTAATTAACACTGTTTCTTTTAATAACTCCCCAAAGAGCATTTCTGAAACAGAGAGCACAATTGCTGTACTGCAGATTGCTCACAGTAAGACTACACAAAAGGAACTTGCTATTGACTCTACTTCCTGTTGTGGGTCACTCAGACTCTTGTTTACCCTCCTTTGGTCTCAAACTACAAGAGTCCAGATAAAACAGGAAGCAACTGTCAGTCACACGTTATGGGCAATCTGTCGACTCTGAAACAATTTGCCAGGATGCAATAAGCAGGAAACAAGAGAGGAAAACAAATAAAGAAAGGCGATAAGACTTTGCCGGCCCTCCCTTAATGACGCACAGAGTATGTGCCAAAAAAAAGGACTTACTGGGCACTTAAAAAGTATTTTTACACTGCCAATATCCCTTGAGAGGGTACCAAGATAACACTGTCTCTATTCATTGTATGCCATCCATGTGTAAGCAATATAAATTGGTTCTTCTTTTTGTAAGTCAGACTCCAAACTCAACAGGCACATGTTTGATTACTCTGAATGAAATGTAACTCTGGTAGATGGCTATTAAAGGAGAGGATACCAGTCCCTAACATGTATTTGCTTAACATTTTTTCTTTTTTTATGTGCTTAGAGTAATCAACAGCAGTCGGGAGTTTTAGTTATAAAGTATGTGTTAGGCCGTCGCGTTTAACTTTTGTTGTCATAGTTGCCAGTAGTGTAATTTAAGCAGCTGATTTTTATTTCTTTACACACTGACTTTGATGTCAAGGTTTTTTGTCAATGGTAAGAGAAAGAATTGTAAGGACATAAAGGCTTGCATGTGCATTTGTGTATCTCTGTGTTTGTGTATGTGCGTACTTGTGTGTGGTGCATGTGTGTAAAAAAGATCTCTTTAGAATAGCACTATGCCATTTGTCCTTAGATGCCATTTCCGGTAGTAATTTAAATATTTTCCACCAAGTCCAATATGGATCCGTGCAATAAATAATTAACTAAAATTCCTCCTTAATAACATTATTATAATTTTTTATAATACTCATTATTAAAATAATGAGAGTAATAGGTGACTCAACATCAGAAAAGCAATGGATAAATGAAACCACATCTGAATAAGAGCTGTTTAAAAAGTAGAATAAATGGCAGAGCCATCATTCCTTACAAGGATGTTGTTTGTGTTAAAATTCTTTGTGTTTCTGTTCTCCTGAATCACCATGTCAAAAAAACTCATGGCTTAAAATATGTATATATATTCAAGATGTTTGTAATACCATTCAAGGTGTTTGAAATTTAGCCCTACAATTTTTAACTTATATTTTCTAGTCAGCAGAGTGAAACAGAGGTTAAGAGGTTAATGGTGAGAATGAGATAAGTATGAAGATACTCAATGAATCACATCTACCAAGATTTCTTGCTTTTATAAATTACACTCCTTCCCTGTAATTACTGCTGGATTGTTGTTCCATTAGAATCGTGACAGCTATCTTTAGAAAGCTGATCCAATCCCATCATGTTAACAGTTGCATTTAAATAATAAGTAAAAGAGATGTATTTTTATGCAAGAAAACACCACCAAAACGTAGACACACACACACACACACACACACACACACACACACACACACAGAAACAAAAGCATGCACACACATGCATGCACAGATACAACACACACACACACACACACACACACACACACACACACACACACACACACACACACGCTCACATGCATTCACTCACTTATGCATGGGTACACACACACACACACACACACACACACACACACACACACACACACACACACACACACACACACACACACACAGAAAAGGGACATAGTCTTCAATTGTCCAGATTTTCACAGAATTTTGAGATTTGTGCCTTGTATTTTTGGACTGTTCCTCATAAAATGTGTAGCTTTTTGACCAATCATTGATGACTGACGTCACTAAATAATGACAAACATTTGAGTTTCAGACTTCATACCTTCAGAAAATGCAGGCTAATACAAATCCTGTTATTCTAGCAACTTTCTAAGTTTACAAGAACAATATTACAAAGCTGCCCTGTTTGGGGTGTTTGTTTTCTCATTATTTTCGATTTTATCCAAATTTTATAGCTCTAAGAAGTTGAGAGGTATGCAAAGGACAGATACTACATGTAGGTTCCCTATGTTAAGTGAAGAAATGGAAATATTTCTGTGGAGATGAAGGCAGTTTAAAGTAACCTGTTGCTTCAAAGTTTAAAATGTGTAGACTGATGGTGCTGGCCAGCAATCTGCACTGCAACTAAGAAGTGACGTGCAGTATTACAGGCAGGTATCTAAAGTGTCAGCACAGAGTTTAATATTCTTCTCTGCTCTTGTTGCTTCGAATAAGGTAGTGGCCATAGCCAAGTCCGAAAGCTTATGGTACCAGCCCCAGACACTTTTTGAGTGAAAGACAGTTACACTGAGTACTCTACAAGGATACAGGGGTACGGACTGAACAGTGAATATTAGGAAGACTGAAAGAAATGAACATTTTTGGAGTCAAGACAGACATTTGAGTTTGTAATGTGCAAGGGAGATAATGGGGAACATAAAAAAACTCAAATGAATTCCCTAAACAGAAAGATATTACTGTTTATCTCATTTGTATTTGACTGACTGTCCCATAATGAGTCACAGCTACATTACTTCATTATAGAGTGTAAGCTTCTCATGCAATTTTGGATTGCAACAGTCAGGGTTTGAGAATATGTTTTCCTCAGTAAAATGGACCTTTTTCCTGTAACCAATTATAAATGTGGATTTTTTTTTTGTTTTGTTAATGAAGGATGGTGTCTAATAAGGAACCCTATTTGCACGGATGAGGACATTGAAGCAGTGCTAATGAAGAACACCAGAGTTTTTAATCTTCAAGGTACACTTTATGTGGTCACAAAAGAAAATCGGGTTGCAGAGGATGAATTTAACTGTAAAGATGGAAATCAACAAGACAGTCGTGTAATGAACATGTCTTTGGCAGAGTCCTGAACTTGCACAGAACTAACATTCCAAAAAGGAAACAATCTATATGGGAGATTCTCTCTACATCCCATAGGCTTAACTGATTAGTTCTAAAGTAGCCAAATCGTGA